>NW_024412463.1:3818622-4042466 GCF_014898765.1 Herpailurus yagouaroundi | reverse complement strand
AAAAAAAAATAATAAATAAATATAAAAAAAATTTAAGTATCAAGGAATCTGAACCCCTGTAGGTATTTTTTTTAATATTTATTTATTTTCGAGTCAGAGAGGTGGACAGAGGATCAGTGCTGACAGCACAGAGCCCATGCGGGGCTCGAACTCACAAATTGTGAGATCATGACCTGAGCCAAAGTTGGATGCTCAACCCAGAGCTCATAGCTACACAATCTCATAGCTTTTGACAACGCAGCCTCTTCTAAAAGGACCCCCACCTCCAACTAAAAACACACCAATTCAAAAAACAATAACCAGACAAATCACTGGACAGCAATCCCCTCGGAGCCGTTGACAAGCTATTGTAATGACCCATAGTCCCAGGGCGGGGAGGAAACAAGTGCGTGAGTCCAGATTGTGAAATTGGTGTTGCTTCACGTATAAACAAGTGTGCAGAAATCACTGTATAACATCAGTACTCATCGTTCTGTAATATCTGAAGTTCATGAAACAACAAAAAGAAATAAATTTGTTTTTCGATTTTCACTTCTAGTCATGGGCTTGTCCAGAAGGGGGAGGAAAAGGAAGAGGAGGGGGAGGAGGAGGAGGCGGAAGAGGGGGAGGGTGGGGGAGGAGGAGGAGGGAGGGAGGGAAATATTGTTCTGCAAGTTTAAGCAATGTTGACCATCGCAGGATCGTCATGTGAAGCAAATGTACAGTAAAGCCAGTCTGATTTGGATTAAGTAGAAGAAAGTTCCTGCCAAATTAGCAAGATTCTGAATTGGTTGGCATTTGGAAAGAGAGCCGCTGTGGAGTGCTAGTGAAGGGGGTGGGCTATGGAGTAAGAGCCAGGTTGGATCCTGGTGTCTACACTGAAAGCTATAAATCCTGATCAAGACGTGTGGCCCCGGCCCTGCATCTGCATAGCTGAGCTGATGATTAGTGGCCCCTCATGGAATTGTTGCCACGATTGAATGAATCAATGCATTCAAATTGCCTGGAACAGAGTGAGAATGTGGATATGTGCGGTTATTATTATTTGAAGACACGTGGTTCTGCTAGTTTCAAGAATGTGGCAATATCATGTTTTTGGCCAAAGGGGAGAAATAGGGAACAGAGTATGGTCTGCCTGCCTCACCTTAGGAAAAACACCAATAGCCACACCTCGTACAAAATGGATCTTTCTTATTTGCCATGCCCTTGACGTAGCTGCTCTCATTCAACACCTCCAACTGTCCATCAAGTTGCCACCTGCATTTGGAAAGAGGGAACCAACTGGCAGAGGCTGAGTCATTTTCCACGACGGTAGTATGAGGAGGGCCGGCGTGAATTCAGCCCTTAAACATGTATTATCACGTTTGGAATCAACCCAGGTGTTTGCACGCAATAAAAGGCAAAAAGGATTTTCAGGGATTTAGTTTTTAAATAGGCGAAATATCCTTCCTGCTGTCTAATTTTCATGACAGATAGGCAGACATCCGGACAGAAAGACAGCCGCATTAAACATATCAGCTCTTGGGGCGCCTGGGTGGCGCAGTCGGTTAAGCGTCCGACTTCAGCCAGGTCACGATCTCGCGGTCCGGGAGTTCGAGCCCCGCGTCAGGCTCTGGGCTGATGGCTCGGAGCCTGGAGCCTGTTTCCAATTCTGTGTCTCCCTCTCTCTCTGCCCCTCCCCCGTTCATGCTCTGTCTCTCTCTGTCCCAAAAATAAATAAAAAACGTTGAAAAAAAAAATTAAAACATATCAGCTCTACAGAAAGGTGCTCAGAGAAACCGTGGGTGGTGCGCCTGGCTGGCCTGAGTCCTGGCTCGGATAAAGGACTCCAAGAGACTGCCTGCCAGGGGGACAGTCGACCCCTTGCTCCTTGTGAAGGACACCACAAGAACACTCCGGGACAGCGGACGGAGAAACTCTTCTCCGGGTGAGTCGGGGTACAGGTGTTCAGATTCTTTGAATGCAGACACGTGGCCGTGTTAACCTTCCTCCCTCTCTGTGCTCTGTCATGTTTAAATGCTGAGCTCTCCATGCCTTTGGGGGACTAACTTGGGGCTGATTCTGGCTTGGGACCTGAAGACTCAAGATTTGGAACTGGGAAAGAACAAAAGAACAAAGAAGAAGAAAGGCTTGTGTGTGTGTGTGTGTGTGTGTGTGTGTGTGTGTGTTGGAGGCAACAGAGAGCTCTGTTTTGGCCAAACAAATAAAAAAATTAAAAAGAACCCTCATATCATCAGACTAAAAAGGAATTTGAGTTGATGAAGCAGGGGGGCTCCCAGAGATCTAAGCTGGAGGGGCTGTTCTAGAAAAGAGGCCAGTCCATGCTTGGGGGCACTGAGGCAGGTGGCTTTGAGTGAGGACAGCAGTGAAACACGCCGGCCGAAAACCCAGACGCCACGTGTCAGTGGAGACAGTACCAGGAGGCCACCACCTATTCATTGCCTGTCACATGTCCCCACTTTGTCAGAATCCAGCATCTAGCCGGTCACCTCCTGGCCAAAGCTGCAGACACGCGCATACCCTAAGACATCGCCCGGTTTCCATTGGACTTACCCTGCGTCAAAATCCCCACTTGCGAAGCCCCGCCCCTGTGAGCCCCCCAAAAGGGGGTGGAAAGGAGATCTAGTGAGGCAGTGGTGTGGAAACCCTGGTGTGTGGATTTCAGGAGTGCATAGTGAAGGAACAAGGTAGAGAACCACCAGACCCGGGAGAGCCATCGACAACACCCCAGCCACATGGGCGTGCAACATGCCAGGAGCCCATGGCTAAGAGCCAGTCGGGCGCTTCGGGGAATGTTTTAGAACCAGAAACCAGGCCAATCATTTTCGCTCCAACCATCACTCTTCATGACAAAAGCTCTCTTGATTCTCAGGCCTTGGCTTCTTCAGGAGCCAGAGAAATACATACACATTCAAGGACAAAGATTCTCTTGACTAGTGAAGAGTTGGGACGTCTTCAGTAATGGGCAAAGTAATTACCCCCACTGTCGTAGGGATGGTTTCCACGCACTTGCATTGTTGTTCTTGGCCGGTCTTCCTCTTGGCACACGGGGCCAGCGTCCCGGAGAGCGGCCGTTAGCACCTCCGCGCTTTGCAAGGAACATCTCTCTCCTACAGCCTTAGCGGCTCCAGCCCCCGGCAGGATGACAGAGGACTTGGCCGTTGCTGTCGAAGTGGAGTCATTAGAAGTAATCAGGCCTCTGCCCAAACAGCAGCTTGGATGAGAGAGGGTCGTAAAAGCCCCGCTGGAAGTTCGAATACAGCTGGCAGTGGCATCCTGAGTGCCTGTATGGGTCTGCCAAGGCAGGAGCTCCTACGAGCCAACACGGCTTCCCTATTTGGGGCTTTCCCATTGGGACATCCAGCAACAGGCCATTCTGAAGCGTCTGAAGAAAGAAAATAAACCTCACCTCCTTCCCAATGACTGACTTTGCCAGGAGATGCTTCCGGTATGTGGAGAAGAAGGGAAGACGAGATAATGCTGATTCATGACTTGATTTCAATCCCCCTGCGTCACCCTCCCCCCCTCCATCCCTCAGGCCAGGAGGGACGGTTGTGGGGAGAACGAGGCAGATGTAAAAGGAGGCCAGGGTAACTTCCTGGCTTTTGTTTGAAACCTACCATGAAGAATGGAAAGTTTGAACACCCTCGAGATGCCCTAAACTGTATGCTGCTTACTGACAGCCCTCGAGGGAGATCTCTAGGTTTCCCTTGGAAAATCACACCTGGCAGCCCTGGGCTTTGGCATCTCGCACGGTGATGTTCACGGCAGCCGAGTGGAAGCACCTGCTGCGGGGCGGGCCCTCTCCGGCCCCTCTCGGTGCCCACCACCCCCTCGGCAAGGGGCCAGATCCCGGACGTTAAGACTGAGCACCTGTTTCCCTTTATCACTCCTGAGCAAGGTCTTTGCTGACCTGCCTTCAACCGTCTCAACACCCTTACCTCTAGCCCTCCTTTTTTCCTTCCTGCTTTATTTTTCCTATAATATTATCATCGCTTCACATAATCCATATGCTATGTATTTAGTTAGTAGCAGCGTCTCCCAAGTTCACAGGGGAAATGATTTGGTCTGCTTTGTTCACCGTTGTATGCTGAGTGTCCAGCAGGTAATAGGTGCTCAATAAATATTCGTTTCATGGCAAGACAAATGTTGTAAGAACCCACGTTTCTATTAAAAGTGGGAAATAAAGGGCACCTGGGTGGCTCAGCTGGTTGAGCATCCGACTTTGGCTCAGGTTATGGTCTCGTGGTTCGTGAGTGTGAGCCCCATATTGGGCTCTTTGTCATCAGTGCCGAGCCCGCTTCAGACCCTCTGTCTCCCTCTCTCTCTGCCCCTAACCCATGTTGTCTCTCTCTCTCTCTCTCTCTCTCAAAAATAAATAAATATTTTTTAAAATCTTAAAAAGTAGGGAACAAAAGATATTTCTATCTGCATGACTTTGCTTGCACCTGGACAGCTTTGCTCATTCGTGTTACCTGCTTTATGACTATGGGTCTGACCCAGCAACCTTTGGAGGCCAGAAGCGGGTTATGGGGCTAGATTCTTCAATGTTGGAGAGTTATCTGTTTCTCAGGATTGGCTCAGAACTGGGCGAGAGTCTGTGTCCCACAGGAGCCACGTGCGGACGGATCGTCAACATCCCAGTGATGCGCACTCCTTGGCATTGATGCTACTCCAAATTTTGACAAAGCCCGGAGGGGGTTCTCAGTGCTATTACACTCATCATCCCCTTTTTCAAACAAACACTTTGGAACAGGCTGTCTTTGGCCGGGTTCTCTAGAAGTTTATCCCGAGACAAAGGCATGAGATGAGGTAGTATATAGGAGATGGTTCCAGAAATGCTATTAGGGGAATGGTATCATGAAAAAGGGAAGGATGTGAAGCCAATTCAGGATGTGTGATTGAGCAAGTTACATCGTGGCGGCTGAAGCTTACCCAATGGTGGGTCTCTGGGAGATGCACAGAACGTGCCTGAGAGTCATCTCTCACCCGAGGGGTGCATTATCTACTACCTTGCTATGTACCATTGGTCAAGGGCCGCTTCAAGGTCAAGGGAAATGCCTTGGTGGGGGGTTGGCAGGTGATGGCAGACGTGTGGAGGTGAGTGCTCCAGGATTGGCTGGGACATTGACAGAATCTACTAAACACTCCCTTTATGACCCTAAAATTCTTGATCTACGATCATAATTTTTTTAAAGGACAAATATGAGGAAAATAGTTATAATAAAATATGTATGTCAATATTGAAATAATACTTGAGCTTGACATACCTGAGTGCACAACAAAGCAGTCAGATCCTTGCCCTTATACACAGAAACACTGAACTCAACAGCCACAAATACAGGTGGAGACCGTGTGTTTTATCGAAGACCTGAATGCCATTCATGGTGTTGACTTTCCCATGTGATTTTCTGACATGCAGATCAAGTCTTGGTATGGTTAGAACAAAGTACAGCCTGCCCTCAATGTATACAGCAGTCACATTCTTGTCAAATTCAGTGTGTATGAAAACTGTGTGAAGGATACTTTGAGTGCATATGTCAGATGGACTTAGGGTCTAGGTTCAGAGAGTTATTTACCAGTGCTTCATCTATATGAATGTCTACTGGACATTCAAAAGTTGAGATTCAGGGGCGCCTAGGTGGCTCCGTTGGTTATAGCATCTGGCTCTGGATTTCGGCAAAGTTATGATCTCATGGTTCATGAGATCGAGCCCTGTATTGGGCTCTGCACTGACAGCATGGAGCCTGCTTGGGATTCTCTCTCTCCTCTCTCTCTGCTCCTCCCCTGCTCTCTCTCTCTCTCTCTCTCTCAAGAAATAAATAAACTTAAGAAAACGTTGAGATCTCAGACAATTCTTCATGGTGCGGGACTGTCTCATGCATTACAGAGCATTTGTCATCTCTAGATTCTGACCACTAAATGTCAGCATCACCTCTCAATCTTTATGACACTAACTCCACAACAGAATTTTCTGGAAAGCTCACCAGGGGCAGTTATCCCTCCCATTTGTGCACTACTGATTTAAAGAAAGCATGGGTGGGAACCTCCCAGAGTGACTGAGATATAATTTCCTGTTAACTGAGATGAATGGGAATTTGAAATAAAAACTGAACAGAGTTAAAGGAAGGAGAGTTGGTTTTGCGGGTACCTCTGACTTTTGTGGCCAGATTCACACTCACTATGAAAGCAGAGACGAATGCTTGAAGAAGCATCAGCTTATGACCCAGAGTGTTGTACTTTTTTCTTTTTTTGAGGAAGGAACTATCATTTATCACCAGGACAATACCTGCTTATTTGTTGCAGGTCATTTCTCTCGAAGAACAGTGTCTTGTGAAAGTGTCATTCTTTCTTGACCCAGCATCTAAATTCAAAGATCCTGGGCAAATGATAGAGGAGTTTGCTCATCATTGGGGTGTGTGCATCAGTGCAGAAGAATCTGACAGGCTTTTGGGTGTGTTCTGTATTTACTAATCCTTCAGCAGTGACAGTGTGGGAAGGGCCAGTGAGCACAGCCATGCCGGGCAAATCCTGGGGGTTGGGTGGGCAGGAGGTGCGGAGCCAAAATGGAGAATCCAGTGCAGTGTGGATTCGCTATGCTTCATTGGTTCAATGAACCTAGTCCTCTAGGGTAAGACAAAGAAGAGGCTTGAGGCAGCTTTGCACGAAAGACCGTATTAGCTAAGGCAGAAGGGAGATTGGCTATTGGCATTGGTCTGGACACACACGTATCTAATTTAAATTTTATCATGGTACAACAGTTAGGAGGGCTGGCTATGGAGTCAGACTTGCTGAGGTTTGACACCCAAGGTCCATTGTCTACAAGCTCTGGGTCTTGTATACTTCATCTCTACACCTCAGTTTCCCCAGCTCAAAAATGCAGATAATGTTAAATTTTGGACTTTGTAGGCATTAGATAAGGTCATCTACATCAAAGCTTAGCACAGTGCTTAGCATACTGTAAGAATAGGTAAAATGTTGGTATTCTTATTAAAATCAGGACAGAAATCTCAACTTTTGGAGACCATGAAATGTCACTTGTTGGGTATGCTAAGGAGAAAACAAATTATACTTACTACAAGCTTGGTGAATTCGGGGACACTATCTTTTCTACTTCTAGGACTCTAGGGGCCAGCACTGTGCTTGATGCAGAGTAAAATCTCAAGAAATGTTCATGGACTTCAGTTGGCAAAGATAGAAAATTCAGGGCAGAAAGCACACAGGACGCTGACCAGATAACCACACTCCATCAATTCTAGCCTATGTAAATCAGGACATAATAGGAGATGATATTAGGGATCATTAGGGATTAGGCAGATTAGGGATAAAATGAGGTATCATCAGAGTAAATAATTTCGTTATTATTGTATTGTGTTTACAGTATATATATATATATATATATATATATACACAAACACATACATATATATATACACATACATATATATATACTGTGTATATATATGTGTGTGTGTGTGTGTGTGTGTGTGTGTATACACACAAACATCTATTTACAAAATATATCATTCTCCCCTCACTTTGAAATCTTGGTTTTTCACTGAGATGCTTCCATGTTAGAGAGAAACTCAATAAGGGCTCTGACAGGAGCATCGCTATCCCCCTGAACTTAAAAGTCTACTGAATTTGCACCCCTTTCTGGTATCAAAGTCAATGGAGGAGTTGAGTGGCCACCATATTTATGAATCTTTTCCTTAGTCCCAGAACCTGCGACCCTTTATAACAAAGTCTTAAGGATAAGTTTTCCCCCGTGATGTTTGTCGAGAGACTTCCAATAAGTGTGACAGAGCTGACCCAGGCCTGAATCCTGGCTTTGCCATCGACCGGAAGTGTGACCATGGACTTACCACTTACCATTATTAGCATGGCACCACTATCAGGTGCTACCCCCAGTGCCTCCCCCCGCCGGGGGCTTTCAGTCCCATTCCCGGGGGCTTTCTTTCTGTCTCTCAAGTCTATCAGGCACATGGCTCGGAGCCATTGTGCTTGTTGGCTCCCCGGCTCAGACCTTTACCACGTAGGGCAAAGAAAGACTATAATAATCTCATGCCCACACGGCTCTGTCCTTTTTTGCCAAATTAGCCTTGATGTGAAGCCACCGTTGCTGGACAGTGTGCTTTATGAAAGCACTTTAATTTTCAGAGGTTTCGGACTTCAGAATTATTGCCAAGGGATTGTGGCCCTGTATTATTTCCCCTACTTTGTGGATAAGAAACTGAGGCACAGAGAGGTTAAGTAGCTGGCCAGTCACACAGTGAGAGAGAGCCAAGTAGGGACCCCCATTCGTGGGACTCCAGCCACTGCGGGCGCCTCCTTATGAATGAAGGTCCCTGATGCCGAGTTTCTTTATTTACAGAGCGGGATTGTAACTCCCGCTTCCTGAAAGACTTGGGGAGATCAAATGAAATAACACATACGAAACACCTGGTACAATGGGCCTTCAGTAAATGGTGCTTCTGGACATTGGCTACAAGAGCATCCGGCCGGAAAACCTTAGAGAGGGAATATTCTTAGCCAGACACGAGCATGCGCAGTGGAAAGATCAGTTAGCGTAGCTCTTAGTTAGACGCACGTTCACAACAGATATTTGGTTTTTGGTTTTAAAATAAGAAAATAACACTCAAAGTAGGGATCTCACAAGGAAAGGAAGGAGGATTTTGTTGCCTGGATGATCTGCCTGCTGAGTGACATTTTATTTCTGCTTCATCAGGTGGCAAAGGACCATTTAAAAAATGGAGGAACGGTTTCTACAGTTTATTTCTCCAAGTAAGTCTCGGCTACCATTTTATTTTGTGCACAGATTGGTGGATTTTCCCTCGAAAGAGTTGGGAATGAAAAAAAGAAGACGACGACGAAGAAGAGAAGCTTTTCCTACTGGGTTTCAGTTGCTATGGTTTTGTTCCAGTTCCCTCAGGTTCAGTGGCTGCATGGAAACAATCCTCAGTTCATTTTGCCTTTTCTCCCCTCCTCTCCCTTCCCCTTCCCTTCCCTTCCTTCCTCTCCTCTTTTCTTTTCTTTTCTTTTCTTTTCTTTTCTTTTCTTTTCTCTCATTCTTTCTTTCCTTTTGCACAAAAAGAAGAAAACTGTCTGGCAAGTTAAAAGAATGTTAAGTGGCAAATGAGACACCCTTGCCTTTTGTCTGCTACCAATAAATAGTCGGTGTGCCCCGGGTGCATTCTCACCCTGGAGAGAGATGCGAGTTTGTGGCTGGTAAACGTGAAAATGAAACAAACCCGCCTACCTCTGATTCTCTCCGGGAATGGTTTTCCACTTTGGAAAATCCACCCTGGGTGTAGAGGAGAATGAATATTTTGTTTTCACAGAAGGATCTTCTTCTCGTCTCTGTATTCTGCGCTGGTGGCCTATGTCCTGAGAGCTTCCATTTGTATGCAATTGCTCACTCTAAGAATAAACAGAGTCGGGAGGTCCCCATGTGGGGTCGCCCTGGAAGAGCCCCGGGAGACGCGGAGAGCACTTGTCTGATAGCTCGGAGAGCTGGGGACCTCATGGTTTGCACGGCGAGGCGTTCGGAGACATCAGCGCCTCAACAGGGGGGAAGCAGAAGAAACCATTTCGCCATAAATCCAGAGGTCTATTTTCACTCCTCTTACTCTTAAAGTGGATCATTCTCTTTTCATGGGTATGTAATTGTTTTCCAAACACAAACAACTACCCGAAAATTTTGCACCAGGAGATAAAAATTTTATCATTTGCCTTCAGCAGCTTAGAAATTAATTGGGGGTTATTTTAAATGGAACTGAGGAACTACCTTTGAAATCTAGTTTTCTTCTAGTTATAAATAAACCCTGGCTTTAAGATGATAGCAATAACTAATCATTGAATACATTAATTAGAATGTTAAAACTAGAAATGAACATTATTTATTATGGGATACACATATTCACATTTATTATTAGGAACATGTTCTGGGTACCGAACGTTATCCTATGGAATAATGATTATTGAAAAGTACCCGTATAATCCAAGCTGGTCTCCGAAACAAAGAAAAATTAAATTCATGCAAACAGGTGAAAAGTGTGAAACTGAATTCATTAGTATAAATTCAGAAGAACGGCTTTTGTTTTTCGGGGGATTAAAATAACTAGGTCAATAGAGGTAAAGGCACACTTTTAGGTGCCCTTCAGGAAGAAAAACACACCAAAGAAAATCTTTGGCTTATAGTTTCTTCTTTTCCACTAATTTATATTCATTAATTATAATGACAGTACTTAAACAGTAATAATAATTATTATTATTTCTGTTTTCTGGAAAGAATGTTGCTAATGCTAAGACTATTGATGCATGCAGGATAACAAGAAGCTGAATAAGAAAAAGTTCACTCCATCACCTAACTATTCCCAAATGTCAGAATGGGGTAGATCAACGAGTTGTGTCCCTTTTGAATTCATGGGTCCGGCTGAGTATATGAAGGAAACTGGGCGTTCTGTCTCCCCAAACGGACATGCGTGAGAAATTTCAAGTTTAACTTCAAGGGGTTGACCTTCTCCCTGGCCAGCCTATCCAGGACCTTCAGTGGGTTAACGATTCCCTCTGTAGTAAAAGTCCTAGAAGGTGCTGTGGGGTCCTGTGCAAACTGAACATCAGAGGCCTCTTGTTCAAATGTCACTGAGCATTTCAAGATGGTGATGGCAGAGCACAAAACCATGTGTGGGATCCTTCCGAGCACGGGGCTGTGTGTAACCGCACAGATTGGTGTGTCCATCCAGACTTTCAAGTGTAGGGTACTGGCTATGATTTCAGGCTCTGTTGTGGGACAGACTGAGTGCAAATTATGGCTCCCCTTGAGGTTTCTTGAAGAAGTTCCAGTTGATGCCTACCTCAGGATTATTGGGAAGGATAAATAAATTAGTGTAAAATCCCTAGAATAGTAAGGACATAGGATTAGTTGTTGTTACTCCTTTCTTTAATTTTTTTTAATGTTTATTTATTTTTGAGAAAGAGAGAGAATAGAGCACGAGCAGGGGAGGGGCAGAGAGAGAGAGAGGGAGGCACAGAATCCAAAGCAGGCTGCAGGCTCTGAGCTGTCAGCACAGAGCCCAAGGTGGGGCTTGAACCCGGCAATGGCGAGATGGTGACCCGAGCCGAAGTCAGACGCTGAACCAACTGAGCCACCCAGGTGCCCCTGTTGTTACTCTTTTCAAAAAAATGTTGCCAACTGTAACTTACAGCATGTCACTTCCTGGGTTCGGATCTCTCGATGAAAGGCGCATAGCACGTGAAGCATCCCGCGAGACTTACTGCTCCCTGCCTCCCCAATTTCTTCTCTCAAAACTTCTGCCTTTGCTCAACATACTCAAGCCATCCTTGGCTTCCACTAGTTCATTCCACATGCCAAGTCCTTTGTCATCTCAGGGTCTTTGCACAGACTCCCTGCCCGTGATGTTCTCCCCACCCCCAGCCGATCTCTGTCTTTGCCTACACCCCCATGTCAGTTCAATGTCACCTCCTCAGAAAGGCTTCTCTTCTCTGTGTTCACCCTTTCTTCTTTTTGTTTCCTCAACAGCTTTGTTGAGATATGATTTACATGCCATGAAGTTTCATAGCGTGAAATTCATGTACAGTTGGGAGACAGGCCTTCACCCCTGTATTAATCTCCATCAGGAACTTAATTACACCCCCAGGTACCACAAAGTACTTGCAGAGCAACACAGCTTCGGGGCAGATCTTCAAGGCTCTTTCCGACCTGATTCACTGACCATAAGCCCCTCTGTTACTGACATTCACAGAGCATCATTGAGAGAGAGAGAGAGAGAGAGAGAGAGAGAGAGAGAGAAAGAGGGAGGGAGCAGGCAGGGGAGGGGCAGTGGGAGAGAGAGACTCTTACGTAGGTTCCACATCCAGCGAAGAGCCAGATGTGGGGCTTGATCTCATGACCCTGGGATCATAACCTGAACTGAAATCAGGAGTCAGCCACTCAACTGACTGAGCCACCCGGGCGCCCTTATCCAGATCATCATTTTCCAGGGATGGCAAGATGGTAGTTTATTTCTATTTTTTTTTGTCTATTTTGATTTTCTTTGTTTTCTATTTCTTCATAAAAAACCGCCTATTCCTTTAATTTTTCTAAGTGATACAAACGCTTTATTGAGAAGAAGGAACTTGTGGAAATCTTTTCATGGTGGTAAGTAGAGAAATCAGGCAAACGTACAACACGGGGGGGGGGGGGTCATTTCCTGGATGTGGTATAGACTGCTGTCCACCCGGTAGTAGCCAAGGGATTTGTGTGGCCACCAATTATCCCATCAGCTTTGACACTGATGTCTGAAATCTCCACCTTATTTCTTAGAATGAACGCATCAAAAATCTCTGATGCAATGCATATGGGAAGCTGAGTGATCGTTGGTCTTTATCAACTTGGTATAAATTAATTTGTAAGACCATTTCCACTTTGTGGGAACTTGTAAGCACAGGACCCAGGCTGGCTAGTTTGTATTGAAAAAGGCATGGTGTTGGAAGTTTGGACTTCAGAAACACATCCCTCTAGGGATCGACAAGCAGCCCCAACCACACTCCCGACAAAATATAAAGCCTCGTACTTGGATTACGTTTGTCTGTGTTGTTTCATGTGGGTGAACTATCGTTTTAGATTCAGAGCCCAGATTGCAAAGGAGTCAGGGAATGGTAACCTTAGAAGAGAACATTTAAAGAAAATAATAATCATTACCTTTTGTCGTGCACCTCGTATGTGTCAGGCACGGATAATATTTTGTACGTATTAACCGTCTTAATGCCTCATGATACATTTATGAGGTTGCTCGTAGTACAGACTAGGAGATGAAGGCATAGGGTGATTAGGAAAGTCTGCAAAAGTCCCAAGACCAATAGGGAAGAATTTGAACTCAAATCTGTTGGACCCCAACTTTCATTTTCTTCCGTGAGGCCAGTAGGGATGCCTCTCTCTGAGGTCTCCTTTTGGTTCAAGTTCCAGAAAATGCTTTGCTTTTAAAGGGACCACCTGATTGGATCAGGCCACCTGAGACACGTAGTCTCTGTGGTGTAAGGTCAACTAAGTCGAGGTAGGCATTACATCTGCAAAATCCCTTTGCTGCAGGACCCGAACAAATGTAAAATGGGGCTCTTAGGAGGCCGTCTTTAGAATTTTGCCTACCACATACAGCCTTTCAAATTTTTGGATGGATGATAATTGAATTATTTTTTTAAAATTTACTTATTTTGAGAAAGAGAGGGGGGGGCCAGGGGGAGGGGCAGAGAGAAAGGGATTGAGAGAGAGTGAGAGAGAGAGAGAGAGAGAGAGAGAATCCCAAGCAGGCTCCATGCTTCCAACATGGAGGCTGATGCTGGGCTCGAACTCATACTGTGAGATCACGACCTCAGCTGAAATCAAGAGCCGATGCCTAACTGACTGAGCCACCCAGGCAACCCAATAATTGAATTAATTTTTATGTGACCTAAAATGATACTTCTTTTGACAGAGAATCAATTAATACTTGTAAACACTAAGACTAACATACTGGAATTAAGTATCATTAGATCCTATTTGCCAAAAAAAATCTCTTCGCTTCCCTCATGTTATTTTCCATTGTGGACCCTTTGGGTTATAGATACTACGTTGTTTCGTCGCACACTTTTTTTTGAAGTTTGCAATTTGTTTGGAGTTCAAAGGAAATGTCACTTCCCACCTGCCCAATTTTTAATAATGCAAAATATTCTCTAACTGATTCTGGATAAAAACACAGTTGACAGAAAAAAAAATCTTTTCACTCAATAAGGGAAAACAGTGAATTAATGAGCATTTAGTTTAATTTTTTTAAAAAACCGAGTATTGGCAGATCAGAAGTCGACAAAAATTATTCTGGTCCAATTTGTGGATCAAATGCAAATAGCCTCTTCTTTGCTTCTTTCTAATGGATTGCAGTTGAAATGTTACATTTTCATTTTAGACTGACAAAAAAAAAATAAAACACCCAGCAATATTCTGAGGCCAAAAATTATGACTGGAACCTCTAAGTAAGTCATTTTATAACAGCTTTGTTCCCTGGATGCTGGCTTATCAAATATGCCCAAGATCTTATTGGAATGAACTATTCTAATGAAAAAGATTTGATGAGTAGACATTGCTCTAAGCAACGATGGTTTCCCAGTCTCTCCTCTGGTTTCATGTGGGAAAAAACCTGAAGCTTCAAGGTGACCACAGTAGATGATACTGTTCAGAGAAATCCAGGGTTTCCCAGGTGAAATATTGGCAGAGTAGACAAAAATGTGTTTCATTTTTGTGCAGAGCAGTTTATAGCTTCCATGCACTATAAAAGCCCTCGGTATCGATCACTCATTCATTTATATGACAAGTATATTTACTTATTGCCTGTAAGGTACCACTGTCCTAGGCCCAGCAGAAGCAGTAGAGAATGAAACAAAATACAAATTCCTGACTTGATGGAAGCCATGTAAGAAAGGCTTTGGCCACGTGCCCTAGGGGAATGTGCTGTCTTAAACGTATCAGGTAGGATGCATTGTCACTATCAAATTTGTAGGCAGGTTGATAGGCTCCAGGGGGACATGTATTTGGAGTTCGAATCCTTGAAGCATCTCAAGCCTGACGTTGACGGCCAAACATAACAAAAACCCCACGAGGCCACGGAGGCAGAGCATTTTAAGAGACTTCACCACCTTGGAGATCCCATCCCATGTCAGATTTCAGCTGCTTCCTCCACATTGGTTTTCTTCCCTCAAAATGGTACAGGGGAGTTGTGCTGAGGGGAGGGAGGGCGTTGATGTCCTCGACTGAGAACCACTTCCTGCCTAAAATGAAACCGATTGTGGGAGGCTGGATAATGACCCCTAAAATGTCCACCTCCTAATCCCCGGAGCCTGTGAATACCTTCCTGTACATGGTAGGAGACACTTTGGGAGCAAATGAAGGATCCTGAGATGGGGGAGATTTAATTTGGATGATCCAGGTGGGTCCAGTGAAGTCACAAGGGTTCTTGTAAGAGGGGAACAGGAAGGGTAGAACCATTAAGAGGAGAGCTGAGGACTGATGACATTGGAGTGATCTGAGGCACTGTCTGTGAGCCAGGCAATGCAGGCGGCCTCCGGAAGCTGAAAAGGCAAGGAAACAGATTCTCCCCCCGCGCCTCCAGAAGGAAGCAGCCTCGGAGACACCTTGATTTTATCCCAGCGAGACTGATTGGGACCTCAGACCTCCAGAA
Source organism: Herpailurus yagouaroundi (assembly GCF_014898765.1). Lineage (NCBI taxonomy): Eukaryota > Metazoa > Chordata > Mammalia > Carnivora > Felidae > Herpailurus > Herpailurus yagouaroundi. The sequence continues at coordinate 4,027,278 of NW_024412463.1, read as the reverse complement.
CTATAAGACGATGCATCTGTGTCGTTTGAAGCCAGGGAAGTTTGTGGTAATTTGGTACAACAGCATTAGAAATGGACACCTCATTGAAGATGCCTTAAAACTGTGTGTCTGGTTACTTAATAATAAGTTTGGAGAATAGTTAAATATAGCCCGGTTCAGACTTCAGCTGGGAAAGCCACACTAGTATTGGGGAGGCGTAGGCACGTTTCTTATAAGAAGAGTTGCTCAGGGGTACCTGGATGGCTCTGTTGGTTAAGCGTCCAACTTTGGCTCGGGTCGTGATCTCTCGGTTCCTGCGTTCGGGCCCCGCGTCAGGCTCTGTGCTGACGGCTCAGAGCCCGGAGCTGCTCTGGATTCTGTGTCTCCCTCTCTCTCTGCCCCTCCCTCGCTCACACTCTGTCTCTCAAAAATGAATAAATGTTAAAAAAAAAAAAAAAAAAGAAGAAGAAGAAGACTTGCTCAGACCTCAAAGATGAGCCAAGCTATTCTCAGGCACTGTTCTTAATGCTTGGCAGATACATTATTAACTAATTTCATCCTCAAAAGAACTCTTTTAAGGTAGGACTATTATTATGCAATGTGACCAACGAGGAAAGCTAGGCACAGTTTCCCAGTCCGCGGCAGAGGGGGTATTCGAACCGAAGGAGCGTGGCCTCTGAGCCCATCTTCCTCTGTGCCTGCTGCCTTGGGATCACACTGAGACACGCTGTCCAGTCGGGCTTTGCAGAGGGATTGCATCTTTGAGCAAAGCCAGAAGTCACTTAGAATAAAGGATAGTGAGGCAGACCAGGTCATTTGCTGAGTTAAACTGCTTTTGATCTATGATGAAGTGTAATTATAATGATTATAATCTCGTTATCTCGCTATCCTTGTGGGGCTCATCAGGCAGCTCCCAAAGAAATTTTGCAAAAATCTTTGCAGTCACGGCAACCATGTTGGAATAAATGTTTCATCCTCCTCGAGGACCGCTCTGAAGGAAAAACGTCTATTTACGACGGACACCTTAAGCACATCCTTTTCTAAGAGAAACATTTGGGAAAATGAGGCAGTCTTTACATGAAACAAAAACCAAATACCGAGGAGGTCTTTGTTTTTTGTTTTTTTGTTTTACAGTTTTTAGGATTCTATCTTGGCAATTTCCTGGCAGGCTCCCCTCTGTGATTCACCTGCTTTCTGCTGTCTGCGTGGGTCCTAAGCACATGCTTCCCCAAAGGTCTGGAACTGGAAAAAGGTAGTCACAGTATGGTCTTTGGACACCGTGTAGGGAAGGGGAGGTGCGCTGGGGGAAAAGTCCACAAACACTCCCACAAGATCAAGGTTTACACGTCCCTGGAGAGTCTGAAATACACCCGGAGATCCCACCCCGTCTCAGATTTCAGCTGCTTCCTCCACATTGGTTTTCTTCCCTCAAAATGGTACAGGGGAGTTGTGCTGAGGGGAGGGAGGGCGTTGATGTCCTCGACTGAGAACCACTTCCTGCCCAAAATGAAACCGACTGTGGGAGGCTGGCTAATGAGTGACCTACTTGGTTGCAAGGTTGTTCCATTTTAACCAAAGAGGGACGCTTCCCTGCCTCCCCCTGCCTTCTGGTGGAAGAAGCCAAGGGACCAAATTCTACTCAAGAACCCAGCCAGGAAGTGGCCATCGGCGAGGTGGGGAACCAGCCTGGCCGGCTGGGCTCTTGGTCAAGGATTAGGAGGATTCTAAGCTTCCTTCCACCAGCCCTGGAGGAGTTTTCCACGCAAAGCTTCACGACCACAATGAGATATTTACTGTCTTTATCGGAGAGATCAAACCCACACACAGATGTCACATTTCTCAAATTCCATCAGTAGATCAGACAAGCCGTCTCTGGAAAGAGGACATTCCAGCCGGCAAGTTCAGAGCGCGCCGGCTCCGAGGGCCGATCCCTTCCTATTTTCTGTCGTGCACCCTGAGCCTTTGTTGTCTCTGCAATGCTGATAAATCAATCCATCAAAAAATTTCCTCAGTGAAACTCAATCAAGAAAGGTCATGTCAGCGGGAGAGGAACAGATTAAATTAGCATCAAATTAGACATGGAAAGTGAGTTCTGTCAAAATCATCGCAGCGCTCAGCACAATTAGAATATGTTAATTATGCATTTCATTAAGGTGGATGTGAGATGAAATGTCACTGGGGTAGGCATCCGAAAAAGGGAAGATTGCCAGGCACAACTTTCTCTAGACAATGTGTGACACCTTCATTAACATCAAGAATCACAAGTCTGCCTTGACTTTTTCTGTAAGGGATTAAACCATTAACTGTTTGCTGGCCCCTCTCATCGGTGCGGGGGTCCCGTCCTCGGAGGGGGCCGGGCCCTCCTGAGTGACTGGCTTCCTCTGCCACCGCCATGGCCCCAGGGGCTGCTGGGAGTGCCCGGTGGGCAATGGAGAGGGTGGCGGTTTTTAATGAACTGCCTGGAAGCTTCGCGGGGATCACTCCACTGCCTTAGGGGTGGCACGAGCTGAGAAATGAAGGGTGAGGGTTACAGGGGGAGGGGAGGAGGGGCGGGGGGGAGGCTCTCGGCTTCATTCTTGGGCATGAAAGATATAATCAGCGTAATGGGGGGCGGGCAGGGGGGATCAGCTTTACAAACTTACACCCGGCAAACTCTAATTTGGGGAATTATTTTGTAGATCACTCTCTGACTCATGGTAACCAGGAGGCACTTTCCTGGAGTGAAGCAGTTCCTTGCCAGGCAGCTTTATGAGATACTTGTTAGATGCTTATGGCGGTAGGAGATTTAATTCGCGGTGCCCCCTTCTGTGATTTCTCACCACATACCCTTCCTAAGGCTTCCTCCACTGGGGGAGAGAAGGGACCGGTCCTCTGTGTGGATTGGTTCCCTGACGCTTGTCCACTCAGCCCCCTTTTCCACGGGTCCGGAGGCAATGGGGCATCCGTGGGAGTTTCCGGTCACCTCCTTGCGGAATGTTCTCTAACCCCTCACCCATGCCGTCCCTCGCCTTTCACCTGCCCACCCCTGCTCCCGCCTCCTTAACACGCACAGAAACACTCATCTGCATGGCTCCGTCTGCTTCTTCCTCGAGTCTCACGGGAAACATGGCTTCTTCTAGGATGTTGCCCCTGACTATTCACCTCGGATCTGCATTCGAGGCCCTGTTTGTTCTCCTGGGACCCTTGCTTGAATTCACCAGAATCATCTTCTGTTGCTTGCAGGAGAAAACTCAAACTGTCCTCCTTATGGGGCATGGCATTCACTACTGCAACTATCCATTCACCTGCTAGATGGTAAGTTCTCTCTCTCCCTCTCACTCTATTTTATGTTTATTTTTAAAATATATTTATTATTGTTATTTTTGAATACTTATTTATTTCTGAGAGAGAGAGAGAGAGAGAGAGAGAGGCAGAGAAGGAGACAGAGGATTTGAAGCCGGCTCTGCCCTGACAGCAGAGAACCCGATGCGGGGCTCAGACTCATGAACTGTGAGTTCATGACCTGAGTTGGACACTTAACTGACTGAGCCACCCAGGCGCCCCTTTCTCTCTAGATCTTAATTTTTTTTAATTTTTATTTTTTAATGTTTATTATTATTTTTGTGAGAGAGAGAGAGACAGAGTGTGAGTGGAGGGTGGGACAGAGACAGAAGGAGACAGAATCCAAAGGAGGCTCCAGACTCTGAGCTGTCAGCACAGAGCCTGACGCGGGGCTCGAACCCACGAACCCGGAGATCATGACCTGAGCCGAAGTCGGACCCTTAGCTGACTGAGCCACCCAGGCGCCCCTTTCTCTCTATGTTTTAAATCTCTCTTTCTTGGTAAATACAAAGTATTCATCAAATATATCTTTTTAAAAAATGAATGTTCAGGTTATGGAATTTACCATGACCTAAGTACTCTTTTTTTAGGGGGTGGGAGAGAAAGCAAAGGTTACAGGCTTTATTTCTACCCTTTCTCAATAGGGTTGCACATTGTCATGGTAAATTAATACATACACATCAATATATACCCATTTCTAACATAGCCAGTTGGAATCCATTTTCTCCAACGCTTGGCGTTAAATACAGTGCCTGGCACATCACGGCTGCCATCTTTCTCACTCATACCCCAAGGACATCATTCTGTGAATTTGCCTGATTTTCTTTTTTTCGCCTCTTTCTCCCCTCCCCCCACTTCTTTTCTTTGCCGTCTTTATCATTCTCTTACTCTCTATAATAAAACCAATGATCGACTCCTGGTTTCTGAGCAAACTTGTAAGGCAATCGCTTTTAATTTTTTTTTTTTTCAACGTTTATTTATTTTTGCGACAGAGAGAGACAGAGCATGGACGGGGGAGGGGCAGAGAGAGAGGGAGACACAGAATCGGAAGCAGGCTCCAGGCTCTGAGCCATCAGCCCAGAGCCCGACGCGGGGCTCGAACTCACGGACCGTGAGATCGTGACCTGGCTGAAGTCGGACGCTTAACCGACTGCGCCACCCAGGCGCCCTGGCAATCGCTTTTAAATCCCAAGTCTTTTGGGGATTTGCACAGTGGAAAATAACCTCAGTGTCAACCACAACAGCCAGATGCACAGAACGACCCACTAAGTGATAGGATGGCTTTGGGTGAGGCTATTTTTTTCCCTCTAGGTAACAGGAGAACAACCTTCCTCCTTGCACGCATTAATTGGGAGAATACAGGCAAAATGCAAAGGCTGGTGCGTAGCACATGATAAGTCCCTGATAAATGACAGTGATGATGAGGGGGAAGACGAGGACGATAAGAATCGTGAGCTGGGAGCCAGCCTAGAGTCCTGTCCCGAAACCACTGCATCAGCACAAATATCTCCGTTTAGGGGAAGAAAAGACAGCGTCGGCTACCGTGACCCTTGTACATTTTGCGTGAGAACAAGGAAACACGCAGGGGATTGGGACCCTCTGGCAGAAACCCTCCAGAGCTGCGAGGTTCTGGAGCGACACTTTGCCCTGTGGCCCAGGCCCCGGGGAAGGCCAAGGAAACTGACAAGGGAAGTGGAGAGTCTTGCTCAAGCCCAGGATCGGCTCCTAACGTCCCTCTCTCCGAGCGGCCCCGTTTTCTGAGTTTCATTTAATGTTTAGGATCACCTGGGGCCCAGCCTGTTAGAAAGGGGAGGACGGTGGAAATTACTCAAGAGCTGGCTGTGATTGGATGACTCCGACTGCCTCACCTCGTGGCAAGAGCGGGAGTGCGAGAGGAGGAGGGAGAGGCTCGCCCGCCCGGGTACAAAGCTCCCTCCCAGCCTGCCGAGCCTTCCAGCTTCCTTGTCAGCGCTGCCATTGATATTGAAATCAAGGAGTTGGCACAGAGCTCGTGGCGTCCTGGCAGGATGCCAGCCTGGCTCTAATGAGCCTCACCTGGGCTAATTACATTTTGTACAAACCCCGCCGCTGGAGAGGGGAGAGTTGCCAGTGGGTCGTCCGGAAAGATGGCAACCGGGATTTCTCAGCTCTGAGATTTCTTCCTGTCCGCCGGCAGTTGGAGCTCCGGAGGGCCGGGAAGTGACCCGAGGGACCCTGGCTACTTCCTTGTGGGGCCACGTGGCAGTTACCTTATTTGTTCCCGAACGTAAAAGTAAGCTGTCAAGTCAGAGGTGGTCCTCAGCCTGGCTACTCCAGAGAGGGGCCCGCCTGCCATCCTGTTATAAATACGGGACCTTAGACCTCACCGCAGACTCACGGAATCAGAATCTGCGCTTTTGACAAGATCCCCAGGTGATGGGCGCGTACAGTCAAGCGTGAGAAACCCCAATCTAGACCTTCCGCCTGGGGGGGAGAATAGGGCCCAGCGAAACTGGGCCATCCCCAATAGTACCGAACATACAGGACATCTAGAGGCCTTGGTTCAGAGGGGTGGTGGTTTCTCCGCTCTTCCATTTGTCACTTGTATGATTTGCTGGGGAGTTAACCTCTTTGGACCTCAGTTTCCTTGTCTGCAAAATGGGCATAAGTTTATTCTCCATGGCATAAATGATCGTGAGGATTACAGGCTAGAATATTTATGGGCTTCGTAGTGGGGTAGTTGAGACACAGCAAGGACTAAAGATATTCCTTGTCATTGTTGTCGATGCTATGAAGGAATCGCTGGCCCCCAGGGAAAACTCAAATTCTCACTCGGTCCTTTACCGGCTATCACATCTGTAAAATGGAATAACAGTATCCATCGCTTAAGGTTTGTGTGAGCGTTAAAAGAGATACCAGAGGGGCCCCTGGGTGGCTCAGTTGGTCGAGCCTCCAACCGTTGGCTTCTGCTCAGGTCACGATCTCACGGTTCGTGGGCTTGAGCCCTGCATTGGCTCCGTGCTGATGGTGCAGAACCTACTTGGGATTCTCTCTCTCTACCTCCCTCTCTGTCCCTTCGCTACTCTCTCTCTCTCTCTCTCTCTGAAAATAAATAAATAAACCTAAAAAATGGAGATATTAGAGTATACCTGACCAGTACCCCTTGAAACCGCCAAGGTCAGCAAATAGAGAAAATGTCTGAGAAGCTGTCAGAGCCAAGAGGAACCAAAGCAGACGTGATGAACTAAACGTGAGGGGGTATCCTGGATGGGAACCTGGGGCAGGCAAAACTAAGGAAATGTGAATCAAGTATGGATGTTAGTTAATAATAATGTGCCAATATTGACTCATTAGTTGTGACAAATGTACCATACTCACGTAAGATGTTAGGAATAGGGGATGCTGAGTTCAGGGCACATGGGAAGTCACGCTATTAGTTTCGCTGGGTTTTTTTCTGTAATTCTAAAACTGTCCTGAGAAGTCAAGTATATTTAGAAATGAACGAGATAGTACGTGAAAAGCCTTAGCCAAGGTCACCAACTTGCCCCCCTTCACCAAGGACTATCCCAGCGTTGGGGCTGGAAGTCCCAGGAAGCTGCTCCGTCGCGGGCAGACCGGGACAGCCGGTCACCGTTCCCTGAGCGCAGAGCCTGGCACAGCTCGGGACCCCAGTCATCCTTACCCCTCACACACTTGTTGCCTGGCGGTCAGCTCAGCCGGTGCTCCGGAAGGCTGGTAGCTGGCGGTGAGAGAGGACGACCCGAGAAGTTCTGACTTCCTATCTCCCTCTTGAGAGGGGAGCAAACCAGGCTGGGGAATTCACTCGCTGACCCGACAGATAGTGACACTATGTGTCAGAGACTGTGCCCTGCCCTGGGTTCGGAGGGGCTGGAGACACACAGGTTCATAAGGCCCCGACGGGAGGGCCTGTAGTCTCACAGCAGACCTAAGACTTGCACAACAACAACACAAGCATCGCAACAAACAAGGCTGCCGAGCAGGCATGATCACCCTCAATTTCTTCCGACCAGGAAATGAAGGTTCCGAGAGGCCAGACGGCTTGCCCAAGCTGATACAGAGTCAGGACCTACCCCACACCTGTCCATGTCCCAAGTGCTGTGTTTTTGCCATTACCCCACAGCTGCCTCCCAGGGGTCTGCAGGACAGGGGAGAGAGATCTGGGCAGTGGGGGTGGGGTGGGCAGGAGGCACGGCTGTTGTACCACGCGGGCTTCAGAAGGACTAGCGACCTCAAGCTGGGAGAAATCAAAGAGGACTTCCTGGAAGAGATGGGCTCTAAGTGAGGGCTTGGAGGCTACAGGGAGATCCTGCCCAGGAGCTCACCAACTTAATTTCTCTCGTGCGTTTCTCGTGAGTTCTTTCATCTTCAAGAACCGGGGGATCTGGGGACGATGATGATGTGTGGTCCCTTGCACATGGTGGGATAACACTTGGGGAAAATTGCCTTGAGTTTTGCTAGCATTCCTGTGTTGGCTGTTCTTCCCTCCACTAGGCATCGGTCCTCGTGACCACACCAAAAATGTCAGGACAGGAATCTGAGTTTAGTAAAGGTTGGCTTTGCCAACCCATGATTCCTGAGGCAACTCGGGGACAGGACCAGACACAGTTACAGAGCAAGTCTCCCTGCTGGACGTGACGAGCTAAACTTGTGGGCGGGGGACAGAGGGCAGCTGGAGGTGAACTAGGGAGTCCCATGAGGCCAGGTGTGCCTGAAAGGAAGCTTAACAGATTTGAGGGGACTCAGGAGTAGTGACAATCTGGACTCCTTCCCCAGTTGCACCTACGAAAGCCACAAGTCCCCCCAGATGCCCTGGGCTCCCATGCACTGGGGAGGAAAGGCAGCAGAATGGCTCAGAGAGGTGGGTGTCCAGGCAGCTGGGGCGGGGGGGGGGGCCCTCAGGGGCGGGGTTGATGGGCATCTAAATTAGGAAGTCACCTGGGACTCGGCATTTGGTTGAACGCCCTGCTGGTGCCTACGGGAAATTCCAAATTATTTTGGGGAAAGGAACCCCCCCCCCCCGCCATTTTCATTTTGCACTTGGCCGTGCACGTGTACAGCTGGTTGTGGCTGCCTGACAGGGTGCCCGTGTGCCTCAGAGGGAGAATGCCACGGCCACCTCACGAGGCTGAGGGGGAGTAAATGTACTGAAGCCTCACAGAGCTCAAAGTGGCTCAGGAACTGCCCAGTGGCGGTCGTGGGCTTAGAGGACCAGGACATCTGAGAGGACATCCTTCTCACATCCGTGAGACCTTGCCACCACCTGCTACTAGATGCCCCCTCTGCGAGGGACCCACCTGCCCCAGCCTGCACGTCCCCACCACCCATTTTAGTCGTATCCCTTGGGAAAGGAGAGGAGACCTGAACCGGCTGGGAATACGTTTCAGCCACCTGAACACGGACTTGCAATCCACATTTAGTTCAGGTGAAGAATGTAGGCGGAGGTTGTATTTCTTCCCCACCTGGGCTTGGGAGCTTTGTCCCTGGTACAGCTACAGCTTGGCTTCTTTTTGGGGGACTAAGCTGGGCTTCGATCCGATTCCTGCCCTCTGTTCTCACTGTCAGTGATGCAGAGGGCAAGACTCTGGAATCCAGTCCCGTCAGCGCGTGCGTTGGCCAACTCGTCCCCACTTGGCTCCAACAGCGTCATCGGTGCCTCTGATTTCTGGCAGTGCTCGCCTGGCTCTGCCCGCGGGTTGCAGGGCGCTGACGGAGCCCTGACCTCACGCGACCCTCGTGAAAACCTGCCGGTCAAGGCCTGCGGAGAATCTCGCCCTCAGCAAACTGGCATGTAGAGCTGGGTGGTTCTCTTTTGGGGGGGCTGCTCTGTGCACTGCAGGACCTTAGGCAGAAGCCCTGGCCTCTATCCGCCCGCCGGGTGCCAGGAGCGTCCTCCCCCACCACGACCACCAAAAATGAGCCCAGGCGCCACCAGCTGTTTCCTCGGCGGGACAATCGCCCCTGATGGTTTTAAATCCCTCATGGCCAATAACTACGGAGTGACTACGGAGTAAATTATTTAATCATGAAGTGCCCGGATCACTCCTTTTGGAAAAAGAGAGAGAGTAATTGCATTGACCGCTCATTATTGTGGCGTGAAGCCGACAGGTTCTCATAGGGGGACCTCCCCGTGACGGCAAAGGGGCCTCACAGGCGGTTCTCTGCTCTGGTCCCAGCCTCGTGTTCTAGGGGAACATGAAGGCTTGGCGGGGTTAAGAGACTCCCTCCAACCCAGACTCATCGCTCCTTTTTTTTTTTTTTTTTTTAATGTTTTTATTTTTGAGAGACAGAGAGAGTGGGGGAGGGAGCAGAGAGAGAGAGAGGGAGACACAGAATCCGAAGCAGGCTCCAGGCTCTGAGCCGTCAGCACAGAGGCCAACGAGGGGCTCAAACTCATGAGCCGTGAGATCATGACTTGAGCCGAAGTCGGACGCCCAACCGACTGAGCACCCCTCATAGCTCTTTTTATAACAAAATCCTTCAATTTGATGGTGGGGGGGGGGGTAGTTATGAAAACATTCCCCCCACTGAGGGAGTGATGGATACAGTGACAGCATCTCACTGGTTGAGGGAGGCTGAGGGCAGGCCAGGCACCGTGGGAAGCTTTGCAGGATCAAGTCAATACGGATAGTAGCCCTGCTTCCCAGGTGAGGACACAGAGGCTCAGAGAAGGAGGTTCACCAGCATTCCCAGGGACCACAACGTAAGCTCCACGAGTGGTGTGGTCGTGAACCTGTGATTTAGCCAAAGTGGGCACGGAGGGGCCGCACTCTAATGGAGGGACTGGTGCTTCGGGGAGTTTGCTTTGGCAAACCGCGCGTCCTATTACTTATTTAATACTTTTCTTTAAGTGGATTGACTTTTCGGCTTAAATATTTTAAAAGGCATTTTATGTTGCTCCTCTAAATTGAAAAGCCGTTTCAGCGGCCACGCGTGGAAGGGAAGAGAGTTTCTCATGTTAGGAGTCAGTGTTATCTATCTTTGGTAAATGAGGAACAAGAATCGACTCTGGGCAGCACGTGGCTCTTTGGCCTCTCATACTCATTAAATGCCCCATAAATAGGTTGCAGCACGTCCTATGGGTTGGCTCATTCCACACCCACTCACCCCCAATCTCCTTATAAATACCCTCCGCTAGAGGCTGAAAACCAAAACACTTCACTTCCTGCGTCCTTTGTAGCTGGGGGTGGTCCTGCGCCAGTGGGAAGTGGGGGGGGGGGGTGTGGAGTCCTTCCTTGATTAAAAAGGCAAAACCTTGCTGGAGGATTTTCTTTCATCGCCTCTCTCTTTGTGCCGATTGGTGTTATAGGTCAGCTTGGCCAGGCTCGGGTACCTAGCTATTCAAACATTTGTCCAGGTGATTGTTGCCATGGAGGTGTTTTGGAGATATGATGGAAGTCCATAATCAGTTGATTTTTAGTGAAGGAGATTATCCTCCATCATGCGGGTGGGCCTCATGCAATCAGTTGAAGACCTTAAGAGCAAAACTGAGGTTTCCCTGAGGAAGAAGAAATTTCACACGAGGGGAGCAGCTTCAGCTCGGGCCTGAGCATTTCCAGACTGCTGGCTTGCCCTACAAATTTCGGACTTGGCCAGCCAGACTCAGAATTGCATAAGCCACTTCCTTAGAGTAAGTGAGTAAATAAATAATCCCACAGTCACGGCGCTCGCGCTTTCTCTCTTTCTCTCTCTCTCTCTCACTGGATTTGTTTCTCTAGCAGAATCCTGACTGATACACTCTTCTTCTACCCTTTCGCAGAGGGGACATGAGCTATGAAGATGCCTCTGCACCTTGCTGCCACGTAAGTGACAAACCTGTGGACATTGATGTTAAGCCTGGCGGAGCAGGAAGTTTTGCAGGGAACAAGGGTCTGTGATTGCTTCACTGTGCTCGCCTACCAGCTTGGACGGTCTCCCTCTGGGCATCTTAATATATCTGAAATCAGAATGCGCCTTCCGATAAATGACATCTTACAACTAATCGGCGGGGTTGTTTCTATACTTTCTTTTTCCCCCTTTGGAAGTCCTTAAATAATGACACATCTTACAATGAGTGGTGTCCTTGATTTAGTAAACTGTGGTAACTGCAAACCAAGTATTGATTTGGTTTAAGCGATTGTATATTTCGGAGAGGCCAGCGTGCGCGCACTTGATCTCCCTGGGCTTAAGGCTATGAAACTGCGAGTCCTGGAAGGGAACAGGGAAAACCCGCACGTAGCAGCTGCACGTGCAGCGCCCCCTGCCCCCGACACCTCGTCTTTTCTCGTGCGGTCACCTGCCATGTAGCAAAGCGGGCACAGGCTCAACCTTTAATTCCTTAATGAAGGTTTCTTTGAAAACAAACAGGGTCCTCCGTCTGCTTGCATTTTAACGTCACAAGAAAATAAAAGCTTTCCCAAATCCTGTCCCCTCTCTCACCCCACCAGATCCACTTTTCTGGCTTAATGCAGGTTGAAATGAGGTGTTTTCTGTTTTTTCTTTTTTTTTACTGATGAAAATATTATAGGAATTAAAAACCAAACCCATTAATATCCTGATTAGACTCCCCATGTTAATTGCAGATTCTTTCAGGCGACAGAACAGGTCACTGTCTGGGCTGAATGTGATCGCGGTGTTTCATAAGAGCTGCCCGTAAGGAACAGCAGTTTGCAGCGAAAACTTTTGCCACCTGGCAGATGAAGCTGGGAAGTGATTTTTTCCTTTCTCACGCTTGCGAGAAGTAACAGCAGGTACTGAGCGCTGCCTTTGGGGAAGGGGAGCCAGATGGGAAAAAGGGAACGAGGGGGCCCGGTTATTTCTTTCTTTTTCAACACGCTTCCTGGCAACCTCAGTACGGATTTTCCTCTTTCCCTCTCCTGCCTTCCCAAAAGAAGGTGATTGAGAGGGTTCTTGCATGCAAACAAACAAGCAAACAAAAAGCAGCAGGAGGCACTGTTTGTCACAGAAGTTTCTGGGCTCCCCATCCCTGAAATGCCTTCCTCCTTCATCCATGGGGCTAGAGCAGGGGGCAAAAACAAACACCTAGTATCCACACAGAGAGCACGAAGGGCTGAGTGGGGACTGTGGCACACTGCAGAAGCCTGGTCCTGGGTTAAGGGACGGAGTCAACTGAGTCTTTGCGTGTTGCACAAGCTCTGTGTTTAGGACAGGGTCTGAGCACCTCTCCTCGCCTACAGAGTACACACGTCCGTCCAAGGAGGTGGGAGTGACTCAGCCCCCAGCGTGCATCACAACCACATCAGGGGCTTAGTTAGAGCGCAGGGCTCTGGGCCCCATCCTTGGGGGTTCTGATCCAGTCGGTCTCTGGGGAGGCCAAGGGTTTCCTTTCACACAGGTTGCAGGTGGTGCTGACGCTGCTTATTTGGGGGACACACTTGGGGAACTATCGGCCCCCAGCCTGGTCGCCTGGGCTGTCGTACAGCCTCCTAACCGGTCTCCGGGGTCTACCCTGCCCGCTTAGAGCTTGTCTTGCCGCGGGGGTCCCGGTTCACAGCACAGCTGTGCTCGCTCACATCTCCTGGCTCCCATCGGGTTCCAGAAGGAACCAAGTACTTCAGTCCTGTCTGCTTCCCTGGCAGACTCACAGTCCGCCCTGGCGTCCAAGAGACAATCCACGTCTTTCCATGGCTTCTCCCTGGTCAGTTGCTAACCTTCCATTCAAGCTGCTCTACTAAATTTTCTCAACCACACTGCTTTATAATTCCAGCTTCTCCGATCATTTAAAAAAAAAATGACTTTATTACTCTTCCCTATCAATGCTATTCATGCATTTCCTAAAGACCTGTAGCCTGTGCCCATGAACCCAGCCTCACTCAACACAAATATCAGTGCATCCGGGATCTGCGTGGTCGCTTGGTAAATCCTACCCAAAGGGAAATGTGTTCCTAATGCAATAACCACTCATAACGTGCCGGCAAGGCTGTTTCCCCCTTTCTCACACAATGTGCCAGAAACTCTGAGAACTCCATGCCTGGCAAAGTGTTTTATACTGAGGCCAGGCACCTTGTGGGAAGGAGCCCTACGTACTTCAGACGAATCCCAGACAGATGTCAGATAAACATATTTGAATAAACCAAATATCACTTTTCTCTTTAATCGCTGGCTTCAGAGGAGCTGAGACTTTCTGGACCTTATCAAGGTGTTGTCATCTTTGATTCCTCCGTTGTATTTCAGGCACATTTTTTTTTTTTAAAGTGTCAAGATGATAGGGGTGCAGGAGGGAGAAAGCAGAAAGGGTGATAAGTTTAGGTGAAAATAAAACACGTGAGCCCCGCCAGACGTCTTGGTCAGCACAACGCGGGAGTATCTACTGGCCCGGATTTTTCTCCAGCTTCATGCATCAGGTTGGATTCCTGGGGGTTTCTCAGGATACACTAACTCCATTCATATTTCTCTCTCTTTACTATCCTATCGGGTCACTCTTAACTTTAGAGGCATTATATTTCATGTCACTTTTATATTAAAAAAGTGTGCGTATCACCGCCAAGGATCGCACGGAAACTGGTAAAATCTGAATCCACTTCGGTCCCGATATTGTTCTATCGCCATCCAAGATGTTAACACTGGTGGAAGCTGGGTGAAAAGCGCACAGAACTTCTCTTTATATTTCTTTGTCACTTCCTGTGGGTTTATAATCTCAAACTAAAAAGTAAAAAACAAAAATGTGTATGAGACTAGAGACTATCTACCAATATAGATGGGTAGAGACAAAAAGTGTAGATCAAGGGTTGGCAAAGTAGAAAAGGGCCAGATAATAAATAATTAGTATTTTAGGCTTTGCAGGCCATATAGTCTTTGTTCTTACTACTTAGTTCTGCCACAGAATCATAAAAGTAGCCAAAGACAGTACGTAAGCAAATGGCCATGGGGGTCTCCAATAAAGCTTTATTTAAAACACACAGGAAGTGGGCTGAATTTGGCGTAGGGCTTCTGTTAGTCGACCTCTGAGCAAGAATTTGTGTGCAAAACACTGATGTCTACTAAAATGTTAGTAATAAACACTGACATGTTCCTTCCTCTCCACCCATCTCCCTGGTGGTCCACCTGAATGCTTCAATTTCCCTTTAGTGGACATATGTCATTTATATCACTAAAAAAATAAGGTTCTGACTGGCTTTCATGATTTTGTGGTTTGTTTTTTAGAAAAGAGATGAAAGGTACCTAGAATATCTTAGGGAATTCGGCTCCTTTTTGGGGGGGGGGGGCCCGCCCCGCCATGACCGTTATTCATAGAGTTAATCTAGATGCACAACCCGTGTTTATGACTAGGTCCCACACGTGGGATTATCTGGTAATAACTCCAGTGTGGTTATGCTCAGCTGTGGCGGCAAATGCCAGAGCCATGAGACCGAAGTTGATATGGGTGACCGGAGGGAGAGAGGAAGCAGGGCTTTCCGGGGTTAAACTTGGTCATAAATGGCTTTCAGTGCTAGATCTCAGACACATGGGTCTCGGGTCTTTGTACACCCCCCGCCCCCACACTTCCTGCTTTGTAGGAAGCCAAGGAGAAGAGAGGCTTTTCTACTTTTTTACTTTTACTTGAAGTTAATTTTGCAATTAACAGGGTACAATTGAGGTGCTTCCTGGAATTTTGAGTTGGGGACCAAGAATCGAAACTTATCGTGTTGGATCGCTGCCTTAAGCCCGGCTCTAGACAAAACAGTCTCAACAGACAGTTGTCTCTCCGGTTTTTAAAGTTCAACAGGAAAGGAGACAGAAGTTGAAGTTCTTTGGCAAACGCATTCCAGTGATGAGAAACATTCCTGTTTTATATTAAGCTTAAAACCTTTCTGATGGCAATATTCAGACCTTGAGTTTACGGCAGAACCTGATTTTCTAGTAGAAATGATGCTTGCCCGAGTGCTAATTCTTGGCCGAAGTCCTGAAGCTTCACGTTTTATAGAAATTATCAATAATAGTGTATTTAATTGTTAATTCAACTAACTATTCATACCCTGCCACTGGTGGATATAAAATTTCTAAGGTACGTATCAAGCCGACTGGGGGCTATGGCTTTGAAGCATGTAATTTTCTTTATTGATATTCCTCCTCCAGCCACAGAAAGATTTAAGGTGACATAAAATGGAAATAATTAATACAGCTAACGAAAAGAGGAGAAATCAAATATCTTACTGATAAGAACTAAAATAGTTTCCGTGATTAACCATCCAATTTGGATATGAGCTTCCTGGCACCCAATGCAAAAAAAAAAAGAGGGGGGGGTACAATACAGCGTTCAGTCGTCTTATGATTGAAATTGAACGAAGAGAAAGATGCTACTTCCTCAGTAAACTAGAAGAGACATGTGTCACCAAAGATTCTGCATGGAGAATATCCATTATCAATGGCTTGTCCATAATAAATCACTTATCAGCTAGGGCATAGATGTCCGGGAAAGTTCACCGTGTTTGACATACTCCCGTGGAGATCACTCTTCCTCATCTACACAGCAAAAAAGTTCGAGTTACCACGTCTCCAGCGTGGGAACTACTCAGAAAAAAGGAGCGTAAATGACAACTGATCAGTCTGTAAAGCTAAGATCCAAACTGCTTACGGACAGAGTTGGAGTAGCTGTCTATGTGGATTTTTTTTTTAGAAGATGTCTTTCTGGTCACGACGCACGCGCAGGTTTGGACCCCGCGCACAGCCCTGCACTGGCTCCCCTCCCACACTGCGACACCAACAGACACCCCATCCGTCGTCTTTAAACCGCCCCCCCATGCCTTCACTGTGCATCCTTTTTGCCATCAATCTCAGGTCCCTGAGGGATCTGGTCCCTTCCTGTCCCTTGTTTTCAAGTTTACAAGGCTTTTCTGTCCCTCAAATGCACCTTCTAAGGAAGGGTGAGCTTCCTGCTTCCCATGTACAGGTTTCACGCGGGTCAGGAACTTCCCTGACCACCCTGCGGATGCTCATTCCACCGTCATCCTGGGTCACCAGCTCCTCAGCCCGTGTGGATGCCTTCAAAGCTCTCATCACACCCAGAAAGAGTCTTGTTCGTTTTCTCTTTTTGTCCGAAGTTATAAGCGAGCCCTGCTGTGGGCGGGGGCTTTCTCTCATAGTTCGCCACCTCGGGACAGTCCCTGGCACATCACGAGCCCTCGGTCGATACGTATTGTATCAAAGAATGAATCAACCGGCAATCACAGAGCTAATATCGCTTCTCTTGCGACGACCCTTGACCCAGCGTTGGGAGGGTCTTCCTGGTATCACTGGAGCTGGAAGTTTTGGACCAACCAATTTACTTGTCATGGCTAATGGAGTCAGTGGCTACAGTGTATCCGTAATGGCTCAGGAATCAGCACATTTTGATATTCCTCAGCTACTGCCCGGATGTTGGGGCCCCCTTTGATGGAAGGAGTAACTTGTTACCTATGTGTTCCCGTTTGGTACCTTCCGCCCAGCCCAGTCTACAAATGCGAGTGGTAGAGCGGTCTCAGCTCTCCGGGGCTGTGGACTGGGTGTGAGCTGAACACACCCGCTCACTCTCATCTGCTCCCTCGTATATAACCCCGTACACATCCTTCATATCCATCCCCCTGCTGCGTGCGCGGTGCGTGGGGTTCAGGCTGCCGTGACCTTCTTGGCTTCAAATATTTTCTAGGACATGCTCAACTTCAAATATTCTCCCCCTTGATCCCCCCAAGGACAGCTGAACTCGTATGCCATGGGAGCTAATTTTCATCTGGAAAATCTGATCATAATAATTGCAGACCTGCTGACTCTTGCCAGTTTGCAAGGCGTGTGGCGTAAGATCTTCCCAGATTCCCAAATCTGTGAACACAACCTTGCTGATCTAGTCTCCCGGGATTCTCCCAATTCTTATTTTCCTTGGGAGTCCCATATTTTCGATAAATCTTTCTTTTTTTAAAAAAAATTTTTTTTTTCAACGTTTATTTATTTTTGGGACAGAGAGAGACAGAGCATGAACGGGGGAGGGGCAGAGAGAGAGGGAGACACAGAATCGGAAACAGGCTCCAGGCTCTGAGCCATCAGCCCAGAGCCCGACGCGGGGCTCGAACTCACGGATCGCGAGATCGTGACCTGGCTGAAGTCGGACGCTTAACCGACTGCGCCACCCAGGCGCCCCTCGATAAATCTTTCTATACAACACCCTTTACAAGTCATGTTTTCTCCCCAAACTCGCTGGCACTTCTCCACAAAGGAATATAGTTATAATATCACTTAGCATTAGGGCATGCACGATAATGAGCGAAGGAGGGCAAAGTCTCATTGAGAGTGGATGCTAGGTGGTTGACTTGGGGCACTTACTGGGTTATTGACTTGCTCCTTCTCATTAACATTGCAACACAAATCAAATTTATGACACAGCAAGAAGGTAAGTTACTCCATTTCTACCATGTGGGTTGCTGAGGAATAAATGGTAGAAATTACAAATAAACCCACAAACGCTGAGATCCTAACTACCTACAAACTGAGCTGGATTACGTTTATAGGTCTGTTTATTCCACGGAACCATGGACTCATCCAGGATAGAAGTCCCCATCTTAGTCTTTCTTTCTTTAGTACCCACCACATAGAAGGCAGTTGCGACATATGGACTGACTTGAATGAATGGAATCTTACACACGGTTATTCTCCCAGTCCTGTCTGAAATCCCACCGTCAGCAATGCTTTCCTTCGTGTTAAGCCCTCCCTTCCTTCCCTCCTTTTTCATTCCCAAAGAAGCAAGTTGAGAAAGTGGAGGCAGAAGTGGGACACACACCGGGCACTTCATCCAAGACACCATGGCTGCCCTTTCGAGAACTGGAAAGACCTTCATTGTTCTTTCTCGCTCCTCTTTCCACCGATACCAAAAGAAGTCACACGGTTCAAAACAAACAGCAAACAGAACAGTCCCCTCGCCCCTCCCATGCAGCCCATTTGCTTGAGTGAGATGTACCGTGGCCCTTTGGGAGAGCTTCCAGAAGGCAGACCTCATGACAGGCATGCAGGTGTGGATGTTCCAGGGCCAGGGCCCTCGTCCTCTACCTGGGAGCAGTGACCCTCTGGAGGGGCCCTGCCATTCCTTCCCCTGGAGGGCAGGGGTGCTCGTGCACAAGGGCCAGGTGCTCTCCTTGGACCTGTGGCAAAGTCCAAACAGACTCCCCCCCGATGCTGTGTCCTTACCTGTATTTTTACCAATGACTTTCCCCCTTAGCTCTAGATTCAGGGAAGATCATTAAAACCCTCAATTTATAACAAGCGCTCACCTCAGAGATGTGAAGCGGGCCGCGTGCAATTGCACAGGACGTGCCCCAAGACAGTGAATGGACTGCTTGAGATCTCAGCTCGGGCAAATGCCCACGGGCAGACGTGTTAACACCCCAAACAAAACACGGAAAAAAAAAAAATCCTTCCGGTGCAACAACACGGATCTTCGTTTCGCAGTCCCTGTGTTCACCGTGCGGCTTTACCAAGACCAGTGCTGCCTCTGGATTATTCTGCGCCCCTTGGCAAGTCTTCCTCCCAATAATTAGGCCTCAGAAACTGCCAGATGCCTGCATTTTGCTGTGGTTGGAACTGTACTGACTCCTGCCACTCCATTTATTCATTCGGTCATTTGTTGGTTCGTGAATTCAACCCGCCATCTGTTGTTGGGCACGACAGCAGCCCGGACGCAGGGCTGAGCCCGGGTTCACAATCCCTGCTCCCAGGTGCTCTCGATCCAGTGGAGGAAAATGGTAGACCAAACGCCTTCGTGCTGCCGTGAAATCAAGACTCTAGCCAGAGACCATGCAGAGGGGCCGAACCACTAGCTTCACAGAGGAGGTGACACCTGGTTGCAGACTCCGCTGGTGAAAAGGAGTCTGACTCTCTCCCTCTCCTGACCCAGAGCTGAGACCCTAGCCTGGTGCTGGGCCAGCGATCACTATGTGAAATGGAGAAGGTGGGGCGCTGTCTGCTCTCCGATAAGGTCAGGAAGATCAGCAGCTCCCTCGAACTCACGTACCTGCGTCCCGGAACGCACCTGCCACCCATGGGACCATGTGTGCGTGTGAAAGCATCTCTCAAGGAGGTCCGAGTTGAAAGGAAGGTGTTGCACGTGGAAGGGTGATGTGAGCACAGTGAGAGATTGAGGTAGAAGGTTAGAGAAGGAACTGGGAAGCGTCTCATCGGAACTTCTGTGTATAGGTGAGTAGGCGGAAGTCAAGGTCAGGGGAGGTTAGGTCCAGGCTGAGAGTCAGAGCCCAGGGTATTCCTCCAGCCCTTCACCTCTGCAGCTCAGGATTTACCCAGGTCAGTGGGTTTTAAAGGATCTAATCAAGAGGATGTGATAAAGCACCTTAAGGAGATAAACGGAGGCGGCTTTGATAGGAAGGAAGGGATCCTTAAGGTACAATTGCCATCCTCTCATTTATCTTTATCCATTCAAGCCTTTAACCTCTAACCGTGCCATTCATTCATTCAGTTATTTACTTACGCGTTAAATAAATATTTCCAGGGAGCTTTCTGTAGCTCTCCTACCGTGGAACATGGACATTGGGGCTTGGTTTTGAGAGAGAGACAGAGAGAGACAGAGCACGAACAGGGGAGGGGCAGAGAGAGAGGGAGACACAGAATCCGAAGCAGGCTCCAGGCTCCGAGCTGTCAGCACAGAGCCCAACGTGGGGCTTGAACCCACGGATGCGAGGTCATGACCTGAGCCGAAGTCGGGCACTCAACCGACTGAGCCACCCAGGCACCCCGAGGAAGGTCATTTGGTAAGAGTCACTTGGAACCCTATCGTGAGAGAGATTCAGCAGCTCAGGTTGGTGTCCCAACCCAAGTAGTGGCTTCATGTGTCAAGAACATATCTGGGGTCACAGTCCTGAAATGTTAGAGCTAAAAGGATCTTTGTGCCATCCATGGTCTGGTCTTCTCTCCAGATCAAGCCTTGGGGGTAAGGTGACCAGCTTGTCCTGGTTTGTCAGGGAGTCTGGCATCTCGGACACCAGCTTTGTCCTGGGCAACTGGGGAGGTGGTCACCTGCTGTCTGGGCAGATCTGCTGAGGGCTGGGCCTGTATTCTCACAACCTCTAAGACAGTTGTTTCCATGGACACCAAGCATCCAGGCTTCCGTGAGCCGGCGAGGGTGATATTTCATTTCTACGGGCGGCTCCTGATTTCTCAGGCTGGTGGCCATTAGCCTTGTTGCCAAGAAAACTGCTTTATACTGGGTTCTGGGTCCAAGAAGAGCCTGGCCCAGAAACACTGGCTTGGAAACTTGCATTTGCTGCAGGGTCCTTCCCAGTGGCAGCCCTGGAACAGAAGAGCCGGGCACTGGAAGGTAAAGAGGAAGGGAATCTTGATGCCTCTTTCACGGGCTCGAGGGGAGGCAGAAAGGCAGCAGAGGCCAGCCAGCGACCCCCCGAGGTGCAGCTGGAGGAGGAGACCCAAAGAGCTGAGTCCAAGTATCTTACTTATAAAATAAAACCACTGTCTTCTACCGTGTGACACTAGACATTATTTCTAATCTCCCATAAAATCGACAAGGTGGGATAAAAACCTCTGATTTACAGATAAGCAAACAGTCCCAGAGAGGTTATCCTTCTGCCCGAGGTGACTCAGGGAAGAAGATCGAGGGCTCAGGCTCCCCAGACCCAAAGTCTCAGCTCTTCCCAGGATACCCTGCTCCATCCATCCCTGCATTTGGCTTAAGGTGGGTTGGTTAATGACATGAAGGGGCTTACGGGAGCCGTCTTGTCTAACTCTCTTATCTACCTACACGACGAGAAGATAGGCTTTGGAAACTCTGAGCACAAGTCCCAACTTGTGGCTTGCCTACCAGCTCCGGTTCCTAGGACTGCGTGAAAATTGAGGTGTCTCTTCCCTTTCACCCGCATCAGATCAGTCATCACTGGTCCACATTCTCCCAAGGCAACAACTCCCGGAAGTGAAAGGCAGCAATCCCATTAGCGGACGCCTGGGCTGTCGATCTGTCCTCAGACAACCCCCGTGCTCCGTCTGTCACCTGCTGGCTCCTTTGGCATGGACATTTGCAGGAATTTCTGCAAAGAATCACATGAACGGATGCCAGCATTCTTGAGCTCGGAGGGAAGCGCTCATATAGAAGTTCCCAGATTTGGAGATATGATGGGCAGACCAGTGAAATTGCCAGGAGAAAAGAAAGAAAGAAAGAAAGAAAGAAAGAAAGAAAGAAAACCATATAAGTGACCAGAGTTTTAATTTGCCGGGCATGAAACAAAGAACAAGAGAGAGGAATCGCTACAACCATCATGTAGTAAAAAGAGAAGACGTTTAAATTTTCCCGAAGCAAGGGGAGCAAATCCGTCTATTGAAAACCTGTTGCCCACAGGGTGATGGCACACAGTGGGTGCTCCACAAATATTGTTGAACGCGTGCTGTTGGATGAATTTCAGATAAAAAACAGAGCCCTTTAAATAAGCTTAACTTTGTGGAAATTGCACTTATATTGGGACTTGTATTTCCAGTTTGCCCAGAAAAAAAATTATTCTGAACCAGAAACAATCTAACAACTGCTTCCTGAGGATTCTTATCTGGAACAACATCTTCCTCACTCCCTCCAAGTAGACACAGGGTCCAGGGAGGGGCATTAACCTGCCCAAAGACACACAGCTCATTACAAATAGGTCTTTTGACCCACGGGTCCCTGTATGCCTCCTACTTCAATCTCTCCTAAGATGGGGCGAAATACTGGGGGAAGAGATATATTTTTGTGTGATACTTGGAGAGCATATTTCTTTTCCTTTTTTTTTTGTTGAAGTCAAAGGGGAGCTTTGTGTGATGAATACAAGTCCCTCCCGAACCCTTATAACCTCCCCTTTCTGCAAAGACAGAGCAGGACTTGGGCTCAGAGCCTTCGATCAGCAAGGATTTTGATGCCATTGGCTACTATGCTGGCTGGTGGAGACGACAGGTAAAAAGCACTTAGAACAAAGCCTGGCACATTGTAAGAGGTTTGCAAAGGTTAGCAATGAGGATGATGGTGGTGATGGCATCCAGCCTCCCCCGCCGGGGAAGCCAACAGCCCTCCCGTTCGGGGAATGACCCCTTCTCTCTCCCCATCTCCCCACCTGCGAGCATCCCTCCATCTGGCGGGTTCTCCAGGTGTACACGTGCAGGATGCTCCTTTGGCACGCGAAAGTCCGGAACTTCTTTGCTGCCTCTCCTTGGTTACTCTTTGGATGAATCCACGTGACAGAGCAATTGTCCTGGATGCAAGTGATCCCGGCTATGTACCATGGCAAGCGCTAGGGGCCGATAGCCACAGCCAAAGCGAAAGGGTCTTTCCCTATTGGAACACAAATTCTACAAGGACAGCACTTTCCCCAAACACCCCATCCATCAGGGCATGCTGATTGGTACCAATGAGAGTGAGGTTGCTCTGTGGGTCTGGTATGAGCAGGAGGGAGGGACCCTCAGGAGGGTTCTCACGAAAAGTTTAGGCTGATGGCCCAGAATGGGGGAATGCACTGTCTCTTGAAGAAGGGAGAGCAAATGCAAAAAGCAATATGACAAGTTTTCTGGGGAATGAGAAACATTTTGTATCCAGGCCCTACCATATCGCAATTATCTGTACAACTCTCAATTGTGACATTCTGTTTCTTTATTTTGAGACAGAAGGAGAGCATGAGAAGGGGAGGGGCAGAAAGAGAGGGAGAGAGAGAGAATCCCAAGCAGGGAGTGCAGAGCCTGTTGCAGGGGTCGAACTCACGAACCATGAGATCATGACCTGAGCTGAAATCAAGAGTCAGACGCTTCACCGACTGAGCCGCCCAGGCGCCCCTCAATCGTGACATTCTTAAAGACAAGCGTTTGTCTTGTTCACAGGTATAAGAGCCACATTTATTAGTGCCTGCTCTCGCTGAGGCTTTGGGTGAGCGCACAGCATCCACTCTCTGTTAAAAATTTTGTCCCCGTGTTTCAGACGGAGAAACGGAGGCTCAGAGAAGTCAAATGGCTTAAATACGTGATGCCCCAGCAGCAGAATCCAAATGGGATCCATCCAGCCTATGTCGCCAGTTTGTCCCCTGCCTCTCGCTGCCTTGCTCATGACACTCCAGCCACTGACTGTCTTATCTCCCCCGCAGGGCCGTGGTCTCTTCTGCACTTTCTCCTTGGAACGCTTCTCCCAGATCTTGGCATGGAAGGTCCTCCTCATTCGGGTCACAGCCCAGTCTCACTGCTCAGAGGGCCTTCCTGGATCACACTAACCATTCCAGCTGTCCCCTGTCCCAACCCCGATCGACCCCGCGATGGCACGGCATGGCTAGTCAACAGCAGACTTCGGAGCCACCTGTGCTCCAGATCCCAGTTCTAATTCCTGTTTAAACTCTATGACTTGGTTTCCTCCTCTGTAACAAGGAAGTGTAAATGTAACTGATCTTACAGGTTTCTTGTGAGTTTGAAATGTATTAAAATGTATACAAAGTACCTAAAACAATGCTCAGCTTATAGTAAGCACTCAATAAACATTAGTGTTGAGAAACACGGTCTTTTTCTACTGAAATATAAATTCTACAAGGGCAGCACTTTATTTGGTCTTTCACAACTGTATCTGGTGCTCAAGAAATATTAGAGGAATGAATCGAGGGGGTGAGTGGATAAATGAATGAACGTTTAAAGCCTGTGTTCTCCCCAATTATGCCAAACTGCTCCTGTGCCTTTTCCTGCTTATGGCCCTGCACCAAGCCTGGTGCCCGACTGTGGTGGGGCTCAGGAAAGGTGGAACAGAATTAAGCCCAGAAGTTCTTTCTGCTTCTTGTCCCAGGGAAGCCCCACAGCATCCTTGCCCCGGATGCTGACCCTGTCTGTCCTCTCACCTGGCAGATCCTGTGCCCCGTGTATGCTGGGCTCCCTCATCCCGTCCTGGGAGAGTTGAGGACTCACAGGCTGCCACTCATCGGGTCCCCTTCAGAGCATCACACAGGACAGACAACTGTCCTGATTGCCAGCCGCTGAGCAATGCCACAAAAGGCAGCAGAAGGAAGCTTTGGTGCATTCTGAATACGCTTGAAGGCGTTCACTTGTTGCATTCCAGAAGGTTTGTGTGCATTTATGGAGAGGCTTGGCTGTATTGATTTATTCGCTGCCTATTTCTAGAAAGGTCTCAGGAAGGAAGACCCATCCTCTGTTCCCTCTTGTCAGAAGAATTGTTTTTTTTTTTTTTAAGTTATTTATTTATTTATTTTGAGAGAGAGAGAGTGCGAGCAGGGGAGAGGCAGAGAGAGAGAGAATCCCAATCAGGCTCTGCACTGTCAGCACAGAGCCCGATGCAGGGCTCGAACTCACGAACCGTGAGGTCATGATCTGAGCTGAAACCAAGAGTTGGCCGCTTAACTGACTGAGCCACCCAGGCGCCCCTGCCCAGAAGAATCATCTTAAGATGCCCTTTTCTGTCTCTCTCCACTCCCCAAACTCTTAGGCATCCTTCTGGGCCCAGAGCAAATCAATCTCAGCTCTTCTCTGGAGCCTGGCTGAATTAGTTATTCTTTGATGATTTCAGCTCCTTTTCGGCTCCTGTTTGACGAACAGGAGCCCTACTATGTGCCAGGCCTTGTGCTCTTAGACGACCAAGATGGAAATCCCTGCCACCAAGAAGCCTTGAGATTGATGTCTGTCTCTCCCCATAGACTCCCGGAGGGCAGAGACACGTCCCCAACATTCAGCAGACGGGTTGCCTGGGAGCGGGTGCCTGACCCTGCAGAATACAAGGTTGATTAACCAAATCAGGGAGGGACGCGTAAATATTTTGCCCTGGAACAGGGCTGCAGGATGTGCAGACAGAGGGCCCTTGACCGGCGATGTCTTTCTTCCCTTGAACGGTGAAGGTGCTGCTCTCTGTAAGAAAACCTACACTGCTCATCAGGCCTTGTAATACGATTCAGTCCGACACACTCCTTGTAAAAGCTCCGCGCGCTGCAGAAATTTGTATTCTCCCTGCCCTGAAACGTGGTGCCGGACTCAAGACCTGCATGCTGATGTCAACGGGAGGCTGCAAAAGTACTTTTTCCTTCTGCTGACTCGCACGTGTGCGTTTTCAGTTCGAACCGGCTTGTGGGGTGGGGGAGAGGAAGGAGGCAAGAAAGCTGCGCCTTCCACTGGATAAATCTTTATTTTCAGCCTTTCACAGCCTTTCCACGGCGGCCCACCCGGGCTGCTCCTGTGGCTGGCAGCGATCAATGCAGTCAATATTTTTGACTGCAGAGTTTTCTATGACTTACACATATTTAAAAGGATAAACCACCATCAACAATTCTCTGTGTGGACTTGACCAGTCTAATCCTTATCTTTGATTCTTTGGGATGCAGCAAACAGGCTAAATCTCCAACACGTCTTGCCCAAGACCTGGGACTTCAGACCGGCCGGGACCTTTCGAAACTGCGGCCTGGGCTATAAGAGTTTGTTTCACTCTGGGAGATTGGGCTGGAAAACTAGACAGTGCGGCATTTGGGGAATACTGGTGGCCTTTTCCTTGGACCGTTGCCTTCTGCTAAACACCACACTGCTTTCTTTCACTGTTATTAACCAAATAATGAGCCAGGGCTCTCGAGGGTACTCGCCTCTTGAAAGGCACTACTTGAAGCCAACGCTAAGCCCAAACAAGGCAGCTTTAATGGTGGGATCGCAGGCAGCTCGTTGTTAAGAAAGAGAAAAGGAACGATTCATTGTGATGACTTTCACCTGGAACAACTTCTCCTCGACTCTGACATTATGAAAAAGATAGTAGGAAGCAAAGGAGCAGAGATCGGCAACATTTTTCTGTTAAAAGAAGAGAGTGAATAGTTCGGGATTTGTGAGCCATACGGGCTCCTGTGCAACCACTTACCCCTGTAATTATAGCACAGAAGCAGCCACAGAAAATATGTAAACAACACGGGGGTGGCTGGATTTCAATAAAACTTTATTGAGGGATACGGAAACTTCAAGTTCCATTTTTATGCGTCATGGAATATTGTTCTTTTGTTTGGATTCTTTCGGGTTTTTTCCAACCATTGAAAAATGTAAAATTATTCTTAGCTCGTGGGTCTTGCAAAAAAAAAAAAAAAAAGTGGCAAGCAGGATTCATGAGCCTGGGGGTCATGGCTCGCTGACCCTTACAACAGAGAATTCTGTCTCAGGGCAGACCTTGGGGTCAAGCAGAACCGGTTTCAAGACTTGGCCATCTTTGGATAAATGAGGCTTGGTGAGATGCTTAACCTCTGCAAGCCTCAATTGCCCCCATCTGTAAAGTGGGACTAATGGTAGCATCTACTTCATGGTTATTTTGACAATCAGAGGAAATATACCCATAAAGTGCACAGCGAAGTATCTGGGACGTAGTAGGGACTCAATAAGTTCGTGTGTTTGATAAATATTTATTAAGCAATCATTGTGGGACAGGTGGGACCATTTATAATGGTCCTTTGTCTCATTGAGTTTAAAATCTATGAGGCTCATGAAGACGGTTAGCTGCTGTTATTGTTAATAATGCTCGGGCTTTGCGAAAGAGAAGCGGAAATTGTAAATCATCCAATAATATTTTTTTAAGATTATTTATTTATTTTGAGAAAGAGAGAGAGAGAGAGGAGAGAATCCCAAGTAGAGTAGTGCACACCATAGTGTGGTGCAAGACATGGGGCGTGAACCCACAGACCACAAGTTCATGACCTGAGCTGAAATCAAGAGGCAGATGTTTAACCGACTGAGCCACTGAGGCCCCCTAATCATCCGATAATATAATGTGTTATTGCTATGTATTTTTTTTTGTTTTGTTTTCAAAAACAGTTAAAACTCCCATGGCCGTCTGCTACATCACCGTCTTTCATGGCCATTTGCAGGCACTAAAATGAAAGCTAAAGCACATTTCCCTCCTCTTACATCAGTGGTCTCGATGTCGATGCTGTTGGTCCCCGGACCAACAGCATCAACATCATTTGGGAACTTGTTAGGCGTTCTAATTCCCCAACACCATCCCAGACGCATTGAATCGCAGCCTACAGTCTGTGTTTTAACAAACCATCAAGCGATTCTGATTCACATGGATTCGAGTTGGAGAGTCGCTCATTGGTTTGGACGGACCATACGCTCATTAACTTCTTCAAAGTCCCAGACCCGGGAGGTGACAGAGTCCACATTTGAACAAAGATCTGTACAGAACCTTAAATACCAGAACATACCGGGTTCAAGGACAGGGTAAGGAGTCAGCCAGGACTAAGAGAGGGGTATGCGTGTACTCGCGTGCACGTGTGCACACGTGTGCGTGTGTTAGAGAAGTCTACCCCACTGCCCTTCTCCTTCCGCGTTGTTTGTTCAGCCTCAAGTGTCTTAAACTTCTTTTCCAGTGCTTCCTGTCTCCTCGCTGGCAGGGGGGCTGGAGGGCAGAGGGAATGATCTGGCCCAGCAGGGAGGAGTCTTTGATCACTGACATGTTGGGGTCACTAGAACGTCGTGATAATGAAAAGCAGAAGAGCTTTTCATGGGTTTTGTTATTCTTCTGCAGACAATGTACTCTTTATTGCCTGTCCCCAGAGAGAGATCACTCCCACCACCTGCCTTGGTATGCTACTCTATCTGTATTAACCTCTCCGTGTGTCTATGCCCCTCTCCTATAAAATGGGCATTGTAAAACCTCATGGATGATTTTCACAGGCTCCTGTGTTTGGCTGCTTCTCCTACCCATGCCCACGTGCCATCTGTGGTGGCCGCTGCTGATTGCTGTCCAATATCCAGTCTTCTGTTTTCCCTTTAGGAATAAGGGCCCTTGA
The DNA here is from genome assembly GCF_014898765.1 of Herpailurus yagouaroundi. Classification (NCBI taxonomy): domain Eukaryota; kingdom Metazoa; phylum Chordata; class Mammalia; order Carnivora; family Felidae; genus Herpailurus; species Herpailurus yagouaroundi. Next base: position 3,999,271 of record NW_024412463.1, on the reverse strand, counting down.
GTTTTAGCCAGGAACATGGACACCCGGCTAAAGACTACATTACCCAGCCTGCCCTCTAGGTAGGTATAACCACGTGACTAGGTCTGGCCAATGGGCTATGAGCAAAAGTGGGTGGCACGCTTAGAAGGAATGGACATGCTTTCCCTTTACGTCTGTCCCTCCTTTCTGCAGATTAGATGTAGATGTAATGGTGGGAGCTGAGCAGCCATTTTAGATCACAGAATGAAAGCCATGTGTTGAGTGCGGCGGAGGGATGACGTTAGCGAGGGACCAAGGTCCAATATGGTAGATTTACACCATATTGGTGTAAATATGGGACTGCTTGGATGTGTATGGTTAAGGTAAGAGAGAAGTAGACTCTCTTATTTAAACCTCTGTTATATTAGGGACTTAAAAAAATAGCAAACAAAATTTGTTTCTTAACTAATGCATCGTTTTTTTTTTTTAAGTTTATTTGTTTATTTTGAGAGAGAGAGAGAGCACAGGGGAGGGGCAGAGAGAGACAGGAAGAGAGAGAATCCCAAGCAGGCTCCACGCTGGCATCTCAGAGCCTGGTATGCGGCTCAAACTCGTGACCGGTGAGATCATGACTTGAGCCAAAATTAAGAGTCAGACACTTAACCGACCCAGCCACCCAGGCGCCCCACGAATGGATCACTTTTTAAGGTGAGCCTTGATTGGTGCCGCCTCTCCTGTTCTCCTTCACCATCCCAACACCCCAGTGGAATGAACCTACCTCCTCTGTCATACCCTGCACCGGAGTCATTGATAAATTATTCAAACGGTAGGGCAAACCTGTGCTTAGGTGATTGGCACAGTGAGGCCACCAAAAGGTACACAGAAGTAAAAAAATAGCAAAATGAATATAGTTCAGCGGTACTGATGAACTTAGCCAAAATGACATAATCAAAAAAATCTAGCTAGGATTTCTTTTATTTTCAGTGCATGCCTTTTTCTGATTGCTTTTAAACATCAGATCTAATTTGGAAATGCATTTGGGTGGAAGAAAAGGCATATAGTAACATTTTCAGTGCTTAGGATCCTCTAAAGATCTAATCTAACCTTCAAATTAGTTCCTCGCAGCTCTGATTGCATTTCAGGGCAACCTTCCATCCTTCTTCCTCTGCTCCCTACCAAATAGGCTCAGGGTTCTTACCGGGATCTTTTTCCCTCAATAAATTCATCTTTATTATATACCTATTGTTGCTCATGTTTCTATTCCCGTCTGGAACATGGTGCCCGGCACTTAGAAAATGTTATTAATACACTTAACCCCTCGATGATGATTAGCTGGATGGACAGTGAAATTCGCACATATGCCTCTTTGTGGGTGGGGGAGGTTGGAAAGAAGAGTGGCCACTTCCCTTTCTGTTCCTCATTCTAAGGCTCAGAGAATCTGAATATTGTGCCCAAGGGTTATAGCCCGTAAGTGGCTATTGTAGTTTCAATATCACACACGTGTCTTCAGCCTGGCTCTTGTCATTCTGGCCTTGTTAGACTTTTCCATGCCTTTGAACTCACCACATCCCATTCACTTCCAAAGGGCCTTGGCGGGTGCTATGCCTTCTGCCTTCCGCCTTCCTCCCCAACTCTTTCTTCCAAAGTTCTTTCACCCAACAGACCCATCTCCAGATATCACTTCCTCCGGGAATATCACTTAAATATCACTTCCTCCGGGAAGCCTCTGCCAGCTACTCATACTACGACGTCAGGTCCTTATCGTGTAACATCCACCCTTTATGCTTTTCCTTTGCAGCATACATTGCCATTGTAAATCGACTACCTATTTCTTTATTACCCATTTTCCGTGCTGCAATGTCAACTCCGTAAGAGAAGGGCAGCGTCTGCCTTATTTGTTGCCTGAGCTAGCCTGGCACATAGAATATGCTGAGCAAATCTGCATAAATAAATGAATGAATGAACATCAGGACAGACAAAAGGAATCCACAATTTCTCCAAGAGGAGAAAGGAACCTATTTTCCCTGTGATAAAAAATCAAATAGAATATTGTAGTTGGGTAATTTGATTTGTTGGGTGAGCACTTTTGCAGAATTCTGATAACCACCAAAGTCAAGGGCAGCCATACAGAGAGTTCGGAAGGAGGTAACGCTTCCCTTCACAAGATTTGACTTTGACGCATCAGATGCCGAATCAAAACCCAGACACTATATGTGCTATATGTGTACAAGAGACAAGTATCAATTTGGAATCCAGTCCAAGAGAAGTATCCAATTCAAAGTGTGGATTTGCTTCTTATTCTTTTCCCACAGGCAAAGTGCTATTTACCAAACCTACACTACAAAAGGAGACGATTAGGTACATCGAGGCTAATTAATACTTTTGACGTTGAAAGAAAACCTTTAGGCTTCTAATATATAGCGTGAAGATGTATTCAAGTGTTTATAGCGAGGGTCCAAACACGGTTGCCATTAATTCCTTCCCTTCCCCTACACGCACGAATTCTACTCGTCATGATATAGAGCTCTTTCCTCTTCCCTTGAATCTTCTTGAGTTGTGACTGGTTTGACCAGAAGTGATATTGTGCTAATTCTTGGGCTGCCTTTTAAAAGCAATTTTTGCTTTCTCTTGCAGAGAGAAAAAGCAAAAAATCTAGGACTGGACTATGAATGATGAGACCGAATGGTAGGAGAGAAACCAGGCGGAGGGGCGAAAAGGCATTAGGCGTGTGAGCAAGGACTTCTTTGAACTCCGAGTCCAGACCAGCTGCAGCTCGCTGGGGAGTTGAGGGAACTACCCGGGGTTTATACCCCACTGAGCATAAGTGCCTAGCAGAACCTCGCCTCAATTCCTGAACCACAGAATTGTGAAAAATAACACTGTTGCTTTAAGTTGCTAAATTTTTGGTTGATTTGTTACATGGCAAGAGAGAGCTGAAAAGCGATATTCCAATTACTGAGGGCTCCCTTCCCTGATAGCCTCAACCTTAGTGGAATACAACTGAGAACTGACATATAAGGTAATATACAGCCCACGCACTCTGCTTCCGGCTCACTCACGACCTAGAGTCTCTGTGTTTATGCACAACGTTAACATGCTTGTTCATCTCATAGCAGAGTCAAAAAGTATGCAAATTGGAATAGGTTTTGTGGATTTGAGAGACCATTTTTGCTTGATCCTCTCACTTTTGGACAGTGGAACAGAGGGCAAAAGAAGCTGAGTCGCTTGTTCAGGTCGACAAAATCAAAGACTGTATTAAAAACCAGAAAACAATCCCGGATTTCTCGTCATCCAAGGGAGACACTCTTTTCACTTTACCTTCCTATTCCAGAAAAGAGACAAATTTTAATGGGCAAGGAAACAAAAGGATTTTTAGGTGTGATAAGAACCCTAACGGTTGAAATGGAAAGCTGGTAGGCACAGTCTCAAAAGCATGACAACACCCAGTTCCATTACGCTCTAGGGATCCAGAGGATCCCTTTATTGGAGCCCAGAGCAGCCCAATAGATGAGATTCATGACCGTGACCCTGAGTCAGAAAGCAAAGAGTTGATTATGTTTCTCACGTTCTACTTAAGGAGGTAGGGGAGTGTGTAAAGCACCCTCAGAAATATTCCTATGAAGGATGGTTAAAATAAACATGTGATTCGATGGGCAAAGCGATAAGCTTCGGTTACGTGAAAAGTCACTTCCATGGAATGGTCCGCGTCGAACAAATGAGGCATTGCTGCATTTGCAAAGCATACGGCAAGTATTCCAAGTCTTGGCCAGTCTGAAGGCTTCCACTAAATGAAAAATGAGCTTTACTTGTGTCTAAATCTGAGCTTAAGTGCACTCTCTAAAACCTTCCTGGGAATTTTTTGGACAGGTGTCTCTTTTCAAACAGCATAATATTTGGACATTACGTTTTAAATATGTGCAGATAAAAATGATATTCCAAATCTGTATTTCACTTACAACCAGATGGGATAATAAGAGTGAGAGTTACCGAGAGACCGTCCTTCATGGAAAAGTAACAGAAATAAACCTAACCTTCTCCTAACCCCGCCTGGAGGTTTGTGGCTACAAGTTCTAGATGGATAATCCTGTTACCCCAAATCTGAAATGATTCAATGTGGTCGGAATAACATAAAATCTACTATCTTGTTTCCATACAGGGTAACAATCGTTTCCTTTTTAAAAACCTGGGGATCGAGGGAAAATATAAACACATTTTGCCACCTGCAGACCCTCGGGGATGTGGAACAATGGCTCATTGGCGGAGTCCAGCTGCAGACCCGCTATGTTTCACCCATGCGCTGCTCGCAGAAGTATCCAAATTTGAATTCCTTTTACTGTGACTGAGCCATTGCTTTTATTTCATCCTGCTTCATTTCACTGTCTTGTCTTCTGCCTACTCTTTTCCTTTTTCTTTTTCTTTTTTGAGAGAGAGAGAGAGAGAGAGAGAGAGAGAGAATGAGAGCGAGTGAACAGGGGAGGGGCAAAGAGAGAGGGAGAGAGAGAATCCCAAGCAGGTTCTGCACTGTCAGCACAGAGCCCGATACGGGGCTCGACCTCACGAACTGTCAGACCACGACCTGCGCCGAGATCAAAAGTTGGACACTGAACCCACTGAACCACCCAGGCGCCCCCTTGCCTACTCTTTTCGTTTACACTGGGCCTGGCTTCTGTGATTTGAATTTTGACCCCAGACTTAGAACCCGAATTCTTTTTAGGGCAGGGAGGATAAAACAAACAAACAAACAAACAAACAAACAAACAATTCACTGCCACCCAGGGTTTTGCAATGTTTCGGGTATGTGACATCCCATCAAAAGCCAGATATACTGATGGCAGACGGCCCAAACTGAGCAGGTTAGCAATTAATACGAGGCGGCCACCATTACAATGGATCCACATTTGCTGGTATTTATGAGTGTTGGTGGTGATTGCATTACATGCCAAGGCACCTTCCTGCAGTCTCCTGGTCTGAGTAGGAATGTCTATTGCCCTGACCTTACTCTTTTATATATTCGGAGACCTATGTATTGCATTTCCCAATATACTATATTTCCTTACTACAGGCTGGTCATTTGAGTGGAGTTGAATCATTCCTGATGAAATGTCTGTACAAGATTCATTCAAGTAAAACATTAACCTTCGCTCCATGAAGGTAAGTCCAATGCTCATAAGGATGGGAGTCATTGGGGGCTGACAAGAGGACATACCAACTTGGACAAGCAGGACACCTGTGACCAGGTCCTTTACAACGGTTCCAAAGACTGCGCATGTGTATCTGGGGATCTGATCGGCCAAGGCAAACATCCAAAGTCTGCAAACGTTCATCAAATGCCTACTGTGTTCCAAGTCTTGTGAAAATTTGTTCATATATATTATCTCATTTAACCCTCACCCCCAAAACTAATCTATTAGGACCGCATAAAGTTTCTGAAGCTTATTTCTAAAGCACAATGGAATAATCTTTGGAGGCCAGAGGAATGCTTTGACATTCTTCATCCATGTTCTCTTTACTGTCAGGAATTTGTATTAAGTCACGATGGTTTGCATGCCCAGATTCTGAGTACAGACTTTCTGTTAGCCTGGCTGAATGATTTTTAAACTTCAAGTTGCATCAGAGTTACAGTTCAAGGTAATGCGCAGTGTAGTAACACAAGGGCATTGAACTCTATGGCTTACGGGATTTTTAATCTGACTGTGGGCAATTTCCCTCTCGCAAGCTGCACTTGGCAGTCTGCACCTGTGAGGTACAATGCTGCACTGCCCTGTAGGTCTCACTTTCGGCTTTTTGCAAGGTGCATCTTGCTTTTTAGTAGTTCAGGCGATCACCTCAACATAAGGTTCCACCTTATGTTGAGCGGTATACTCATTTACAGTAAAAATGAAATTTGCGCACGGTGGCCCACAGACTCCAGCTGGACCCCATGATCCCCGCCTCCCGGTGTCCGTGCCCTGATGCACTTCCCTCCTCGTGAGAGTTGGCAGGACCTGTGATTTGCTTTTAACCAATAGAATATGGCAAGGGTGATGGCATGTCACTCCCATGATAGGGGTGCATAGCTCCGTGACCTCCATCTTGCCAGAGACTCGCTCCCTCGCTAGCTTTGATGACGTAAACGGTCAGATTGGGGAATCCCACAGGACAAGGAATGGTGGGTGGCTTCTAGGAGCCGAGTGTGGCCCCCAGCCAACAGCCAGCAAGAAAACAAAGCCCTGTGGCCTAGAGCTATGGGGAAATGAATTCTGCCAACAACCCAAGGGAGAGACTCTTCCTCATTTGAACCTCTAGGGAGATGCTACAGCCCTAGCCAACACCCAGATTATAACCTTGTGACTCAGCGGGCCTGTGCCTGGACTCCTGATGCTTAGATACTATGAGATAATACACATGCATTGTCTTCCATCAACAAATACACACATTCATCAGAATTTAATGACACATCTGAGACTATTCAAGGCCAAAAGTGGAGAACCTCTGGTGTAGTACGATAGTGACAGGGAAACTGAGGCCGAGTTAATGCATTTGTCCTGGCTCCTGTGTTCTAATTCTGCCTCTTGCACAGACTGTGTGATTCTGTAACTCTGTTTCCCTATTTATAGAAGGAAAAGTTGGGCTGGCTGACTTGCAAGGATAATTTAGTCTTTATGCAGATCTTCTGTCTCCTGAGCCCTTGGCCTGTTTCAAAACACGTTCTTTAGAACGCTTGTTTTAAAGGATTCTAGGCGGAGAAAATAATTCTGTGGTCAAATTCAGTTGGGGGATGCTGAGTTAAACAACACGTCTTAACAGATTTCTTTACCCGAGGACCTCTCAGAGCGATTAATTTGTTTATGCCCATTGAAATGTCCAAAAATGAAATGGAGCCAACAGCATTTTCCAAACTTCTTTGATTTTGAACTCTCCCACTTTTGTCCCCTGAGTTTTGGGACTAGCGCTTCGCCGAACACACTAAAGGAAGGTCCACAACCTCCCTTAAAATGCTCCAAACGCTCCTCTAGATGCGAAGAAGAATCCAATGGAAGAGAGTTCATATTCTTTCCATTTTCAAATGGCTTGGGATGACGGGAAGTTTAGTGCCCTGAGGTCCAACAGACGACGTGACCGACTCTGCCTTGCAAAGGCCAGACAGACACTGGTCGAGGAGCCAGCAATAATAATATGGTGATGTCACTCTACAGGTAGCAATGCTAACGTGAGAGAGGTATGTGAAATATGCCAGAAATACACATCAAGCTAGTTGCCCCAGAGAATGAGATGTTTTCTTCTTATTTGTAAACCACCCTCTCATGAACTGAAAGCTGTCTCCTCAATATTTTTCTAATGTGCAAGGACTTCTTCCCTCCCTCCCTCTTTGCCTCCTTTGTTCCTCCCTCCTTCCTTCCTTCTTTTCTCCTTCCCTTTCTTTTTCTCTCCTTTTCCTTCCCATCTCCTCCCTCCCTTTTGCCAAATGCTGTCTTTTATTTGCTTTCAATGAAGAACTTTGCACACCTTGCTCTGGGATGGGAGCGGGGTGAGAGGGCAGGAGGGAGAATTAATGTCCTCAGATTCTCGCATCTGGAGTCCAGAACCCACAGCGCCCTTGAAACACTTCCTGAAGTAGCCGAACAGCAACAGGACGGTCATTCTTTGAACAAATAGTAGGTTTTGAGCCCTCGGCTCAGAGCAATCATTTCCCGTGATTCCTGAGCTGCCTGGAGAATTTATGAAAAACAAGTGATTTGCATTTTGCTCCGTTAGCCATTTTGTGGGATGTTCTAAATGGTCTGCTCTGTCCCACCCATTGGTGAGCAAGCCTCGGTCTTCTCTTCGGGCAGAGACCTGTCATGACCACCAGTCTTTTGCGCCGAGGTCTCGCTATTATAACCACACCCTCTCCTACTGCTGTCTCCCAGTGTGAGGCTTCAGGAATGGAATAATAATACATCTCAAGGCCAGACCCTGAAGCCCTCCCAGCTGCTGAAACATGGCCCTGATTTTTAACCTCGCCCAACAGCGCTCTTGAGTTTACCCACAGCCACGTGGCCTCGCTCTGATAATGGGATGTTTTCTAAGAGAAAAGCAGTAATGTCGAACAGCAAGTCGGCAAAATAAAGGAGAATAAAACAGACGTTATGAATAAAATATGTGGGCAGAAAAATATATGAATGATCTGGGGATGCTGACACACTAAAGTCTTTTTAACTGCCCTCCAGGCAAAAATACATATTTTTCAAACTTGTAAGTTCTATACATTCGAGGAAAAAAAAAAAAAATAAAAAAAAAGATCTTCCCGGGTGACCCAGGGCAGCTAGACATGCATTCGACATGGATCATTCCTAAGTGTCGTTGGCCTTTTGCTAGTACAACATCAATTTCCTGAGCCCTCTGCTTATTTTCGAGCTACACTCGTGGACACGCACACATCGCCAGTAAGACGCCCTGCTTTCCCCCCATTTAGAGGTTGACATCAGCTTTCAACACCGCAGAATTACCCTGCAAATCACTGGTCTCACGTATGCACAGACCGAGCGTGAACTCTGCGAGGGAACAAGGCCTGAAATCAACATTTTCCCGAACTTCCCTTCTTAGGTCAAAGACAAAAGGCAAAAGCCCACAAGAGGCTTGAACACTGTGTCTGTCTGTCTTCCCAGAGAACCTCAAATAGCCTTCTAAATGGAGATCAAACACGACTCCCCACTACATGTGTCATTTACTCTCTCTCTTTTTTTTTTCTTCCATCTGATAAATATTCAAATATTCATGATGCATCGGGCACTTTGCTAGGCTCTTGGCCAGATGAAGCGTCTGCCTTCGAGGTGCCCATTGTGTTGCGGGAGAGGCCATCTCTGCAGACACACAACTGTTAGGACGCGCTGTATTTAAGACCCATGATTAACGGCGATTTTCTCTTCCCTTCCCACCCTCTCTATCCACTGAGAGAGGAAACAGTCTCTGATAGCTTTGGAAACATGGGTCATCTCTGGCCGCAAAGAGTCCGGGTTCTTTTCAACCAGTAGCACTCGGGGCGCCTGGGTGGCTCAAGTCGGTTAAGCCTCTGACTCTTGACTTCGGCTCAGGTCATGATCTCGCCGTTCGTGAGTTCGAGCCCCGCGTCGGGCTCTGCGCTGGTGGTGAGGAGCCTGCTTGGGATTCTCTCTCTCCTTCTCTCTGCCCCTCACCTCTTTCTGCCCCTCTCTCAAAGTAAATCAATCAATTCTTTTTGGAAAAGTGAACAATTCCTACGTCCAGGCCTGCTCTTAGAGATTCCCCTTCAGACGGTCCCGGCTTCAGTGCGTTGGAAAAGCTCCCCAGGTGACACTCAAGTGCAACCAGGACTGAGACACAGTCTGTAGGCGATTAAGTACTAATGGCCTGGAGAAGGGGCCGAGGGGAGCCTGCAGAGTCCACACAGAGCTGCTATTGCGTGGTGGCCTTGGCCCCTAGAAGACCACCCAAGTGCGACCCTGTGGGTGGGGGGTTTTCTTGATAGCTCTACAGCTCAAAAAGGAGAGGGTCAGCTCTTTAGCATTTGGGACCGAAACAGAAGGAAAAAGAGGCAGGGAAGGGAAGGTGGTAAGAGTTCGGGGTTCCAGAAGAGGTTTAACAATCAGGCTGCAGCCTGGGAGGGGGCCCGGGTGGGGGGGGGGCCCCTCGGCAGCACCGGACTGGATTCTGGTAACTCCACGCGCCTCGGAGGGGTAACCCTCAGTCCCGCTTTGCTTGTGTGGCTATAGGCGTGGCCGGGATTTCTCTAGTTTAGCCCTGAAACTCCTGTGTCCTGGGAAACCTCGTAGTCCCGGACAAACCCAGTTTGTTGTTCACTCCATATAAATTGAGGGCGGTAATTACTACTTCTTAGGGTTGTCCTGAGGACAAACCTTTGTTATGTAAAATGCTTAGCGTGGTGCTTGGCAGAGTATCAGTATCCAATAAATGACAGCGATTATTATCAGTAGGTCTGGCATAAGGGAGGCTTTTTTATTTATTTTTTTTCTTTTGGGTTCTATTGAATGCAGCGAGCCCATGCAGTACCTGGCACACAGTAGGCACACAATAAATATTAATAAAATGCACGCTTCTCCGAGCCACGGATTTCATTACCCAAATTAGAAAGCTTCTCCCTTCTTAATTACGAGGGCATGCTTTCAAACTGTTTAATGACATCTTGTTTTGTAGCCTGCTTAATAAATCTTTGCTGCCAACGGCAAGCTCCTTGTGTCGGCAAATCATCTAAATATTTAACTGATTTTTTTTTTTTTCTCCCCGAGGTTTCTTGCAGACTCTTGGCATCGCGTGGCTGATAGGCAGAGAGAGTCAATCGCAAGAAATCGGCCACTTCCAATCTATAAATCTCGGGTCTTTCTTTCTCTGGTGTGGCTGGTCCTACCGGGTTGCTGGTGACTTCCTCACTTCGGGGGCTGGACTGTCCGCCTCATGTCCATCTAGGTGTGGCTGAGTACCCATTTCTGGCAAATGAGATGCTAATGGGATTCTTCCAAAGGGAGGAGGGGTGGTCCACGGAAGGGTCCCCTTTTCTGGCGGAGACGGGCGGAGGAGCTTGGTGGTGCCTTTCCCCGTGTTCTTGGCCTTGTGCACAGTTGCGACGCTCACAGAGCAAGAGGGCTCCAAGCACGAGGCGAAGGCCATGAGAGCCACAGAGACCCTGAAGTTGGTGCCGCAGCAGACCCTTGGGACTGACTGCCTTGCTAAGTGACAAACAACAGCTTCTATTGTTTAAGCCTCGTGCGGACGGGATCCTCTGCTACTTGGCGGCCAAACTCATGGCTATAGGGTGTCGATGTGATGCCCGGGGAGGAGCCAGAGCTCGAGATTAAACCCTGTTCGAGGTGAGACATTTGAGGCATCCCCTTGGGGCCCACCCGAAACCAGAGCCGAAAGCGTGGGAGCATGCGGGGGGGGGGGGGGGGTGGGGGGGGGGGGGGGGGCGCTGATGGGGGCCTGCAATTTGCGAAGGAGTGTTTCTCAGGTGTCTGCTGGATCTTTTCTGTCTGCGGTGGTTTGGGGTGTCCCAGGGCAGGTGCTCGGCTACCCAGAAAGCCAAATGACCGTTGCACCAGGAAGGAAGGCAAGAAACGAACCTTCGTCATTCAAAACCGGAGCAGACTGTGGCCTTCTGGGGGGAGGGTGGGGGGAGGCAGAGCCTAATTTACACAGTGTCATCGCCTCCCTTTTTGTTACCCAGACGGAGGGGGTGGAGCAGAAACAAACAAGGTCCCGGAGGTGTTATCATGGGCATTGGAAAAAATTCACTAACATCTTTGCTTGTGTAAATACAGTTGAAGGCTGACTTTAGGTTTGGGGCCAAGATCTGCAAAATGACGACAGAAGTCTGTTTTGTCTTGCTTTTTCCGCAGAGCAGGGAGATGGTGAGGAGCAGAAACAAGGCAAGAGGGACTTTTCAGTTATTTACAGATATCATATAGGTCCCGAGCAGGAAGCTGTTATGGCATGGCTATATGTGTGATGCTTATAGGGAGCACTCCCCAGCGAAATATCACATTATTTGCTCTAATCACCTCCACCCTTGATTGAAAAACTGCAAGACTGTGTTGTTTGTCTTATAACATGTCGAGATGTAGGGAACGGGCAATCGTTCTGGAGAAAGCACTGTGCCCACTTAGGTCAACACCAGGGACGTGATGGTGGAGCTCACTACAAAGAGAAGCGAAAAGCAATACAGTAGGAGCAAAATTAATAACGGCAGGCATTTATTGAGCACTTACTGCACAGCAAGACTTATTCGAAGTGCTTAAAAGTTTACCCTATTTAATCCCAACCACAAGCCTATGAAGTAGGACCTGGTTCCCCCATTTCACAGATGGGGTAACCTGAGGGAGCACAGAGGTCGCTCAGCAGTTCCTTCTAGGCAATATGATTCCAGCATTTAGCTCTTCATCACGACCCCATATTGCCTCCCTATTGTAGCTGGAAGTGACAAAAATAAAGTTTCTGGGAAACTCCCGGGGATTTTAAGAGGGCTCTGGGTTTCCAGAGGGTGTGGAAGTCTGAGCGTTGCTCAGCTGACTGAAAAAATGTCAATCGATTGACTACTTTAGGTAACAGCTGCCTGAGACTTGACTCAAGCTTTACGGAAAAACGCAGTTGGCCTCCGCGTTGGTTTAAACCATTTTCCAGTTTCGCTGTGGGAGATGAAAATATAAAACAGCTTCCAATTTTGCCTAAAATCAAATGAAGTCTTTTTAAAATTAAAAGATGGGTTTTAAGGGAAATATTTGTCTACCGAAACACGGCTTCTGTAATTAAGCAATTAAGCCTCAACAAGACAGACCTCATCATTGCTTAAAGGTCATTTAAAATTCAAAGAGGACGCACAACTCAGCCAAGGGCGGCAAATCAGCCCTTCTCTGTGGGTCTCTAAAGGTCTGAATTTTCTTCAACCGCACGTGCAGGTTTAGGTATTTAAATATTTGGGCTGTCGCCTAGGTATGCCCAAGAAAAAGAAATCTTTGTTGCGTCTTTTGGCTAATCAAAACGCAGCCCTGCAATTGACGATGATTATTTTATAAGTAAGGTACATGTCGTAGGGGGGATGGAAGAACACGAACGTTCTGGCTACCTCTTTCCACTGCAGTGGCCGGGCGCCATTTGCTTCTGACTCTACCACCACCACCTGGGTGTGGAGGGTGTGGTTTCCAATAATGACATTGCTGCTATTTTGAGTAATGAGATGGGGTTCCTCACAGCAAGAGGTAGATTTTACTGGGCTCATTTAAATTTTATGGAAATGAGTATTTATTAGTTGACATCCAACTGAAGCCCATCTCGAAGGTTTGCCTTTCTCAGCGGCTAAGGGATGGTGTCTCTAAAGGATTAGTCTCCTTACTCCTTTCTTGCTAATATGGCACTGTCTCCACTTAGCTGCCAGTGGGGCTGATGTTTTCCTGGGGCCTAATCCTAGGAAAGGTGAAGAGGGACTTGGGAGACACCAGTAACATCCACTCTCCCACCCAGCACCCCAGCACTGTTGGAAAGACAATGACTTAGCCGTTGAGGCAGCAAAGACCATTTATTTTCAAGGATTGTGTTTGCCACGGGATAAGACAGACCGACTTTCCTCCAATTTTTTTGCATTCACCAAACAATAGTAATTAGTCATGAAAGAAGTTCTAAGAACCAGATTTTTTTTGTATCTATTGAGAGAGAGAGGGAGAAAGAGAGAGAGAGAGAGAGAGGGAAAGTGTGCACAAGTGGGGGGAAGGGCAGAAAGAGAGAGAGAGAGAGAGAGAGAGAATCCCAAGCAGGTTCTGCACTGTCATTGCAGAGCCCGATGTGGGTTTCAAACCCATGAACTGTGAGGTCATGACCTGGGCTGAAATCAGGAGTTGGATGCTTAGCAGACTAAACCACCCAGGCATCCCAAAACCAGATTCTGTAGAGACCAAGATGGGTCTTGGAACCATCTAGATTATTGTAGAGAATTTTGCAAGGCTCTTCTCTCCTCCTGGCAATTTCCGCACAATCTCCGCAGTGCTTTGCCATCATCAGGCAAAAACCAAGCGTGGGGGGCTTCCCCACGTGTTTCTGCTGTCCTCCTACCCCTCAATAATGTTTACAAATTGAAGACACGGCTGAAACGTGGCACTGTCATCCGTCACTTGCATCACACAGAATGGCAGGTAAACAGGAAAATCTGGACTGGCCCGGAGAATGAGCCAACACACATAAATTACAAATAAAAAAAAAAAAATTAACAGACACCAGTCTGCTCCCCAGCACCATTTGCCAGCATTGAAATCTCTATGGTAACTGAACTCCTCCTGGCCTCCCTGGGTAGTCAACCAGTGGATTTTCTCCCCCTTTCCCTTTTGAAGGAAAAGTTCTCAAAACCGACTTAAATATTATGATAGGTCTCATCTCCGAGTACTAAATGAGAGACGGATGGATTCGTGTTGGCTGGGGGGTGCCTTTTCAAACGTATACTTTTCTTCCTTCAAATGGCACCGCCACAAAGGTGTATTTTCTCCTAATAAAAGGTTCTTCTTAAAAAAAAATCTGGATGTTGGGGGTTGAAAGTGACACTGCTTTTCGGGATGACTGGATGAAAGTTGCCAAGCAACTAAGGAATGATGGGAAGGGAAGGGGCACCCTCTGAACAGAACATCGCTTTTTGCAAACGCTTATCTGTTGTTTGTGAGGTGCCATCGGCTCTCTCGTACTGTCCTGTCTCTGTGGCACTCGGTTGAGCTGTCCTACAGGTATAAATATTCAAGCCTCTGTTTTACCTGGGGGATGGGCAGAGACTAACATTTATTGAGAATTTACTACTGCATCCTGAGAATATCGTTACTGAATGTAAAAAGAAAAGATTTTATTTGTAAGTAATCTCTCCACCCAGCGTGGGGCTCGAACTCACAAAATCGAGATCAAGAGTTGAGTGTTCCACCGACGGAGCCAGTCAGGTGCCCCTATTGTTACCGATCTTTTTTTTTTTTTTTTTTAAGTAGGCTTTATGCCCAGAGCAGAGCCCAACATGGGGCTTGAACTGATGACCCTGGGATCAAGACCTGAGCTGGGATCAAGAGACAAATGTTTGACTGGGCCACCCAGGCACCGCATCGTTACTGAATTTTTACTATTCCTGGAAAACCAGCAGGATAGGTATTTTTTAATCTTCATTTTATAGCTGAGGAAAATAAGACTCAGAGAGGGTAAGGGGCCTGCTGAAGGTCACACAGTCATTGACAAAGAATTTGAAGTCGGTCTCATTGATTTTGAAGTGCATATCCTATCGGCTATGTGACATTGTTTCTGATATTTACTTCTTTTTCTCTTGGGAATCACTGTCTACGGTTCCTGGTACCCTTAGGGCTGTGTCATCCACAAAAACAAATCCACTATGCCTTCCTCCCGGGATATAATGAGGACAAATGCCTACTCTTGACCCCTTCTCTCCTTGTCTTTTTTGCAAATCCCCAAGGAGAACTGGCTTATGGTTTCAGCTGTTAGACTCTCAGCCGCGTACTTGAAATTAGAATGTTTGCCCAGCTAATGACGTTGACTGACGTGTTGAGCTGATTTGAGGCTAATTATGTTCATTCACTCACCAAAATCATACCGACACAGGCAGGTGCCACTCATTTTAAGAGAAAAAGAAGACGGGGCCGGGGGGGGGGGAATAACTCGTATCTTACATAGGAAGGATCAAAAAATAGGAAGTTTCAGATTAAAGAAAGAGAGAAGAAGAAGAAAAGAAAGAAAACAGGAACACTTCAAATCTTTTGTCAAGAAAATCTCTTCCAGGTGAGCATCAAACGTTGCCTTTCTCAAGAAGTTTGAGTAGCTGCCATTAGGGTAGGAAAATGAAAAGGCACTCGAACAGAACAAGATGTCCTGAGTGATTTTATGATATTTCTGACCTTAAAAGGCCTACATTGGGAGGTAAGTGCTTTAGTGATTTTGCGGATCCTGAATCGGTACTGACTTGAAGGCCTCTTAAACACAACCTGAGGTTTGACATTGCTATGCCTTCCCCCACCCCAAAAGATCATTATGAAACAATGCCACAGAATCTTCCAAAATGTGCAAGTCTGGGGGAAGGTATTAAAAACAGGTAGTGAGGGTTCGCTGGGGGCTGCGCTTAATGAAAATCTGAAAATTGCTGGCTTTGTTGTCGAGAGAAATACACACTTGATTCGCAAGAGTCTTTGGCACGTCTGTGTGTGTGGCTGGGTTGCAGCCATCCTCCCCTGGCAGGGAATTAGATGAACAGCACGGAGGAAGTAAAGAAGATAAACCCTGGAGAGGAAAACACGCCTGAGTTTCATTTTTAAATTCTCTTTTATTTTACTTTTTAAGTTTTCCAAGTTTTCAAGAATAAAAATAAGCAATCACGTCGGGCAACGTGTCATCGTCTGATGAGCTCGGTAGATCGTTGAGAAGCCGGTGAACTCTAGAATCTGGGGATTATGGTGCAAGGCTTAAGTTGTCCAAGGACGAACTCTCACAGTGTAGTCGCTTAATTGAATCCTCCGATGTTTACCAGCAAATAAGGACATGTGGCCAAAATTCAAGCTTCGGTGTTGAGAGCTTGCTTGCTGCATTGAGCCAAAGGCCAAAGACGGCTTCTCCTAAGTTGAGTTTTTTAAAGGGAATCAGATCCACGATATCTATGTGGGATGTATGTTTATGTGGGATTTGCATATAATAGTTATATAGAACTTAATGCCTTATGTGGAAAGCCAAGGAGTCATTATAATTTTTTTTTTGTTTTGATAGAGAAAGAGAGACAGAGAATGGGCTGGGGGGGTGCAGAGGAAGGGGGAACAAGGGATCCGAAGTGGGCTCTGTCTGCGTTGATAGCAGAGAGCCTGAGGCAGGGCTCGAACTCATGAACCGTGAGATCATGACCTGAGCCGAAGCTGGATGCTTAACCGGCTGAGCCACCAGGCGCCCCATAACTTAAGGGGAAATAGCAGTTCAAGTTAGTGGACGTAAGATCTTGAGAGGAGGGATTTGAATTCTTTGATTAGCTGCTTTCACTTTTGCTTGATCCCATTAGTGTGACTATTTCAAGTTGAGTTCAAACACTGCAGTTCTGTCATAAAATAGGGCATGGCAGATCTCTTTAAGGGACCAGATGGGGTACAGGTAGCTGTCCATCGTCTTTTCAGTTGGGGGCTTGCCCAGGAATAAGTTGATGCCCAGGCTCCACACTTCCTTGCCCATCCCGGGAGTTCACAGGTGTTAGGAGACTCTTAGAGCCTGTTTATAAGCCAGAAACTGACTCCCACAAAGTCTCTGGGGATATATAGGCTCTCATCTTGACAGAAGCTCATCATGCATGTCTCAAGAATGAGACAAAAGTTGGGGCGCCTGGGTGAGTGTCCGACTTCGGCTCAGGTCATGTCACCATCTCATGGTTCGTGGGTTCAAGCCCCGTGTTGGGCTCTGTGCTGATGGCTCGGAGCCTGGAGCCTGCTTCGGATTCTGTGTCTCCCTCTCTCTCTGCCCCTGCCCCGCTCACACTCCGTCTCTCTCTCAAAAATAAATGAACATTAAACAAGAAAATTAGAAAAAAAAAAAGAAGGAGACAAAAGTAAGTGCTGGACAAGAGCAATCCTTTTTAAGGACTAAAACATGCAATTTATTTCTTTGGCGTTAAGCAAAGAGAGGCTGGGTTCTGAGCTGCATTACTCCACTGTTCTCCTCACTCAGTAGTGTCTGGACGTTAGTCCGACGCCTTCTCCCTGGGGCTCACACCTCTTGGATGCCTTTCTGTTGCCTCCCTCTTGGCAGCCTGCATGACCCTGTACTCAGATGTCTGCCCTGCTCTCAACCTCACCCTCTTCACCCCAACTCTTGCCCCATTTTCTGTTTCCCCAGCAAGCCAAGCCCTTTCTTGTATCAGAAACCTGCTTTTGGGGCGCCTGGGTGGCTCAGTCGGTTAGGCGTCCGACTTCAGCCCGGGTCATGATCTCGCAGTCTGTGACTTCGAGCCCCGCGTCGGGCTCTGTGCTGACGGCTCAGAGCTTGGATCCTGCTTCCGATTCTGTGTCTCCCTCTCTCTCTGCCTCTCCCCAGCTCATGCTCTGTCTCTCTCTGTCTCTGTCAAAAGTAAATAAACTTAAAAAAAAAAAAAAAAGAAACCTGCTTTTGCCTTTGCCTGCCACATTCCTTCCCCAGATCTCTGAAGCTGGTACTTTCTAATTGCTTATGTCTCAGCCAAAGTCTCACCTCTTCAGATGCTCCCTTGACGACCCTATAAAGGCAGCCACACCCTAATCCATGCCACTTACTAATTCCCGATCATGGCGATGCCTGACATCCTTCACAGCACCCCCAGAAACGATCTCGTGTTTTTTGTTGGTGTGTTGCTTTTACTGCCTCTTTCCTCTAGAACGTAAGGACCGTGAGAGCTCATTTTGTTTACTATTGATGTCCTGGTGCACAGCAGAGTACCTGGCATATGGTGGGTTCTCAAAAAAAAAACCCCCAAAAACCCTTGTCTCTCTGAATGTATAAAAGATCTCCTTATTGGAAGAAAAGGGGGTGAGGTTGCAGATTTGGGGTTGTGAACGACACTCGAAGGAGGAAGACCATGCATGATATGACTGCGGTGGCAAGAGGCTGGAGAAACAGAGCCCGAGCCCCATTCACCTAAGACATTCCTTTATGGCTACATGATTTCTCCAACTTGCCTATCTTGGAAGAAGAGAACAAGAATTAGGGTTAACGTTTTGTGCAAGGTCATTGCCAATCCTCTCATATAGGTAAGAAGCCATTAAATTCTACAGTAGACGGTCCAGGGTTGATGGATGTTTAAATAGGTCACATGATAATTCCAAACAATATTTAGTGTTCTCAGTGTGTCGGGCACAGATCTGTTGAGAACATTTACCCCACACAACAGCCTTAGGGAGTAGATCCTGTTTCTGTCTCTGTTTGATAGGTGAGTGAACAGGGGCTTGGATAAGTTACGTCTGGCTCAAGGGACACAGTTAATAAGTAATGGAATCTAGGTTCAAACTCAGTTATTGAAACTGGGACTCCTTGGCAATGACTTGCCCAAGTAATACTGTGGTCAACAGATTAGAGATCGTATCAAAGTTCCGTGGCTTTTTTCATTGAATTATTTTGCCCTAAAGTTTCTGGATTTGAGGTTTTTATCATTCACAGTGAATTTATTTCCTGACATCATTCTTATTTTTTTTTACTATTTTTTTTAACCTTTATTCATTTTTGAAAGACAGAGAGAGACAGAGTGCAAACGGGGGAGGACCAGAGAGAGAGGAAGACACAGAATCGGAAGCAGGCTCCAGGCTCCGAACTCTCAGCACACAGACTGACGCAGGGCTGTAACTCATGGACCACAAGATCATGACCTGAGCCGAAGTCGGACGCTTAACCGACGGAGCCACCCAAGCACCCCAACTATTGCTGTTTCTTGAAGTACACTGAATTCCATTGTACTGGGAGGAGATTGTAAGAACATGGTAACTCTTGAGATAAGTTGATACAAACTGCCAGTATCGCTAAATCATTAGGGGTCATAGGACGGGGTGTTATAGAGGGGATGTGAATGTCACGTGCCTTTTTCTGTCTTGGAGTCATCTGGAGTTGTCCCAAATGGATTGGGAATCGAAGACCCCGCATTTCCTTTGAGTGAATCATTTCCTCTCTGTGCTTTATCTTTCTCATATGTCTAATAAGCAGACTCTGAAGTCCGTTTTGCGGTGGGGTCCCTGGCCTTGCGGAAATTCTCATTTACTTTGCTTGGGGGAAAAATCCAAAGTTTGCATGAGAAACGTGAGTGACTGCAAAACTTGCAATTGCCTTGAGCAGGGAAGAGAGAAGAGTTGTATGTCTGTGTTGGTATCGCTGTAGCCTTAACCTTGGGCCAGGAATATAAAGGAATATCTAGGAAGATGGCTTTCACCTTAGACTGTGGAAGAACAGAACAAACCTGAGTTATGATAAAGGGCAAAGGTAGTTCAGAGCCCAAGTTTTCAGAAACAGGGAGTGTGGGAGGGAAGGACTGGAGAGGAGCTTTCCCTGGAAGTGCTAACCCAGTGGTCCCTGTTGTTTATAGAGCTCCTCGCCCCACTGGGGGTACTGGTCCATGTGGGAGATAACGACCCAGTGCTTCATTGGAAGGAGCTTAATTCTTAAATACTGCAGGCACATCGCATGTTGGGCGACGATGCTATCGGATAGATTGTGGTCTTTTAATCATAAAACTTTACAGCAACTAAACTACATGATCACACCATTCCTATAACATACACTGACGTCTGATCTTTTCCTTGAGTCCGGAGGTGGGCTGCTCAGCATGGGGAGGCCTTGAGCCAATTCCAAATTCCCCAACGAGACATCAATCTCTGGACTTCAGAGGAGATGTGAACCCAGGCCTCGCTCTGAAGAACTTAGGAAGAAAGCGGACCATTTTTTTTTTTTTTTTAATTTGGAGAGGGGACATCTGGGTAATGAGAACTGGCTTGAGAGGAGAAGCAGTCCTCAAGAATAATATCCATCAAACTACTCGGAGTTTTTTTTGCAGTCATCACAGAACTGGGTGGGGATGAATCCTGCAGCCCCATGATAACTTAAGTGTGGGGTGCCTAACAGCATTGGGTGTGTGTGAGAAGCCTTAGGAGGTGCGTCAAGTCAGCAATAAAAAGCAGAAATATGGAAGGCAGCTCTGTTTTAGATTCTCTTCTAATTCCTTCCTGAGAAGAAAGCCTCAGTTCAAGTCTCAAGTTCAAGGATTTAACCCCTCACTAACACTTTCTAACCTTTATCACAGCAAAGGCTGAACAGAGCTCAGCTTCAAGACTTAGGCAGGCGTCAGGGTCCGGGCAGATGTCAGATGTAACAACATTGTTTAGTTGTCTTTCTGTCTGTCTATCTACTTTTTTTTTTTTTTTCTTTTTTGCCATTAGCTCCTTGTTTGGGCAAGTGATATGGGTTTTCAGTTGAGGCTAGTGATTAATTAAATCTCCTCTTGGGGAGCCTGGGTGGCTCAGTCGGTTGAGCTTCCGACTTCGGCTCAGATCACGATCTCACGGTCTGTGAGTTCGAGCCCTGTGTTGGGCTCTGTGAGGACGGCTCAGAGCCTGGATGGAGCCTGCTTTGGATTCTGTGTTTCCCTCTCTCTCTGACCCTCCCCCGTTCATGCTCTCTCTCTGTCTCAAAAATAAAACATTAAAAAAAATTTTTTTTAAATCTCCTCTATAATAAAAGTGTGTACATAAGTAAATAAGAGCCCAAGGGGGTATGCAGATATGGCAAAAAGTATGAATTTCTGTTGAGTGAAGTTAGGGAAACACTGCTTTATTTAAAAAAAATTTTTTTTTCAACGTTTATTTATTTTTGGGACAGAGAGAGACAGAGCATGAACGGGGGAGGGGCAGAGAGAGAGGGAGACACAGAATCAGAAACAGGCTCCAGGCTCCGAGCCATCAGCCCAGAGCCTGACGCGGGGCTCAAACTCACGGACCGCGAGATCGTGACCTGGCTGAAGTTGGACGCTTAACCGACTGCGCCACCCAGGCGCCCCGGGAAACACTGCTTTATGATGATAATAGCTCACACACTCTTTTTTCTTTAGTGTCAGCCAGGATACATTGTAAACCCTTAATATATGTATTAACTCACTGAACTTTCTTGACTACACTTCGATGTAGGTCTATTTATTTATTTATTTTAAGTTTACTTATTTATTTTGAGAGAGAGACAGCCTGAGTGGGGGAGGGGCAGAGAGAGGAGGTGGGGAGACAGAGAGAGAGAGAGAGAGAGAGAGAGAGAGAGTATCCCAGGCAGGTTCTGTGCTGTCAGTGCAGAACCCAAAGTGGGGCTTGAACCTATGAACCATGAGATCATGACCTGAGCCAAAAGAGTCAGACACTTACCGACTGAACAACCTAGGCCCCCTGATGTAGGTCTTATTAATTATTATGCACGTTCTTATGGGAAAAACAGAGACACCGAGAGCCTACGTAGTTTACCCAGGACTCACGCCCAGCGGGATGCAGGGGTAAGATGTAGTCTGGAGGATTTTGAACGGCAGAACACAACACGTTCATAACTACGGTGCTGCCCTGCCAGCCAGAGGTCTGGCCATGCCTGTGAATGGACATGATCTGTGACCTTTAGTGTCAGTCTATGGATTTGGGTCGGCAAACTATTCACCAAGCATTTCTATTCGCATATGGAGGAACGGGGACAAGCCCAAACCCAGTGGCGAAGCAGAAGGGTGCTACATGGAAGATGCCAAGCTTCTAGTCTGAATATTGCATTCTCCAGGATCACAGAGAGGGCTGAGCAAACAGTCTAGCAAATCGAAGAGAATGCCCCACTGGAACCTCAAGGAACAGAGATGACTGGCATCTTTATGCAACCAACGTGGCTTCGCTGAAGGAAGACTTTCTCTTGCCTTCGCCTCTAAGACATGATGGAAATCCCACTTTTCAAAGGGAAACGAGCAATAGGGACTAAAAACAGGGGATAATTGAAGATTCCTCACAAAAAGGATTAGAGGATTGCGGGCTAAAAGATAAAAAGGATTTAAACCCAAGAGACTCTCAGAACCTCTTGATGGGCTGAATGTTTCACTGAGCTGGTGAGTTTCCAGACCTCTCCCAAGTCAACAGCTTCTAAATGAGAATTAGCCCCAGGAAGTGAGAAGCGCCTGAAAACTCAAGAAAAACATAGTTAGGAAAAAACCAAAAATTATGACTCCATTGTGTAAGTTTTGCCTAGCAAGAGTTCATTCTCTGGGTTTTGACTTGATTTTCATAAAATTATTCTTTTTTTCTTTTTTTTAATGAGCTTGTAACCTTCCAAAGCAGTTGATGTAGATTATTTCATTGGATCTTTAGAGTAATGTGAAAAGAGGCAAGGAACGTATTTTCTTACTATTTTTAAGTTAATGAAATCGAGGCAGAGGCATTACGGATCTAGCGATCTAACAGAGCCCCTGCTAGTAATCGTGCTACTGAGTGGAAGTCTACACAGGGCTAGACACGGTGCTAGCTGCTTTCCCACGTTTTGGCATTAATCCTTCGGACAAACCTCGAGGCAGATACTCGCCTTATGCCCAGTCTCTGGAGGCGAGAGAGACTAACAGACTTCCCAGCACACTGAGACCCAGCTTGTCCCAGCTCACAGGAGCTCACGAGAGCTGTCTTGGCACATCTCGTCCCGAGGTAAGAGAACTTACACCACAGAAATCGGTAAACCCTACAGATCAAGGCTTGTTTTCCTTGGAAAGCCAGCCATTAAACATTTGCCAGCGTTCCATGGGGCGCATGCCTGGTAACTGGCAGAGTAGGATCCAGAACCAGGCAGATCCAGACCCAGACTCGTCCCTTCCCGCCTCTCAATAGGGCCCACTTACTGTGAATAATACCCAACACTGACTAAGCTGCCTGTTTCTGGCAAGGGGCAGGAGTCCAAGTTTACTCTGGAGTTCCTATGTATTAGTTTATATGGAAAAAGTATAGAAATGCCACAGCGATGAAAAATACTCATCTAGTTAGCACTCAAGAGCTCGAGCTTGGTGCTAGATGGATGTGAATTTCAAGTCCTTGCTTTCATTTTCAGGGATGATTATTGCATCGCTAAAACTACCTACCAACCCAATTCAAGTCAGGTTGACTATGAATGGCCCAAATGGTAAGGATGAGTCGTGAACCAAAGGTGTCCCCTAATTCTACGTCTGTGAGGGGACAAATAGGAAGGATGTGATGCCAGGCGCATGTGGCTTTGATTCCAGCTCTGCCACTTATTAGCTATGTGACCTTGGCCAAATCACTTCTGCTCTTGAAGACTCAGTCTCAGTCTGAAAAGGACAGTAAGGTTTTTGAGGCGATTAAGTAAGCTGATGCCACGGACCCGGATGTAACATACACCCTCAATAAGTTGTCAGCTCCTGGGCTGGGGAATGTGGCTCCTATTAGACCACACACAGCGTGGGAAAGCAAATTCTAGCCAGAGAGTGGCTTATGTTTATTTATGGCCCGGGGATGGAACTCAGGTGGTCGTCAGTAAGGGCTCGTGAGAGGCTGGAGAAGCCATCATGATTGCTTCGCTACTGGATGCAGAAATGCTCCAGGGGTGCCTGGGTGGCTCAGTTGGTTAAGCATCCAACTCTTGATTTCAGCTCAGGTCATGATCTCACGGTTCATGGGTTTGAGCCCCGCATCTGGCTCTGTGCTGACAGTGCAAAGCCTGCTTGGGATTCTCTCTCTCTCTCTGCCCCCTCCTCCACTCATGCTGTCTTTCTCTTTCTCTCTCAAAATAAATAAACTAAAAAAAATGCTCCAAATTAATGGGCAAAAATTCCTTCCTTGCCCAGGCGAAGATTTAAGGCACAAACTGCTCCCCATTGACTTCTCCTCTATCATCTACAAGGGTAGACTTACCAGCCCACTGTGCTTTAGTTTCATCATCCGTAACATGTGGACAATAATCACACTTTCACCTCCTAGCCTAATGCACCAAAAGCCTCAGTAATTAGTACTTGCTGCTAGTAAGACTGCTATAAGTGAGACGTTTTCCATTATCGGCCAGACACTCGCTGTCTGGTGGTCAAAGATATCCTTTCTCATGGGGAGTTTTGGCTGCACCCTGATGGAAATTCCAAACCTGTCCCTCGTTTTCTTAAAAAAAATATTATACTGACCATA
This sequence comes from Herpailurus yagouaroundi, assembly GCF_014898765.1. Taxonomy (NCBI): domain Eukaryota; kingdom Metazoa; phylum Chordata; class Mammalia; order Carnivora; family Felidae; genus Herpailurus; species Herpailurus yagouaroundi. The sequence continues at coordinate 3,975,170 of NW_024412463.1, read as the reverse complement.
CTTCTGTGACATATACTGTTCTCTTCAAAAAACGAATGGCACAGCCCGTGTCACAGTGTCGACATCTCAATAATTTGATTGGGAGGAAGGTATGCCTCAAGACAGAAATTAGGAACATGCCTCCCAGCCTCTCTTGCACCTCATAGGTAGGCACAGGCCCCAGGGTCCATCCATCAGATGCACCAATGGGAGGCTCTGACTCAGAAGGTATATGGTGGGGATGCAGGCTCAGGGTAGCCTCTGTCCTGATGATATAAAAGCCACCGGCGTTTCAGAGGCAGCTCTTCCAAAGCTCCTGGCTGGAAGGTCAACTGTCCTACACAGGTGGCATAGGCTAGGAGTCTGGGTGCACTGCTGGTGCAGGGATGGCTCTACTGACACAGCCTTGGCTTTGATCCGGGCATGGGTCCTGGCTGGGTGGCCTTCAAGTGTGATTCTCTGGACCCCTGGGTGATTTCAAGAACCACTGGTTCATGACCACTGGTGTAGATTCAGGATGTACAACCGAGTCTCCCGACTGGACCCCTCATTTTGCTCTTAGTGTTTCTGACTGGTATGTTTACGGATGGCCAGCTTCCCCCATTACAGACTGGTGAGCTTTCCTTCAATTTTCTTTTTTTTTTTTTTTTTTTTATATGGAACGCTTCACGAATTTGCGTGTCATCCTTGCGCAGGGGCCATGCTAATCTTCTCTGTATCGTTCCAATTTTAGTATATGTGCTGCCGAAGCGAGCACCTTTCCTTCAATTTTCAAGTTCTGGGGGAGAGGCATGACAACGGGGCATTCCCCCATCCCCTCGCCCCGACGCCTACCACGCATCGACCACATAGGGCAAGGGGTGGCCATCTTTTTCTGTAAGGGGACATATAGTAAATATTTTAGGCTCTGTGGGCCGTATAGTCTCTGTCACACCCACTCAACTGTGTTGTTATAACTGGAAAGCAGCCATAGACAACATGTAAGGAAACGGCATGGCCGCGTTCCAATAAAACTTGTTTAAGTGACTAACAAGCGGTGGGCTGGGTTTGTTGACCCCTGACAAAAAGTTAACACTTTACAGGTTACAATGAGCAAAACAGAACCTTCTGGTGGTGGATATCAACTACGGCTCTAGTCTTGGCTTTGTCCTTGGTGTCCTTGGTGCCTGGTCCTTGGACACCCACATTCACCTCTCTGTCCCCATCTCTATCTACCGATAATAAAACCAACAATGCTGTTTCCTCCCTCCCAGAATGCTAGAGACCAAATGAGTAACACACCTCAGGGTGTTAAAGTGTTAAAAGCACTTTAAAATTCTGGGGTATATTTTCGAGCCGGCTCCATACCGTTTGGATTACTGTAGCTTCATAGTGTGACTTGAAATCTGGAATGGTGACATCTCCAGCTTTGTTTTTCGCTTTCAAGAGTGCTTTGGCTATTCGGGGTCTTTTGTGGTTCCATACAAATTTTAGAATTTTGAGAGGGATTGCATTAAACCTGTGGGTTGTTTTGGATGCAGTGTGGGCATGGCTGAAATCAAAACCACAAGAAACCACAAGTGTTGGCGAGGATGTGGAGAGAAAGGAACCCTCGTGTGCTGCTAGTGGGAATGCAAACAGGTGCAGCCGCTCTGGAAAACAGTATGAAGCTTCCTCACAAAGTTAAACATAGAGCCACCGTATGATCCGGTAATCACACTACTAAGTGTTGACTCAAAGAACACAAAAACACTAATTTGAAAAAATATATATGCACCCTAATGTTTATTGTAGCATTATTTACAATAACCAAATTATGGAGGTAGCCCAAGTGTCCACTATTAGATGAGTGGATAAAGAAGATGTGGTATAGATACACAACGGAATATTACCGAGCCCTAAAAAAGAATGAAATCTTGCCATTTGCAACAACATGGATGGATCTAGGGAGTACAAAGCCAAGTGAAATAAGTTAGAGAAAGACACATCCCATGATTTCACTCATATGTGGAATTTGAGAAACAAAACAAGCGACTAAAGGGGAAAAAAGACAACCCCCAAAACTGACTCTTAACTATAGAGAACAAACTGGTGGTTACCAGAGGGGAAGGGGTTGGGGGATGGGCGACACAGGTGATGGGGATTAAGAGGACGCTTATCATGGGGCGCCTGGGTGGCTCAGTCGGTTAAGCGGCCGACTTCGGCTCAGGTCACGATCTTGCGGTCCGTGAGTTCGAGCCCCGCGTCGGGCTCTGTGCTGACAGCTTAGAGCCTGGAGCCTGTTTCGGATTCTGTGTCTCCCTCTCTCTGACCCTCCCCCGTTCATGCTCTGTCTCTCTGTCTCAAAAATAAATAAGCGTTAAAAAAAAAAAAAAAAAAAGAGGACGCTTATCATGATGAGTCCTGAGTAACATACAGAATTGTTAAATCACTATATTGTACACATGACACTAATTTAACACTGTATGTTAACTCTACTGGGTTAAAATTTTACAAACGAATAGCTAAGAGATTATGCTGTATACAACGGAATACTACGTGGCAACGAGAAAGAATGAAATCTGGCCTTTTGTAGCAATGTGGATGGAACTGGAGAGTGTTATGCTAAAGGAAATAAGCCATACAGAGAAAGACAGACACCATATGTTTTCACTCTTATGTGGATCCCGAGAAATGTAACAGAAGACCATGGGGGAGGGGAAGGGAACAAAAAGAAAGTTAGAGAGGGAGGGAGCCAAACCATAAGAGACTCTTACAAACTGAGAACAAACCGAAGGTTGATGGGGGGTGGGAGGGAGGGGAGGGTAGGTGAGGGGCATTGAGGAGGGCACCTGTTGGGATGAGCACTGGGTGTTGTATGGAAACCAATTTGACAATAAATTTCATATTAAAAAAAGAAATTATGGTGTATATTATTCTAATTATGTTTTTATTCCCCAATAAGCAATGAACTCCATGAAAAGAGGGTCTGTGTTTTTACTCCGAACCTCTATTTTCTAGCACATTACATTTCACAGTCGACATAAGTGCTTGTTAAATAAACAAGTAGTTTAGCTCTTGGTTCAGAGGACTTTTAAACTTAGTGATAGATGTAAGCTCATGTTTGAATAATCACAAATCTACCAAAATGAGCAGCAGTAAGTGTTAGTATAAACCTGTAAAATTGTATTCACAAACTTAAAAGCTTACCGAAGGTAAGCAGAAAAATATAAAGGAAGGCTGTGGGTTGGCACAAGGTAGTAAGAAATGCTGGTGGCTGCCATATAATGAAGAGAGCATATCCTGTCTGAAGGGAATAATGCTCTTTTGTTCCAGCTAATTCCATGTGGACATGTGGGATCACCTTTGAGAATTTTTCCAATTTTTCAAAAGAAGCTGAAAGTCTGGATTTTGGAAGTAAATTTCTCTCTTTTTTTTTAATTTGAGAGAGAGAGAGAGAGAGCACATGTGAATGAGCAGGGGAGGGGCAGAGGGAGAGAGGGAGAGAGAGAGATTCTTAAGCATGCTCCTTGCTCAGTGAGGAGCCTGACTCAGGGCTCGATCCCACGACTCTGGGACCATGACCTGAGCCAAAATCAAGAGTTGGAAACTCAATTGACTGAGCCACCCAGGCGCCCCTAAATTTCTCTCATCTTTATACATTGGCAACTAATCCTCAAGATTAAAAAATGTCACTCTCAGGTCATCTGTAACTCCTCGTATAATTTCTAGAAGACACAGTTGAAAGTTATAATCAAGGAGTAGCAATGTAGAAAATTCTTAGATTTCATCGCCTTTTGATTCCCTGGTTGTAATTAATGGTCTTTCTTACTCACTGGAACATGTTTGATCATCTCAATTTTCAATGATTCTTGATCATGGTATTAATTGTTCTCATGACTTATTTAGTCTCTGCGATTATGGGCACTTTTTCCAGCTCCCGAATATCCACATGGCTTCCTCCTCCAATGTATTCTGGTGTCAGGTCAGATGTTCCCCTCCTCAGCCAAGTCCTCCCTAAACATCCTGTCTAAACTTTCTTCCCTCCCGGGGAGCCTGGGTGGCGCAGTCGGTTAAGCGTCCGACTTCAGCTCAGGTCACGATCTCGCGGTCCGGGAGTTCGAGCCCCGTGTCGGGCTCTGGGCTGACGGCTCGGAGCCTGGAGCCTGTTTCCGATTCTGTGTCTCCCTCTCTCTCTGCCCCTCCCCCATTCATGCTCTGTCTCTCTCTGTCCCAAAAATAAATAAACGTTGAAAAAAAAAATTTAAACTTTCTTCCCTCCCTACTGTCCTTTTTTTTTTTTTTTTGTAGCACTTACTGGCATCTGATATATATTTTTTATGATCTGTCTTCCGCCACTAGAGTGTCACCTTCCTGAAAGCAGAGATGTGTTTCTGTGTTGTTCGATGCCGAATTCCCAGAAGCTGCTACAGTGTCTGGCAAGAGTAGGCACCTAATCAATATGTTGAATGGATAAATGAGTGATCCTTTTGGCCACTGTTGATGAGACCCCAAGACTATTCATTATCCAAGATGTTGGGAAAAAAATATGGATGTGAAAAAACAGGTTTCTCGTAACAGAACTCTTAACATCAATGTAAGTCTAAATCATGTTCATCAGCAACTTGCATTTGACATGGGAGAAAATCTACAAATCTAACGACAGCTTTTTACATCATGTTTACATCATGTTTACGACAGCTTCCTATGGCTGGTCTCCTGGGAATGGCTGGAGGGGGTTTTACGATGGCCACACAAAAGGGAGCTTGAAGATAAAAGATTGCAGACTGCTGTAACGAATGAAGGGAGAATATCTGAAAGATTCTTTGTAGAATATAAGTTTTTCCATTTTGGAATACTCTTGGAGGAAAAAAATGGCGGAAAGTCATGCGGCGCTTTAAGGGTTCAGGTTTAATGGTTTAGGTAAAATAAGAAAAATATTGATAAAAGAATGACTTCTGCTGTCACCTCCTGTGAATTTTATCTGTTGTCGAAGTGACGTTAGCACATAGAAATGATTTTAGAAGGGTGGGAAATCCAAAATGCCACCAAATAGCTCCTGGAAGAGCTACCCTTCAGTATTTCCCAAGCTTCCTGCCAGTTTCGTGGCAAGTTTGCTAACCTTGGAGACAATTAAGTAACATCTTCTCTTCTGGGATATTTGACAGATACGCAACCGTTGCTCGCTCTGCGGGAGGTACTGGGCTCAGTTTCATGGTTCTGAACCCAGCTCTGGGACACACGTGCTCTGTGCACTACACCTGTCTTGTTCGCCTTTAGTCTCCAACATCTGAACTACAATTCTTGGGAAGTCAGCACACATGTGCGTGTGAATGCCTACCCTTCAGGAGCCAGGCCCTGGCTCATATTCTGATGAACGCAGGGTCTGTACTGGTGGAGGTCAAGTGCCAAATAATTTCTCAATAAATACAAGCGCTTCTGATTATTACATCCATTTTGACCTCTGACGAAGCTTAGTATGTTGGATATTCTAAATAAATGCTTATCGATGGTGTAAAGAAAGAATTTGTTCTTGCTACCGGTGGCGTTTAGTGCCCCTCTCGTGGGTACCTGTACGGCCGCCATCATGGCGCTCATGCTCAGGCAATGAAATTGTGCATTCACTTCTCCTTGTCCCCCATGCCATGCATCCTTCAAGGGAGGGGCGGTAAACGGTCTTGTTGGCATCGTCAGTGTCCAGCCAAGAGTCTGACACCTGCTTTTCAGTTCAGAAGTGTTACATATCTGAATGAACTTGTGGAAGACAAGATGTCCCTAGGGCTCAGGTCCCAGAGGCGCTAGCTCTCTCCAGCCTCAGACAAAGAAAACAAAAAGGGGACATCCCCACTCAAAACACAAGTGGATTTTCTCCGTGTCCTGGGTAGGGAGATGCCCTGCAAAGTAATGAACGACAGAGGATTGTGAGAGCCCTGAGAACTCTTTCCCCTACCCCGAACTCCATCTTTTCTTTACGATTTCACACTTTCTTCTCCATGTTCCCAGTCCTAACGTCTCCAACTGCAAAGGTTCGCGCTTGCCTCACAAAGCCGCGTGACAGAATTTCCTTTTAATTAGCACATTCATAACAGCAACAATAATTCTAATCATTAATACGCTGCTCACCCCACTTAGGAACAAACCAAATGGCAAGAAGTCAATGTTAATTTTAAAACACATGTAAACAAGGATCCTGGAAGGCCAAACACAATAACCTTCTGGCATTATTAATGGCAGAGAATGCTTTCCGTGGAGCTTGGGAAGTCAACGGTACACTAATCACACCCCCTCTTCCCCCACTTACACTTTTTATTAATGGAGATCAATTAACCGTTGCGTAGGGACTTTAAAATATATATATATTCTTCCCCAATAGCGTGTGCTTCATGAGGACAGAGATCATGTTTATGGGTCTCCCTGAGCCCACAGTGTTGTCTGCACACAGTAGGTGTCCAATACTTCCATGTGGAATGAATGGATTAATCAACTCTCAAAGGTGTGCGGGCAGAGCTCTTGTGAAAGAACAGAGCCCTGATGTGTCAGGACACCATTTCACGAAGCAAGTTGGGCATCAGCACCTTTTCTCAGATATTGAACTGGCCCAGCGTTTGGACCACGAGGCCCTGAGCATTCATTCAAGAATTCCTAAGTGTTACTTTCATTCGGATAAAACAATTAATCCAGTTCTATCTTGGGTCACCGGGATAACAGACTTCCGATGAATATTGCAACACAAGATCCACGTCTACGTTGGCGTTTATCTTTGTGATCGAGCGGGTGCCTGGTCATCAGGGAAAAGGACATCGCTTGGCTTCTTAATAGAGCGTTTCTCACTTTGTGGGGGCTTGCACATTTTCTCAGCTCCCAAGTTTAGGAAAACGGTTGTAGTTATACCTTCCCCACTGAGCACTGTGACATCCATGAGTCTGAGCAATGCGTGGAGCCGCCTCCTGTCTCCCTCGCCTGTGACTCCACTGAGAGGCGTCAGGCTATACAGCCAGGACCGCATTTCAGTGCTGGCCCTCGTGACGGACCCGGGATGTCTACGATCATTTCCTTTGCTGCCTTTCATATCACTGAACTGAAGCGATCAGACCTGTCAAGAGCGAGGGCCCCAGATGAAAGGCCAGTGCATTAAGACAGAGCATAATTGCCAGCTTCTGAGTTTCTGACATTAATCGTTTTACTGAAAGAAGACAGTGGAGGTCCTCTCTCTCTCTCTCTCTCTCTCGGTCTCTCTTTTATTGCCAGTACACAGGAATTATGGAGGGGTGGGGGCTAGGGAGAAAAAAAACCCCTCCACCAACAAGGTTTGCTAATTAAAAGTAATATGTTTTCCCAGTTTTTTGGCAATTTGATAACACAAAACACTTACTTGGGGGCCACAGGGGGAAACAAACTGAGACAGATAAAAAATGTTTTGTGTTCATCCAAGCACAACTATGTTAATGCGTATTATCCCATTAATGCGCATCAACATCGGGAATCGGCTCACCAATGCAAGCAAGAAGCATACACTTATCATCATTTGATAACATGTTTAATGACAGATTGACGGGAGATTTGCAAATGTGAACTGGCATCAGTGTTGCTAACTTCAGCTCCTGCCGCCGCCTCTGCTATGCCAGCATATTTATGTGCATAATTTGATTTCTCAGCCACACTGTTAGTACATTTTTAATATTAACTATGCACGAACAGACAGCCCAACTTAAGTTGCACTGATGGTTGCAGTTCATTAGATTGAAAAAGATGGGCAGACGTGACTGAGATGGAGGCGGCGGTCCAACGCCCAAGAAGCGACGCCGAACAGGCGCGCTCGGCTCTCAACACGCCCAAGCTACACATCTCAACGTTGTCGCAAGTGGCGGAGATCTTGTGGATGAGGGAGTGGGAGGAGGAGAGAGCCCCTGCCCTGGGCGCCCGGGTCGGGAGCTTAACACCGAGCCCGGGCGGCGGCCGCGTGCGTGTTGGCCTTTCCCCCCATCGCCTCTGCTCGCTCCACGCGGATCATGACACCACACTCATGCCCTTCGCTTCCTATGCAGCAGGGGAGTATGAGCTGCATTCTTCATTCTTCATGAGCCCGGGCCACGGGCAGCTGCTCAGGGAAGCCTCCTTGAAGTGGGAGCGGGGCTGCTCGCAGCTATCTGGGGGGAGGCATGCTCATCTACCATTGCATTGTGCGCCCGTCACGTAAGGCTTGGGTGGCCCGGATGAAGGACGTCACCTTGCTCCCTTTCCATTTCTTCATCTGCAAGATGGGCATAAGGGTATCACCTACTCCACAGGGGTTGAAGCTTAAAGAAGCCAAAGAAGAGAAGTGCTCAGCCCCAGCATTTGGCACAGAGCCAGCTCACCATATATGTTCATTCTTATTATTTTATTTCTGCATTTTTTTTGGGGGGGGGGGAATTTAAAAAACATAGAAGTCTACTCCCCAGGCCTTAGAGTCAAACAAAGCTGGGGTTTCTTCTTCTTCTTCTGCTTTTTGTTGTTGTTGTTGTTAGTTTATTTATTTATTTTGAGAGACAGAGAGAGAGAGCGTGAGTGGGATAGGGGCAGAGAGAGAGAGAGAAAGAAGGAGAGAGGGAATTCCAAGCAGGCTCCACATTGTCGGTTCTGAGCCCAATGTGGGGCTTGAACCCATGAACCGTAAGATCATGACCTGAGCTGAAATCAAGAGTTGGATGCTTAACCGAGCGACACGAGTGTCCCAAAACTCGGGTTTCAACCTAAGCCCTACTAAGGCTGTGTGATGGTTAAATCACAACTTCTGTGGGTTTTGAGTACCTCATTGGCAAAATGGGGTGATTCCAGGGACACATCTGGCATGCTGGCAGGAAAGATATGATGATGATCAGATAAGAAGGTCTAGAGGGCCGTGGACATCGTACGTGTTCAGTAAGCCAGCCTTTATTTCCTTTGGGGGATCAGGACAGCGCCCGTGTCCTGGCTCGTGGAGTCGGTCAAAAGTACATTCAAGTTTTGGCTCTGCTGCCTCCTAACTGTATGATCACCTTTGTGACATTCGGTTTTTGGCCCTACAAAATGGGGATTCAGAATGGAAGCTGCTTCTGGGGATTTGGGGAGGCTGAAAGGAGAGAATACGTGGGAACCTACTCAACGTTAGCTCATTGTTACTAAAGACTGCATCTTTGGGGCTTCCGTGGCGCCTGGCACATAATAAGCGCTCAGTAAATGTTTGTCGATTGGATAGTGAGAGAGATCAGCATTGGTATTCGGAAAGGCTCAGGTCAGTCCTGGGAAAGATTTGTCCAGGGAACAAGGCAAAAAGCCTCCAGGAGTCTGTAGCTGAGATCGGAGGGGGTGGGGGTGGGGGTAACCAAAGCAAGTATATGGAGACTGGGCTGTTGAAAGTCATCAGATAGTGAAGAGGGCACCTGTTGGGATGAGCGCTGGGTGTTGTCTGGAAACCAATTTGACAATAAATTTCATATTTAAAAAAAAAAAAAAAGAAAGTCATCAGAGACACAGAGAACAGCCTTTTCGTGCAAATCGAGGAGGGAGTGGTAACTGGCGTTAAATGAGCGCCTACTGTGTGCAGAGTGCTAGGGGCTTCCTTATCTCTTTCTCATTTAACCTTCCCATCCGGCTTTACGTGGGCTAGTAGCCCCGTTTTATGGAAGAAGAAACTGAGGTTTGACTGTGGGCCAAGTCTCGAGGGCAGAACGGGGGCTCCAAGATAGACAGTATTCAATTCACATCTGCCAGCTGAACCTCCGAAAGCTCGGCAACCCGCTGAGGGGGCCACCACTTACAGGTGCCAGGGTTTGGACCGAGCCCCACGTGCTGTCTAGCTGCTCCTTTCAGGCGGGAGGCCAGAAGGAAGAAATGAGAATGGTTAGCCGGCTGCCGTGTGCGCTGCTCCTCGTGTATGAAGGTGGCGTTCCTGTGTCGGGGCGTGTGATTTGTGTCATTTGCCAGCTGCCACGAGGAGCTTCCGCGGGGACTCATCCCCACTCTCAGATGGGGCGAGAACCTGGACACAGGGAAGCCCGTCTGAGGACAGCACTGTAGTGATGCCTCACTCCTGCCTTCTGCGTGTTTTCCCTTCTGACAGGCACACGCGCTTTGCATGCGCAGCGTGTCTTAAGTGCCTTCAAGCTGATTCCCTGCCTGGGATGACCCCTCACCAATGACGGACTGAGGTCAGAGCACCAGAGCCCAGCCCTTGTCTCCAGAGGGGTCGAATCCGGGAGCATAATGAAGACCATCTAGCTCCCTGTGGGATCAGAGTGAGGCTGGGACTTTCCCTGAAATCACACGCATGCCTGGCTTTCTCCCCTTCTCTTATCAGTCTCCTCCGGGGGCACATTCCTAAGAAATGACTGGTCCAGGCACCTTCATACCAGGGTCTGCTTCTGGAAGCTGCCCCCAAGATGCCATCCTCTTAGACCCGGGGCTGCCAAACTGCAGCCTGTGGGCCAAATCCGGCCCTCCGCCTGGTTTTGGAAAGAAAACTTTATTGGTACTCAGTCACACCTCCTCGTCCCGCAAAGCCTCAAGTGTTTGCTCTCTGGTCTTGTGAGAAAACAGATCTGCTGACTGCCGTGCAAGATAGTGCTCTGAACACACACAGCTCTTTCCCACCTCAGGAACTCTGCACATGCTGTTCCTTCTGCCTGGAAGAACTTCCTTGACTCGGTGGCTGATCGATTGCTCCTCACTTTTTAGGCCTGGGCAAAAACGTCACTTCTTCAGAAAGACCTTCCCTGCCCACTCCTCTAAAGTAGCCTTCTGCTATTGAGGTCCTGCCTTGGTTTATTGGCCGCGGTTCCCTCCATCATCACCAGCCAGCACATAAGCTCCGGGAGGAGTTGAGACCCTCTCTCTCCGCCTTGCTCATTTCTGGATCCTCGTGCCTGTACATGGTAGAGACTCAAAACTATCTGTTGACTGGTGAGGAAGAATGTAAAACCCAGCTGGGGCTAGAAGTCAGGTGCTACATCACGATGGGCGCTGGGTAATCTGATCCTCATTTTGAATCTGTACTCCCAAAGCAATGGGAACATATTTCATACCCAAGCCACATTAGTGCCTAGACATTTACTGCCTCTGGTATTAATTTGCTTGTTTTGCCACATTATGTAATGGGAGGTCACTTTCTGTTATAAGCTATAATTTTTGAATTTTATGATATAGATCGACCTGCTTCAGGAACCTGGCTCTAAAGAGCCTTGATGTCAAGGGGTCAAGAGAAAGCTATGCCGCGTTAATGGTTTTAATTAATGCATTAATTTCACGGCGCTTTTCTTGGGGGCTTCATATGTGTAGGCTCCACGTGTGAGATGTTCAGGGAGCTTCCTGTTAAGAAAAGGAAGGCACCCTCACGTGCACATTCAGGTGGTTCATTCTGCACGTGGAAGCCAGAATCTTTAGAAATGCCAACTGCATCATGCCCTTCCCCTATTTAGATCCCCTTAATGAACCTCGAGTAATCTAAACTCATCACTATGGCCTGCACATTTGAGTTGGGCTAAGTATTCAAACCTATTTCTCTCTGAGCTCACAGAGTTCTAGCAACACTGGCCTTCTTTCAGTTTCCCTCAATACTCCCGGCCCTTACTCGCCTCAGGGCCTTTGCACTTGCTGTCCCTGTCTCACATCCTCTTTTCATTCATTGCAGGACTGGATCCCTCAATCTTTCATATCTCAGATGTCACCCCTCGAAGAGCACCCAAAGTAAATGAACACTACTGCCATTCGGGCCCTTAAGTACTTTATTTATTTCCTTCATGGGACCTGAAATGATCTTGCTTACTAAGTTGTTTTCTTGTTTCTTGTCTTTCTCTTTCTATAAGATCCCCCAAAGGGAGGGAAATGGTCCATTTGTTCACTGCTATATATTTGGGGCCTAGTATGGTGCTGAGACGTAAGAAAATACACAATAACGTACTATCATATAGTTGTAAATTTAATAAGGGAAATCAAGTGATGGGAAAGAGGCATTTGAGAGCGTTGGATGGCTTTCGATCAGGGCTTGGCAAACTATGGCCTGTGGGCCAAATCCAGCCCACCACCTGTTTCTGCAGGGCCCATAAACTAAGAATGGTGTTTACATTTTTAAATGGTTGAAAGAGTCAAAAGAAGAATGACTTTTCTTTTTAATGATGCATGAAAACTATATGAAATTCAAGCGTCAGTGTCCACCAATAAAGTTTTATTGGAATATAGCCACACCTCTTCATTTACACATCTCCTATTACTGCCTTTACGCTGCAAGGGCAGGTTGAGTAGTTGTGACAGGGACTGTGTGGCTGTGACCCAGAATATATTTCCTATCTAGCCCTTTATGGAAAGCTTTTGATGACTCCTGACTTAGATCTTCAGAGAAGAGTCCTTGAAGAAGATGATGTTGAAGTTGAGATTTAAATGATGAGAATGGTTAATATAAGGATCAGAAAGACTGTATTTGAGGTCCCTTGGGCAGAAGAAACACTCATGAAACGGAAGCCCTTGTCACTACGCTGTGAGGTCCGAATTGGGACTTTTAATCTGGCAGTCATGGACCGAGTAAACTGGCGCCTGGTGGTGAGCTGAGTCCTGCCAAGAGATAGGGTGTGCTTCAGTGAACTGAACGGCCGTAGAAACCGAGGTCGAACAGGTGTAGTGGTATGGAGGTCCGATAAAAATATGAGTGATGAAATGGACAGTGGTGGGAAAGGGGAGAGAAAGAGGAAGGTCCATCGATCCTAAGCCTGGGGATAGCAGGGGGATAATGGGACCACTCACTGTCATTCAGAATAAGAAAAATTAGTAGGTGTCAGGACAGCGAAGGGATGGCCTAGATCAAGCTTGACTAAGATGAGCTGGATTCAGAGTCATCTGCGCCCCCACATCCCCCCTGGGCATCCCAATCTCAGCCCAAGCTGTAACGTGCCGACCCCACCCAATGCTTCCAGGAGCGTGCACCTGACCCACGCTGAAGAGAAAACATCCCATTTTTCCCAGTCTTAGGCATTGCTTCACATGTATTGTGACCTCACAGGCCAACTGAACTCAGTCTCCATAGATGGCATTCCTGGTAAACAGCACTCTTTCTACTGACACCCCTAAGCTGGGGTGGACTAGAACCCTGGTGCTGGTCCAGGCAATCTTGCTGTTTGTCTGAAAATGAAGACAAAACAGAGGAAATCTGAGGTGAGTGATGAGGGAAGACCAAGTTCCAATGACATCCCTCCTTTGAACCCAAGACTCATCCGCGCATGAAACCAACGCTATCCTTGGATGCACTGGCAAATTCCCTGGTTTACTAAATTAAGTTTGACTTGGTCTGCAGTCGATTATAAATAACAGATTCTGATAAATGCAATTTAGAGTTAGCATGCTGAACAGTTTTAATGATTGTTTCCAAAATAATTTTACGGCCCATCTTTTCAGAGTTAAGGAAGATATTAAGCGAAGCCAAGAGGAGGGCCTAGTCCCCTGACTGCCAGTCAAGGCTCTTGAGATGGGAAACTCCTCCTGACACAGCAGAGACAACTGAAGTGATATTGTCTATCCCTTTAATAAGTGATCTCGGCAGACTCCTATATACTTCTGGGCTGCCTTCTGCTTCCCTGGATTTTGGTTCTCTCCTCGGGTTGCCAGCTTCTGCTCTCTGTTGCCTCCTCTAAGTGACAGTCCGGATGGTCTCACCCTTTCGGTCTCACTTGATTTTGTATACCAAGCCAGGACCTTCCGTAGAGTTCATGTTCTTGCTCACACAGGACCGTGTCAGACAGGCGCAAAGACTGACTTAAAGCTAATAGAAGCAAACATTTTTTTAGAGCACTCACAACACGCCAGGTACTGGGCTTAACGCAGTGGGTGTCCAAATGTGGTCCCTGGATCAGCATCCTGCTATCATCTGGGAATTTGTTGGAAATGCAAATGATCGGGTCCCACCCAAGATCCAAGGGATCCGACACTCTGGGGAATGTGTTGAGCCACCTGGATTTTAGCAAGGCCTCCAGATGGAACCATTGGCTTGAAGCATTACCTAGATTGTCTCCTGCGATCCTGTCTATCGAGCCCCGAGGGAGGACAGTTATCCCCATTTTAGAGATAAAGAACCTGCATCCTAGGGAGGTTAGGCATCTGCCCTTGCCGCTGGGGAACAGTGGAACTTGGATTCAAACCCAGGCAGCCTGACCCCCAAAACCCCTCCCGTGCTCTCCAGCGAGCGTGGACACGTTACTTCGCGCACGTCTTCCCCAGATTCACATGTCCTACTGCCTTTTTGCTGATTCTTAGGGAGCCTTAGGACCACTTCTCAACCGCCAAGACATTTTCCACTTAAAAATAAAAAATGGTTGCAAGCCAAAGGAAAGGGTCGGGTCCCCCGGGGTCCTGGGGACTGGCACCGAGGCATTTGTGATCCGCAGCCTGCAGCCTCCTCTCTTGAAAATCACCTTGTCCTTTCCAAGTCCCCTTTCTCCTGCATTGCATGTCTCCCCAGCTCATACCGTGCGGTTACAGATGCCACTTTGCTCGCGGTGATTTATAAGCAATCGCTAATGCTCGGTTATAATTCCCCATTTCAGATGCGAAAATGGCTCATCATGTGCACCACAAGGGCCTCTCTACGATGATATATAATTTAAAAATTAACACGAGGACAGAGGAGACTCTGCATTTTTGAACTAGGAACTTAGAGATTCAGAGGTTACAACTTGATAAGGTGAGCTCAAGGAATGAGATGAGTCATTAAAACAAATGCCTCTGTTACATGTTTCCATGACTTCAGAGCTTTTCTAGCATCTTCCAGTTCACCCGCACTTGTCAAAGTGCATGCCCACAAGTGGTATATTTATATAAGGGTATTTTTCCCCATTGTTACAAACATTCTCTAATTCCTGACACAGACCTTCCCGATATAAACCATGCTGTCGGAGAGCAAGCAAAGCAGAAAAAAAATCAATGCTTGATCTCCAGCAAGGGCCAAACAGAGCTGAACAGCACAATCAAAAAGAACTTATGGCGATTCTCTGGAAGAACCTACCGCTGTGTTTACAGCGTCGCTGGCTCTGGGTGGAGATGGGCCCAGAAGACTTTGGACAGTTGAATGTGCAGCACACTGATCTCCAGGGAAGGGGATAGTGACAGTGACAGATGCGGGGCGTGGTGGGAGGGGGGCAGGGCAGACAAGAAAGGCAGGGACGGAGAAAGTGAGCTGGTGCAAGAGGGAAAGATAGGGGAAGGATTTTGCATGTGTAACGCTCAAGCTACTTTGGTGCCTGTATTGGTCCAACCTTTCGTGGCTTTGTGACCAAGCCTTTTCCCAGTCTGCTCCGCATCAAGTGGTTGCAATTATGGATTGCAAATTTATTGACATTTGACATCTGCATCAGCCTTCCTCTGATCAACAGAACTCTCGGCTGCCAAACGGAATAATTACAGAAGATTTTAGCCGTCATGGAGATGCCAAAAAGGTCATTAAAGCATCTTGAAAAAACAATGTGTTTCTCCATCTCATCTCGCCGGTAAATCTTCCGTTGGAGTTGGGACCACCTAGGGTTGGTGGGGGGGGTTGAATTACAGAATGGAGAGAAGAATTAAATTAGGATTGAAAAATAGGAAGGCAGGCACAGCAGGGACCTCTTGTTTTGTGCTTCATAATTTCTGGAGAAGCATAGAGATCGCGGCGTACTTTTGTCAAGAAATGGATTCTCCTCAGGAAACAGCCTGTAATGGCTCCCTCAGGAGTTGGGGGCGGTCCAGGGGCGATTCAGGAAGAGCAGTTGTAGCTAGTCGCCCACCGAGGGCCCCACAGTACAGAGCCACATTTGTCTTAATGCTCTACAGGTCTCTGTTTGACATCCTTTCTCCTTTCCAGACAAGCGTGGTTGCAAGTGGCCTCGAATCCCCAGAAGCCACTTCTTCTCCATGCTCGCTGCCCCCCACTTCCTCCAGATCACCATCGTCTTTCCCTTCACCTGTCACTGGCTTCCTGCTTCTGTCCTTGACCGGTCTCACCCATTCTACACTCAGTAACCACTCAGGTCCTTGAAGGATGAACTAGATCATGCCCTTGCCTACTTAAACTCTCTCAATGACTTCTCATGGCACTTAGGAGGAACAAAATAGAAAGTTGTGAGGATGTTCGACAAAGCCCTGGCTTGCCTCACGCCCTCACCCCACTCCAAACACTCCCCTACCCCTCCAGCTCCAGCCCTCCGCACTGGCCTTTCTCTGAATCAGATGCGCCAACCCTTCTGTTTTCCTGCCTGGGATGTTCTGCCCGCAATTTGTCAGGTGGCCGGCTCCTTCTCAACATCCTCCTTTTCCGCCCCTGATCCCCCTCTGTTTAAAGTAGGTGGCCCCGTCATAGTCTCTCACACTACGTTGTATTTCCTTGGCAGACCCGCTTTCCCGGGGCTCCGAGGATACGAGCCGTTAGTATTATTCTCAATGTGTATTCTCTGATTAGAATGTAGGATCTGGGTTTCTTTTCTTCTCGGGGTGTAGCCCAGCACTCGGGACAGAGCCCGGCACACAGCAACTTCTCCAAGAGCATGAATTAAAGGACAATTGAACGAAGGTCTCTGATCGTCCTGCCACAGAGAATGCGGGATGGTTCGACTCATTCACCTGCAGGCGTCTATTGACTCCGTTCCCATGGGCATGCGTACCTTGAGAAAAGGCATGTCTTAGCCCTCGTGACAATGTTACTCCTCTGGGCAAATCATTCGACAGTGGGTTGGGTGGGAATGTTTCTCACCTTCTCGTACTTTTCTGGGCTGCACAGAGCCCGAAGACGCCTTCCTCCACTTGGGGCTTCTCTCATGCTGCGCTCTGTGCTCAGGGTTTCACGCGCTTTATCTATTCCATCTGCCTCACTGACGAGTGACACACGCATTATTGTCATTTCACACATGGCGGATGTCAAAGAAGGTTATGATCACCTCCTAGATACTGTCCCTTTCTCCCTCCCTTCCTTCCAATATTTATAGAGTCTGCATGGACGAGCTAATCAGGTGCAGCCCCCAGCCTCCTGGACCTTAGAGGCGGATGCCATCTCTACCTCATAAACCAAAGGCTTCGGGGGGAGTCCGGGGCTTCACCACTTCAAAGCCCTACAAAGTCAACTTCATGAAAATGACGTTCACCTACTTCAATAAAGCAAACCTGTTCTGAACATCTATCTCGGAGGTTCAAATGATAAGTTTATATACCTGAGCAGGAGCCATCACATGTGTATCAACCGGCTTCTCGGCCCCATCGGCATCCCCTCTCTGCCATCTTCTCCCCAAAACACGGCTCTAACCATGCTGAACCGTGTGCGTTTTCTGGAACGGACCTCCCACTCAACTTCACTTACAAGGCTTCCCTCTTGTCATTCCTTTTAACCACGGGGGCCTCCCCCTTCTCCACCAGCTGGCTCCTTTACTCATTCCAGGCAGCCTAGATCTCTGCTCATTTGGTCAGATGCCCTTGAACCCTCTTGTCTCCCACGGGATGAGTACTTCCCCTGGAATAGCACTGAGCTCAGCGTAAGTCTTGGTGATGTGACGTCCTTCCTCCGCAATGGACTGTCCGTGTTCTGAGGGCAGAGCCGGCCTCTGTGTCGCTTATCACCGTAGTCCTTGCACGGACCGCAGCCCCCAACACATGTTTACTGCACGAGGCACGTTTTCATATTTGTCTTCCCCAGATGGACGTCCCCGAGCCGCACAATGCGACTTGCTTCCAGCACGTTATCATTGCAATTGTCGCGGTTATTAAAATCTTGAGACACACGAGCCCACTCTTGACTCTAGGGCGGCTACATTTTAACGATGATGAGAGTAGCTCTCTTTGAGGATTTCTAGGTGTCTGGTATTGTCCCAGGAAGAGACTCCGCAGGTTTGCTGTCAATTTCTCTTACGACTACGTGAAGGCAGCCATCATGCAGCCACTTGACAGAAGAGCTTTCTGAGGGTCAGAGAGGTGACGTGACCTGCCCTAGGTCCCTCATCTAGAAAGTGGAGATGTGGTCCTGGGACCCAGGTTTCAGTGGCTCCAGAGTCCGTGGACGTCTGCCCGAGTTTAGCTGCCCTATCGCCTCCCTCCTGAGATTTCCAGGCATCAGGACGTCCCTGCGTCCCGAGACTTTGTGACAGGCCTCCCCTCCACTCCGGCATCCTCCCACCTCTCATTCTCTTACATTTCTGGGATAATGAGGTCCTGATTGGTCCTTTGACTTCTAAGCCAGAGCAAATGCTACCCAATAGGGACCCATCTCCATGGTTACCGCACACCAGAGAATGCACCAGAAGGTAGCACAGGGGGATGCAGCAAATACGGGGGAGGAGGGAGTCATAAACAATTAAACATGACAAAAACCTCTGGTGAACCAAAATAGAATTATTTGACTGTGAAATCGAGTAATGTAGCATTGAAAATAACATAACCTGAAACATCAATTTTTTTTTCCCCTCCATAGATGAAAAAATACCAGATAAACCCATGCATGGTGAAACTGCCAATATGTTGGAGGGCCCCAGTGGCAGGAAGTTGTCTCAGTCAAAGGTTTGGGCTTTTGGGATAATACTGATATCTTTTTTTTTTTTTTTTGTCCTCCCCCTGCCCCTCAAAGGGCAAAGTAACTTGCCAATAACTCGGGGCCGGGGTTCCCATCTCACACTTTTCCTACTTTGGTGCAGCGCCCGATGGAATTTAACGCAGGCGATGCCAGAAAGGGGCTGAGAGACGTTTCGGGCAGAATCGTGGCTCAAGGGAGGGAAGTCATTCATTCGCCCACACTTGGTTTCCAGCCCTGCAGCCGGCGCTCGCTGTGATCTTGGGGATCACGTCACCTCTCTGAGGCTGGTTTCTTCACCTGTGAGCTGGGTGTCCGTCAGAGTTGTTTGTAGAGTTTTGGGTTCAGATTGATGGAGACAATACGTGGGGACGACCCAGTACAAGAGCGGGACACCTTAAATGTGCCATAAATGTCAATCCTCTGTCAGTATCGATCGCGACAAGGGCAATAGTGGTAGCGGACACAGCCAAGCACTGTTTGAAGCACTTTCTTCTTACCACCTTTAATCGACCTCGTCCCCATCATTATCCGCATTGAAACTCCAGCGCAGACCTTGCGAAGCATGGCCCAGCCACTGGTGATTTTTAACTCGAGCAAGTGGACTTTTTCAAGGTAGCTGGGGGCACAGAGGCAAAGCAGAAGTCAGAGGGGAAGAGATGCACGGTACTGCGATGCTCCGTGCTTTCTCGGGGCCCCCCCGAACACCACCGGACGCTTCCATTCCACTGCCTCCCCCGCCACTGCCCACCCCCAGCCCCCCACCCCCGCCACCGCCCGGAGCTGATTTAATTAAGTCTGTACACATAGGCTCTCCTTCTTTCTTCAAATAAAATGGCACAATCCATCCCACATCTTGATTTAAGCCTTAAGCAAACAGAAGGGGATTTTTTTTTTTTTTTTTTTTTTTGAGGTAGGTGATCAAGGCGGGAAATAAAGAGGAGAATGAAATTCATCAAGGGCTCGCGTTGCGGGCCAGACCCAGCGCTGAGCTCTGCCCAGGCACTGTTTTAGCTAATCCTCCACACGAACTGCAGAAGGAAGGAATCGTATTTACTGCCACCCAGTCTCTGCCAGTCTTTCTCGTCAACTTGAACACGGATTTTGGTTTTGAATTTTCCCAGCATCGCTAGATGACCCCAAATGGAACGCCCTCGGTGCCCCAAATATATGCTGTATCTCCTACAAGTAAAATAAGTAAAGATAAAAAAAGAATAAAAAACCCAAAGAAATGAAGACCATTCCAGGAGAAAACCACCACCACCACTTTCCACATAGCCCCGGCTGCCTGGGCTCCGGGGCGGGGTGCGCGCTCTCAACAGCAGCACAAAGTTCTCTAAAGTCCCCAGAGGTGATGGGCGCCTTCAGCTCCTGGCATCCCGTTTCCCCGCCAGGCGAGCCTCATGTGACATTCACCCTGGATTTCATGGGAGAACATGACATGCCCTGATTTGCAACAAACTGTTCTCTCAGAGGGGAGAGTCAGGGAAAGAAAGCAGCCCCCCACCACCTCCTCTTGTGGTCTCCTTAACATGATCTCCGTGGCCTACATATCATCCCACAAACTGCCCTGCGAGTCTTGCAGGGCGTGGCGTCGAGACTGATTTAAAATCCCTGCATTGCTAAAACTGCATTGTTCTTCATCAAGTTGAGTCATTTTTATGTGAAGTGTCAGGATCCCTAACAAATAACTCCTGCCAGACAAATCAAGTTCCTCGTCTTAGAGCCGTGGCTAAATAGTTTATAGCTTTAATCTGCTCACCGAGGTGTGCAGTCTATGACAGTAATTATAAATGCAAGGAGAAATTATAGCTGAATGCTTTAACTGCATTAGGAGCTGTTTGATGAACAATCATGAGTGCCTGCTCGTTGCCAACAATAGAGGGCAAGTTAGTGTCAGTGCATTAGAGAGATTTCAGTTCTGCATGGTGCTTCTTCCCATTTACCACAGAATGTCACTTGTCTTCTATAAAGTAGAAAAAAAGCACCGTGGAAAGCTTTAAACTTGATAGTTAAAAAAAAAAAAAAAGACAAAGAGAGAAATGCAGGGGAAACTGTTTATCATTATGACTTTTTTTTTTTTTTTCCCCGCCTGTTTTGTTTGGCGGCTGGTTCGGTTTCGAATTAGTTCACTGAAGGTAGCTGCTTGTTTACTTACGAGGGGCCTTTAAAAGAAAAATCCCTCCTCTAGCCATTTTCGAGAAATCTTTATAGACAAAGACTTTGTTACGTGCAGGGGCAAGTTCAGCATCGGCCCAGGCAGAAGATCTGGTGATCGCGCGTGTGGCCCCCCACGAAGTCCTTCTCCCCATCTGTATCTACCTAAGCTAATGACACAATTCAGCTCTTTATTTTCCCCTCCTCACTTTCGCGGAAAGACGTTTTTAATTTAGCTGAAGAATTACACAAATGTATTTTAAAGACATAAATCCATATAAAAAATATGAGCTAATTAAAACATTGCACTCCCTGTCGCTCATGGATTTTCAATTTAGCGAAAGAAAAAAGAATTGCATCTGGTTAAATGAAACGATGATACTGTTGGCAGATTGGAGTAAATGAAAAATAATGTTACTCTATATTAAAGCACCAAATTATACACGTCAGGATTGAGATTTCGAAGGTCCCAATGAGGAGGAAAGTGCAACAGAGAGGGGGGCCAGCCATGTGCGAGGGAGTCGAGCCAGATCGCTTGCATGAAATGAACGCATTCCAACAGGCTACACATTTGTTTCTTGCTGCGTTGGAAATGCGCGAGTCTTGTAGCCGACCCTGTTCCTGAATTCTCAGTTTGCTTCCCTCAAGTGAGAGTCAGGATAGTGATCAAAAAAGCAAAAAAAAAAACCCCAAAAAACCAAAAAACCAAAACAAAAAAAACCAAACTGTACATGTGAATTTTTACTGGAATTTGGGTCATTCCTTGGTTAGACGCTATATGGCAAATGTACAACTGCCTGACAGGACAAGGAAATCATGATCAAGAGAGCAAGATTTGCTTCGCCCTGCGGGCCAGTTCCAGCACCCCCCCCCACCCCAGTTTCAATATCTGAAACTCTCTCGGTGGAGAAGCTGAGAGGCGGTAAAAGGTAATGAGTGTCAAGCAGTCCCGGGCTGAGTCCGCCTCTGCCCTTACTGTGCGCTCTTGGACAAATCCCGAAACGCTTAGAGCTCCTTGCAAATTAGGATGATATGAATAACCATGCGTGGCTCGCAGAAGAGGCCAGGAAGTGGGAGTTTTGCTGTCATTTGCTATCATTATGATCAAGTAGCAAGTGGAGGCTTCCACGGGGCCACCTGGGAAGAGCCCACGCGTCCCACATGCTGCAGGTGCGGCTGAGGAACGTGGTGGAAACCGGCAGGGACGGTGGAGGACTAACTTTTCCTGTGAACCTACCGGTTGCCAGGCTTTCTGGGAAAGAATTGCACAGGCCTAGTTAATTCTCAGAGTTTTCTAGGACGGGAGGACTGTGTCCACATTTTATAGACCCAGAAGTGGGCCAGATCTTAGAGATGGTGGATGCATCCTGGGCAGCCTCGGAAACCACCATTCATTCCCCTCCTGGGCTCCCCACCCCCCCCCCCCCCCGGGATGGGGCAGACGCCCCTCCCGTGTGCTCCACTGACCGTTTACCCCAGAGCTGCCCATCTGTGTGTCTGCCGTGAGCCTCCAAGGCAGAGTCTCGTCCCGGTCACTGGTTTATTGCCCGGGATCAGGGTGGTGCGTGGCCTGGAGCGATAGCCTTCTGGGTAGGTGATCACGAATGAGTGAGGTTCCGAGATTGTGGGAATTCACCCCGAATCTCTCTGCCTCCTCTTCCTCCCCCATGACACGGTGGAATCCAGCCCTAACTTATAGGGCTGTTTGTGAGAATAAAGTGAAATGATGTTTGTAAAGCACTTGCCACAGGGCCGGCACATTTGGCTACTATAATCGGAGGGTCTACTGGCTCCCCATTAGGCGTCCATTGCTGAAGAGTGGCTGGTGCGTAGTAAAAGCACAAGCAGTGTTTGTTGTAAGATGAAAGAGACTCAGGGAGGGGAAGCAGGGACGAAGGGAGGGAGGGAGGAAGGAGGGAGGTAAGGAGAAAGGGAAGGAGGAAGGAAGGGAGGGAGGTAAAGAGGAAGGAAGGGAGGAATATTCCTCTAATGGATGAAGGAAAGGGCCATGTCTCTTACAGACATTAATGAATCCAGCCCCTTTGCTCTTTCCAGAATGCCATATAATCCATTTGTGAGGGTTGCCAGATTTAGCAGATAAAAATACAGAATGCCCAGTTAAATTGGAATCTCAGATAAACAATGAGTCATTTTGTTTGTTTGTTTGTTTTAGTAAAAATATGGCCCATGCAATACTTGGGACATGCTTATTCTACGAACTTGTCATTTATCTGAAATTCACACGTAACTGGACATCTTGTATTTTATTTGGCAAGTTTACATGCTGTTCACCCTGAAAGTGTGTCTTTCTCAAATCGCCCGCAGCAAAGGTGGCTGCTTCTTGAACTCGAATTCATTCTTGCCCCCCATTCCGGGACGAGGTGTGCCGCTAACCTTGCACGCTGCGTTACACGGAAATGACCGTAATTTCAAGTCTTTATGCATTTTAGCCTCGTTGATTTGCTCTTTGTTTAATTTCTGTTCCTCGAGAGCGTGCGGCTTTTAAAGGTGTGTACAAATACCGACCGAAATTGTTCTAGAACACTCCTGTCCTAAAACAGGGCTGCACAATGTAATGTTGTCTAATTAATTTTTAACGAAAAGTCGCCTTTCCTATTTGGCCGAGCACCGTGCAGGGTTCAAGACCTATCTGAGAAAGGAGAGAAAATTCGGGGCAGAATTTGCATCTTGCGGAGAACACAGACACGGCAAACTCCTAATTCTTCCGTAAACTCGTGACCACGCTTTTCTCAAACATCGTGTCGTTTGGTACAACTTGTGGTACCACGCGTACCAGCTAAAATCAGAGCGCCGGGTAACTGCCATCTCGTTTTGTGATCGTTTAAAAACATCTATGCATAATTCTAAGCATTGGGCAACGTACTGAGTGTTGTTCTAAGAGAGGACATGCCTCCCGAGGTGACCAGAGCATCACAAAGCCGTCTCTGCGCCAAGTCGGGAGCTACTCCGGCAGATTGCCTTATCTTTAGTATTGACCCAAACACACCACACACGTACATTCCTCCTGCTTTGAACGAGTCTTAAATACTCAAACTTGGTTTTCTGTCATCCTAGCTCGAAAGCACAGCATCACGGTGTTTATATAAGAACGGAGCTTTGGTTTCATACAGTGACTTACTCTGTAATACGGTGCTTCAAAAGTCCAAAGCCTGCGGAGAGATGAGAAAAGAGCTATCCTGTCTTTGTATTTACCTTATTTGTTAAGGGCCTTTCGTGTAGGTTTTTCCAAATGATCAGTTTACTTTTGCTTCCTCAGAACAGACATGCACGATTCCGATTTTGACTAAGGCTTTCTTCTTCTCCCATCTCTCTATTTACATACCGCGATGTTTTGGCAACGATATTAATTTTTTTTTCCAAAGAATGATTACAAACCTAACAGGTGGACAATTGGTCTTTATTGTAGCACAAATAAACATTGCCTATTGGTCCTCTTGACCATGGTTTGGACCCTGCCACTATGGGATTGGAAACATCTCTCTTCTCTCTGGGTATTCTGTATATATCCACCTTTTTTTTTTTTTTTTCTTTTTCAAGGACCAGAAAAGTATAATAGCAAGTTACATAAGATTTAAAATGTTATATAGCAAATAAATAGAATGTCGCCAAGCCCCGAGCTCACTTAGAGATCCAATAGCTGAATTTTGGCTTTTCTTTCAATAGTGTGAGCTGAACAAATCATGCTTGGAAAGCAAGAGATGAATCTGCTGGTTGCACATTTTAATTATCGTGATAAAAACATGCAAACAAAACAATAGTCTTCATTTGCGCCCACGTAGCCATTGGACCTATAGGATGGCTTCCCCTTTATCAGAAGCTCTTAGATCTTCTCACTGAGGGGACAGGCCCAGATTTCCACCCTTTCTTTCATCCTGACCATCCTCACGCTCGGCAAGTCTCCCCACCTGACGTGAGGGGAGCCCAAAGCCGCACCCACATAAATATCCCTCCTTCCGCTTGGGAAGTCTGCCAGTGCTCATACCTTTGTGGCTCGATCTGAAAGTCTCCTATGTAAAAACAAAGGCTCTGACGATGGGGGGGGGGGGTGGCGAGGGTGGATACAGTATTATCGGCTATTCGTATCTTACTGTGAATGAACTGAAGGAACTAAGCTGTCACCTAGCGTGACATTGACTGGACTGGTAAGTGCTGAGGCTGTAAGTCAGGTCGGGTCCCCGTCCGGGGCACGGCCCGAGGTGGGGGGACAACTTGAATATGTGTGGAGGTCCTTCGCATGTGGCGGGGGGGGGGGGGTCATGCTGAAGGGGAGAGAAAAGGAAGTAGACAAAATACAAAAAAGAGAGATGAATGCATTGGGTGAAGACCCAGCCTTGAAAACAGTTGACACGGCCGGTGTGGCAAGACTGCCAAGGCATTTGACCTTGGCCTCTGTCCTCTTTCTTGGAGGTGACATAGATAGTCTGGGCACCAGTGACTATACAAGGCACAGAACTTCTATGATACATGATGCAAATTATCTGGATGCCGCGGGACCCCATGTGCATTGGCAATGGGCGTTCGGAAAGTCCTTTGTTTGTTTAGGTAAAATAAACTCTCGAGGGCATGCAGCGCATCTATCTTTGTTAAGGGTCGACGCTCATATTAGTCTATCCTAAAGAAAACCGAAAGATGAGAGAAGAAAGTAAGCTTCCTCTCTCTTCACCCCAGTGTTCTACAGTGAATATTTTTCTGCCGTCTGACTACAGGCCAGATGCCCTTTCCTAGCAACCCTAACAGAGGCGATAGACAGAGGGACGGGCGGGGCAGGTATCAGCAGCGATCGCTGAAAGGAAGCTGCCAAAAGCATCGACTGCAAGCAATAATTGCAAAGTCCACGAGCTGATTAGGGAATCTCTGCACAGCGGCTGCCCCCAGGAGCTCTGCAACGCCCATTCGGTTGCTCAGCCTTCACTCACTCCCTACGTCATCAGCATCGCTATGGGAAGGCGAGGGGGTGAGACGGGACCGTGGCGGTGGTGGGGGTGGGGGTCTGTACGTATTAATTAAAGTGAGGTGTAGCCTCGGCTGGAGGGCCTTGGGGTCCCTAAGGGGATCACGCCTCGTGAGGCGGTAAAATCTGCGCGCGCCAACTCTCTGAACTCGTGTCCGTCTGTTCACCGACTCTAATCTGGAGACATTGGGAGAGCGGCTAGGATTTATCGCGTTCTAGTGTCTCATGCAAGTAAGTCCTGCTCCAGCAGGCTCCTGTCCTCTTGGTACCGGGAGACGTGGGCTGCCTCTAAGCAGACCCACCTCCCAACAAGAAGCTCCTCACAAGGCTACTGTCCCGTCACCTGGGAGCAAACCCATACCTGAAGAGCTATTCCTCGTCCACGTCTGTGACAAACTGAGAGTGGTGTTCGGGTGACTTGGCGTGCGTTTTGCTCAGGTGGAGTTTTACTGCGTGTTTGCTCGCAAATGTCCGACAGCACAACTTACACTTGAACTTAGAGTCTGTGTCCTCTTCGCCAGCTACGGTTTCCGGAGACCTCTGAGCCGACGACACCCGCGAGATCTCTTGCTCCGCCTTGCCTTGCTGTTCTACCGCCATGCGGGTCATGTCCTTCATTTGGAAACCCAGGTGCGACTCCAGGTGGCTGATGTAGGTGGAAGGGGTTCTAAACTGGGAGGCACAGTCACTGCAATAAAAGACGGGGTGTCCTTTGTCCATGTTTTTCAGGAACTTCGTCCCGCCCGTTTTCCGAAGTTGGTACTTGACGTTTGCCAGCCAGTGGCTGATCGTGGTCATCGAGAGCCCCGTGAACTTTGAGATTTGCATTCGCTCTTGAGGGCCCAGGTCGGACAGCAGGTACTTGCCCTCGGACGTCTGGAACAGACTCGAGGCGAACTGCGCTTGTAGGATCAGGAGGTGCTGAGGGTTCCAGTTGGACTGCCGGCCCTTCCTCTTATGCAGGGTCGAGACCTCGCTGGAGACGTCCTCAAAGCGCCTGACATCCATTTCCAGCTTCATGGGGGTGCCCCGCGAGGAAGCGGCGGGCTTTGGGGTGGTGGCCTTGGGGAGGACCTTGACCATGTCGGCGATGTCAGATAGGGCGTGCTTCTGAGGTGGGGACGTACAGGATTGTGCTTGCGAGGACTCGGCTTTCTTGCTCTTGGACTTGGTCAGGTCGATGGGCTGATCGTTGCTCTCGAACAGGTAGCGCCTGGACACGCTGGCCGGCCGCGTGGGAGCAGGACTCAAGCCCGGCTTGTCCATGACGCCGAGACTCGGCCTGTGGAACATCGACATTGTGCTTGAACTTGGGCTGGAGCAGGAAGGGGAGCGCAGGGGTTCCGTGGCCTTGCCCAGGTGATTGTTCAGGACGGACTGCAGGGCGCTGAGTGGGTTGATGCATGGCAGGGCCGGGGCACGCGTGGGCAGGGCGCACCCGTTGCTGAGGGAGTGCGCTGGCTCGAGGGGCGGGCGTTTCTCGGGCTCGCCGCCCTCCTCCACCAGCCTGGCCTCCTCCTTCAGGAGACCAGGCTCAGCCTTCTTGGACTCGGAAGGGGTTTCGCTCTTGGAGAAAGCATCCCCGTCGCAGTGGCTGAAAGGTGAGGCCTCTTCCTGGGGACTTTCTTTCCCACACTCCTTCGCGACCTCGTCTTTGTCGTCTGGCTCCTTCTTCACTTGAGTGTATGGGGCCAGGTTGGTGGGCAGGGAGACCAGTGGCATTACTTTCCACTTTGGGGCAATTGGCCTCAGCTTGTTGGTGAGGTTAGGGCGAATCTGCAGGACCTGGGATCCCAAGGGCAGGGCAGGCTTGGAGCCCTCCGACAGCTGATAGGCCGCGTGGATGCTCGGGTACGCGCTCCAGCTGGGAGCCCCGTTCTGGGCTTTGTTGATGGCCGTGGTGACGGTGTTTTCCAACGACTTCAAAATGTCCCCTCCGCCCTTGGAGCCGTCTTCCAAATCCTCCTCCCTTAGATACTGATACTTCATTGTAGGGTCTAACGGCTTCTGGAGAGCGTCTTCGTACTCCTCGCTCTTCAGGACTTTCTCATCCTTGCTGATCTCCTCCGGTTTTTCCTTTTTGCTCTCTCTCTTCGGCTCGGTTGTAGAGGCCGCACGGTCAGAGGCAGAGTCACCCGACGGCCTGGGAGCCAGCGAATCGCTGTTTGGGGCGTCCGACAAAGCCTGCATTTTCTCCACGGCCAGCGGGTCCAACACCAGCTGCTTCCCTTTCTTGGAGGCAGAGCTGGTGACCTTGAGAAAGTGCCCCGTGACCATCATGTGGGTGGTGAGCTGCTGCAGGGTGTCGTGGGAGCTGCCACACTCCATGCACTTGAGGATCTGGGACTTGCAGGCCTCAAACTGCCAGGTGTAGCTGGCGCCGTTCTGGTAGCCGTAGCGGTTGTTGGACGACAGCTGCAGGCCGGCCGTCTTCTGAGAGGAGAACGACTCCGCAAACGAGCCCGTGGTCGAGTCGGGGGAGCAAGGTCGGTTGACGTCGAAGACGCGCTTCTTGGCCGGGGTGACTGTTTTCGACGAAATGGTGGGCACTGGCTCCTTCAAAGGCACTTTTTGGTAATGTTTTGTTTTTATCATGTGGACGCTCAAATCTTGGAGGGAGTCGAAGGAGTCGCCACAGAACATGCATTTCAGAACCTTCTGAGCATCCTCCTTGTCCATATCCTGGAAAGCCCGTTTCCGGGGCTTGGAGTAGCCTGTGGGTCTCAGCTTGTCCTTTTTGCGGTTGTCGTCTTGGTAGTGGCCCGTCTCATTCATGTGCACGGTCAGCTCCACCAGGGTGTCGTAGGCGGCGCTGCACTGCCGGCACCGGAACCGGCTGGCCCCGGTGAATGCCGACCCGCACATCTTGCCGCTCTGCCGGTACAGCTGCACTGAGCTGAACAGGCTGGGCTTCCCCACGGATCGGGAAGGCAAGTTCTGCTGCAGGCTTTTGGACAGCGCGTCCTGATGCCAGTCGAAGTCGGTCT
Organism: Herpailurus yagouaroundi; assembly: GCF_014898765.1. Taxonomy (NCBI): domain Eukaryota; kingdom Metazoa; phylum Chordata; class Mammalia; order Carnivora; family Felidae; genus Herpailurus; species Herpailurus yagouaroundi. Next base: position 3,946,594 of record NW_024412463.1, on the reverse strand, counting down.
TGCTGCTGCCGTTGCGCGGGTCGCAGGGCCGCCTCTCGCCGCCAGACAGCTTGAAGCCGAGGCCCAGGCCCGACCAGTAGGAGTCGGACAGGATGTTGGCGTAGACGGCGGTCATTTTATCCATGCAGTTGTGGCTTTCGTTGGGAGGCTTGGGGTGCGCGCTGGCTTTCTTGTCCGCGGTGTCTCGACCGCAGACGCTCTTGACGTCCGACACCTGATCGCTGGCATCGCTCAGCAGAGACTCGTTCTCCACGTCCTGATTGGACAGGTGGCTTCCCGGAGAGTTCTGGTAGCTGAAGCAGCCTTTCTGCTCGGGGCCTGTTTCTAGCTCCTCGTCTGTCCCCGGGTCATTGCTGCCCTGAAGCGGAGCTACTGAACCACTGTCCTCCTCTTCCTCCTCTTCTTTTATTTCCTCTCCTTCCTTCAGCTGCTCCTCCTGGGCGTAGCCTGCAAGAGAAGTAGAGGAGGATATGAAATAATAGTGGCAGGTCCCATATTCCGTCCCAGTCTCCCCGCTTGGAGCGAGTGCTTCCAATACCGAATCGAATAGCGAGCGAATCTATGCTTTTAGTAACTGCAAACCACGGGCACAGGGAAAAGCCAAATGGTGTCCCGTGTGCTATCTAAGGCCTTTTTTTAACTGACAGGAGTCACAGATCTTTTTAAATGCCTAGAGTCCCAAGTTAATAACATTCACGTTTAGGGAATACCTAGCGCTCTGATAGTCAGACCGTGGCTAAATTCATAGGTACGACTTTCAGGAAAGCTGGGCTGGAATTCAACCCTACAAAAACAGATCTTTACGGAGAAGGACGTTGGCTCACGAGAAAACTAGACTTGACCCTTGGCATCTCCGTGGTAAGGTTTACCGAGAGCCTTGGATATGCTGGCATACAATGATCTGAATAAATCATATTTGAGTGCTTGTAGGTAATTGAGATGCACTGCCATTATATTTTTGATAGCCGGTGTCTTTTTGTTATAACAGTTTTCTTTGTAGAGAGTCACACAGCAGGAAGAGAGATTACGGAGTATCGAATAAAATCTCCCGTCGATAGCTAAAAAATTACGTAAGCTCGGCAAACATAATGATTTTAAAATAATAGCAAATGGTGTTGGAATGGGAGATTTGGGGGCTATCTTATTATTCTCAAACAGGTTTATGAAGACCTTTTCAGACAAGGCTGAAAATGCCCTCTCGATCTTGTGCCTGTAATTTCAAATGCTTTGTGATTTGTGGGTGTCCGTCATGAGATGCCAATTATACGTTTGATTTGTAGATGCAAAATGCTATTGGGGATGCAATGCCTTCCCTTCTCTGAGAGGATTTAGGGCCAGTAATTGCATAGGGAAAATGAAGGCATGAGAGAGCAGCACAAGAGAGCGGGTGCAGAGGGAATTAATGGGCAAATATCCATCAACAGAGATGGGGAAAGTGACTATTTATGCCCATGTGTTCATTTCTTTCACCTGGCCTTTTCAGAGCCTCGTGGATAAAATGCAACTAAAGGGGGACCAAAGCAAGGGAGATTCAGTCTTAGGTTTGCAAGGCTTGTGTGATCTCAGGGCAATGTTTTCCTGGTGTGCTCTTCTCTCCCGTCTGAGTGCAGGTGGGTGCCTGGGAGAAACCCTAGGGTGGTGCCATGTTCCCATTCACCAGCCAGAAAGCTGGGAGAAGAGTGATCATGCATGGAGGTCTGTCTCACAGGCAGGCAGAGCGAGTTAGAATAGAAGACAGAGGGGTTTGTTGGGCATAAGGCAGCTCCAGTCAGAAACTCCAAAGTCTCCTGCTGCAGCTGCTAAAGATAAATGTTTATTGAGCAATCGCTACCTCCTAGGAGCCCTGCTAACCACCGCAAATGCCTTCTTCCATTTTGTCTGATTGCCCACACGATGGAAGAACTATTATTATTTTCACTTCACGGATGGGGAAAACTGAGGCTCTAAGGTTAAGAAATTTGCCCAAGGCCACCCAGTTAGTATGGCGCGTCACAACATGCCTGTTTGATGAGAGAGTCCATGGGTCTAACCACTACGCTCCACTCTCTATGACCAACCTAAAGGATAAGAAAACTTCGCGGAGACCCAAAGGTTAAAGGTTAAGCAGTGGCATTTTATGGAAATGTCACTAAGTAGGTAATCACTTGGGAGGGCAGAAATGCTGGAGACAAGAACCCACGATTTAAAGGACATGGCACCACAAAACAAGACGCAATGTAAAAACTGCGTTTAGCCATGAGCTTGGCGGTTGTGTTCATTCTAGATTTGACCATTATTGTCACTGTTGTTCTGTTTCTGCTCTCCTAGCAAGCTGACCAGTGGGGTTTTCATTAAACTAGTGTTGCTGGTCTCCGGTTCCATAAATTGGTTTGATGAAAACAGAAGGTACTCAGTCTAGTTGAGCAGCCATTAGTAAGTGGTCATTCCTTGCAAGAAAACCTAGCTTAAAAGAACTAAATGACTAAATTAGACCCCCCCCCCCCCCCCCCCCCATCCCCACTGCATTTCCTTTTTCCTGGACTAATTTGTATGTTTGCAAATCAGTATTTGGTATGTGAGTCATATCATTAAGCTCAAGGAGAAAGCCTGTTATAAAATGAATAAATGAGTTGCTACAGAGCCAAACAAAATACTCCAAAGCAACAGGCAAATTTTATCAATCAAACAGGGTCACTTTTGAGAATTAAAAGGGCTTTATTGCTCAAAATCTGGGACGACACTCATTAGCCAGAGCTGTTCCAGGCCAACTGAGACATACAGTTACATATCTATGAGCTATACGACCGTAGCAACACACACACACACACACACACACACACACACACACACGCCTACACCCACAGACCAGTGGAAAAAAAAATCTAGGAGGAAAAAAGAGGTTTCTGCCACCACAACTGATTAAGAGTGTGGCCAGGCCAGGTTTTACTCGGCTCACCATTTTCGGTGTGTAGCACAGGGCCTGGCATTTGGTTGGAAGCAATTCATGTTACTGTGTGTGTGTGTATGTGTGTGTGTGTTGATGAAATATACACACGTGTGTGTGCACACAGGTGTGCACATGCACGCACCAACCCCCGCCCCATTATCGGCCCGGCCGATATAGTCATTCTCACACAGGAGAAAATAAGTGTTTTTGGCTTTTTTTCCCTGCTGACATCTGGAAGCTGTGCTTTCCGGACCAGCCCAGCTTCACAGTCTACTTTGTCCTTCTAAATGGATTCCCCAGAAGAAATGTCAGAGACAGCAAATGCCTCCCCCACAATACAGATAAAATTTTCTGCTTAATTAGGCATTGACATGTTTACTATAACCTTTACAGAAGAGTAACTCATGCTGAGAGACCCTTTTGGTCTGTTTTCTCCTGCGGGACAGACTAAATCTCACGCACCCGATAAGGTAACACATTGAAAGGCTTCATTAAAAAAAAGGGCCAAAGCGTCCGTCGAAGTGAATGTATTTTAACGACGGATGAGGGTTCCAAGGAGTTTCTAAAAACACGTTTTGACATTACACATTTAAAACCGTTCACTTGACTTAAGTGATTTTGTTTGCCACCAGCGGCTGATGAGAGAGAGGAAAGACAGCCAGAATATGGGTGATCTGGGTGTGTAATGAGTAGCTGTCTCTCTCTCTATCGATGATTTGTTTAATAAGATCGCATCATGTGTAAATCTTGGTAAAGTGGATGAGTGGCAAGTTTATTCTTAGGAATCCTCATTTAACAAAAGAAACTGGATCACCATTATGCCAAGGCACAATAAAAAGAACCGTCCTCTGTGGAACCTCCTTGCCGATTTCAGGTTGAAGATCAAATTCTGTGGTGGCAAACACCCCCCTGTTCCAACCTCAGTTTCTAATCTCATCCCTTGCCACTGACGCCCTCTGGCCACATGAAGCTTTCCTCATCCCCAGGAGAGCTACTTCCTAAGCAAACCCTGTCAGTGCTACGTCTAAGTGACTGACTCAAGAAACCATTTCTCTTCTACTCCAGGGCCACCACACTGACTGTGCCACCCCCACTGTTCACTAGGGTAAGTGGGCTTCCTACTTCTGCTTCTGCTTCCTCCAGGCCGTTTTGTAGGGAACGGCTAGAATTTTCTTTGTCGAAAGAATAAGGTTTTGGGTGGTGACATCGCTGTGTTTTAACTCCTGCAGTGTCTTTGTGCGGCACTCAAGATGAAATCCAAGTCCTTAGCGTGGTCTACAGGGCTTGCCGGAGTTGGGGTCCACCACCCTGTGTTATTACTCCATACTCTCACCCTGCTCTCCATGCCCGAGGCATAACAGCCTACTTGTTCCTTCCTGACTTTGCCAATCCTTTCTGTGACTTGGCTCCTTGCAGTTGTAGACCTCTCTGCTCCAGAGGGTTCTTCCTCCAGACCTTCACATGGTGGTCCCTTTTCGTCCTTCAGGTCTCAGTTTCCGGGACTCCTTCTCCAGAAGGCTGTCCCGCCCTGTCTCCCCTTTTCTGTGTAACCCCAGGCCACACCCACCTACTTCTTGAGATCCCTGTAGTACCTACCACACTCTGAGATCATCTTGTTTTCCTACTGGCTGATTGTCCCCTCCGTCTAAATATAAGGATGAAATGCTTGTCCCCATGGAGACCTTGCTTTCCCCAACGCTCAGATTGAAGCCTGGCATGGAACAGTGTCCAAAAATTTATCTGAGCACACGAATGTGTAGATCATACAACTTAAAGGGATTATTCCGGTTGCAAACTCTGTCTCCACATCTTGACGGTGCAATTGGAAGCTATGATGGGTAAAGCTCCCTCCCCTAACCTCCAGTATAGATCAGATGTGAACTATGACCACCCTGACCCGCTCCTCTCAATGGGGTCAACTTTTCAGACCAACACAGCCACCAATGTTCTTGTCGCCAGAAATCCCCGAGCTGTGAATTTAAACTTTTAAGTAGGAAGACTGAAAATAAGCATCAAGACGGCAAAGTGTCAGAAAATTCATCCATAATGTGAGCAGACTTCTATTCAAAAGAGACTCACACATGGGAACTTAGAAAGTACGGACTAATTTTTCCATGAAGATAGTCTATCAGCTGTTCCAGGATACAGGTTCCACAAACAGGAGGGTGGTCTTTCCCTGAATTCTTGATTTTACTAAGGAGAAATGGGAGTGCCTCGGTGGTTCTGTCGGTTAAGCATCTGACTCTTGACTTGAGTTCAGGTAATGATCTCGCGGTTTGTGAGATCAAGCCCTGCATCCGACTCTGCGCTGACAGTGCAGAATCTGCTTGGGACTCTCTCTCTCCCTCTCTCTCTGCCCCTCCTCTCTCTCTCTCTCTCTCTCTCAAAATAAATAAATAAACCTTAAAAAAAAACAACAAGGGAGAAATGTCCCTGGAGAAATATATTTTATATGCTACGAACTTTTTACCCTATTATGTATGTCAGTAAAATTCAGAAATAAACTCTTAAATTTTAGAAATTTCCTCTTATAGCAAAGGTTAAAAAACAAAAGAGATATTTTTTTTAAATTGCCACCTGAATTGTTTCAAAAATGTCTGTTCAGAATGATTTACATGAAATTGTGCAAAATAATTCATGGGTTGCATGATGTTAGATAGCAAAATTTTTTTTGCCAGGCAAACATTTTTGTAGTTGCATTGAAAATCCACAAAAGAGTGTTTACTGTAAAAATACTGGCAGTTTTTAAAGTGGCAGTAGAGGCGGGACAGTTATAACCCGAGAAGAATATAAAATTCAAGAAGGCTGATTTTCAAAAACTAAACCAGAATTCAACCAAGACCTCATTTAAAAACATACCCAGTGGTGACAGGATCATTTTTGCCAATCTACCCCACTAAATGACAGTTTAAAATCACACAAAGATTCCACAGTGTGCAGGGCGGACATAAATGAAGGGATCGCAAGAATTGCTCGCCGTGTACCCAGTAGGTACGCTAAATGATGACACAGAGGAAGGTCTCCCTGTCACGAGTCTCTAGTGTTTTGGTGACTGTGGTCTAGAAATCTTTTAATATGTATATTATTATTGGCACTAATTGGCACTCTCGTTGGCAGGCTGAGTAAAGAGATAAGAGGACCTCGTTCAAGGAGACTGCGCGCCTCCCGATGGTGGCCAGGCCCTGAGCGAAGGCTGGTCGGAGGGCTGTGCAGAGGAGATCCGAAGCTTTGTGTTTCAGGATGTTGGGCTGGGGGGCCGTGGATCCCTGACGCTGTTCCGGAGCACAGACGTCAAACTTTCTGGGTACCACGAGCCAAGGCTCGGCCTCCCTGCAGCCTGGGCTCATCATCTAAGCTCATGCACCTTTCTAAACAGGAAAGTTGTCAACAGGCAAAGTGAAATTCACGACATACGGATTTTTATCCCCACCACACTATGCATGACTCATTAACGTGATTGTAGGCACAGGTCAAGAGAGAAGGGCTCATTCCCTCTGTCTGAATGTCAGAACCAAACAAATAGAAATCCCTGTTTATTTTATTTTTATTAAATTGCTTTCCTTTAATGTTTATTTATTTTTGAGAGACACACAGAGAGAGAGACAGAGTCTGAGCAGGAGAGGGGCTGAGAGAGAGGGAGGCACAGAATTTGAAGTAAGGTCCAGCCTTTGAGCTGTCAGCACAGAGCCTGAGGTGGGGCTTGAGCTCATGGACTGTGAGATCATGACCTGAGCTGAAGTCAGACGCTCAACTGACGGAGCTACCCAGGCGCCCCAGAAATCCCTGTTTAGAGGTGGGCTGGGGGCAGCGGCAGGGGGACTTCTCCTGAGCCCATAAGTGCTCTCTAGAGATGGACCGAGAGGTTTTGGAAGGTCATCAAGAACAATAGCATCTCTTTTATAAACACCTCCTGCACACCATTCAGTCAATGGGAACATTTTACTTGTGCGAAGCGACGCACATCAGGTGGGGTCCGTGTGGAACCAGAAACCGTCCATTTAGTTAACACGCTCTTGTTGTGGGCACTTTCTTGAGTCATCCTCCTAGCGCTTTGGACCATGAAGCTGCTTTCTAATCATGCTCTGCGTCTTTCTCCACATCTTCGCCGTCAGCAAAAAAAAGGACTGAGCGGATTTGTACCAGTGGAAGGGGATGTGCCGTCATCCCTTGGTGGTTCGTCTGTTTATTTGTTTAATCAAGAAATATTTATTCTGCACCTACTGCATGCAAGGTAGCTCAGTCAAACTGCCCCGGAACGTCCATCACGGTGGTTCTCCAAAGGCCAGCGAGAATAGACAGAGGAGTTATGGAGAGAGGTTAGACACCGCGGTTGGGGAGAAAGACGTCACGGGAAGGCCATGCATTACTGGAGGTGGGAAGGTATATCCTCCATTGCAAAGGTAAGTAGTGCGCTCACTCAGCCAGATAGAGAGATCCAGAGGAGCCGTGGGCGGTGGAAAGCTTATACCACAGTAAAGAATCTAGCAGCTATGAAAGGACTGGCCATGGGGGGGCTTAGGGTTGCCAGGTATTTCGGTTGGCCACACGGGGTAGATGAAACCAAATATGTCTGGGACCCATCCATTTGCAACCTCTGAGGCCAGGAAGTCAGGGGAGGCAAAGAGTTTGAAGATCTGGCATGCTCTGCTGGTGCTTTTACCTACCAGTTCTTTGACCCTGATTCCTTATCGGTGAGTAGGTGTGACAATCCCAAGCCTGCCTACCTCCCTGGGACACAGAAGGAAATGGAAGAGAAAGTGACTCGTGAACCCTCGCTACTCAAAGATTTGTCTTTGGAGCAGCAGCAATCGCAGCTGGGAATTTGTTAGAAATATGGACTCTCAACCCCAGCCCAGGCCTAGGGAAGAGGAATCGCTTCATAAGATTCCCGGGGGATTCCTATGTTCAACGATGGTGGAGAAGTCTTGTGGTGAACTGCAAAACTATTAGCTGGTAGCAAGGTATGTAGCAATCTGCCTCTCTCTGCCTGTGTTCCTCCTGGCGTGTGGGTACAGGCTTTGTGAAAAGAGAATATACGTCTTTGAGAGGCCCAGCCCCTTTCCTCTCCAAGGACCAAAAGATGAAATGCCTGACGCTTAGACCATTGCTCCCAGTTGACGCTGGGAAGCACTGAGCGAGAGAAAAATACAAGTCACTGATTGAAGGACTGACCAGTTAAGGAAGAGATAGGATGGTCCACTGGCCGTGGGACCAGGCAGGTCTCAGTTCAAACCTGCCACTTACTCTTAATGTGATCTTGGGAAAGCTGCTGAAATGTTCAGGGGATCAGTGTCCTCATCTACAAATGGGAATCATTACAGCGTCTACTTCATAGGAAAGATAGGAGCGTCAAACATGATAAAGTATGGAAAACACCAAGGCGAGAGGACAACCTCCCAACTTCCTGGGCCTGTTCTAGGCATTTCATAAATACCTCACATCCTGACCTCCCACCTGAACCCACAGACGGCTGACATCAGTTGGTTTTGGCACCTTTTTATTCCTAGATCCTATTCTGAGCCAACAGCTTTTAGATGATATTTGCATGAGATATGAACCAGCTTTGCATGTGTCATGCATAAGAAAAGAGCTTCCTCCAGCTTGGGGTTTGTTACTTAACATTAAATCATTCCTACAAAGAGCCTGTGGTATGTGTGCTGGGAACTTCCGTAGAAGTGATGTGCAAACATTGAATAGCGAGTTATTAGGTCATTACCCATAATGATCATGTCTGCAGTCCTCAAGAAATAAAGCAACCCACCATTCAAGGGGAAAGGTCTTTGTTGGATGCCTTGGGCTTTGCACTGAAGAGAAATGACTAATGCTCAAAGCAGAAGGTCTAGAAAAATGCTCTGTATTTAGCTACCTAGAATATCAGTTCAGTGTATAGTATTATTGGGAAACATCCTGGTGACAATTTTAAAAAGCAGAAGGAGAAAATATTCATGGAGGAGGGTTAGAAAGGGGGTTAGTTCATCAGCTTTCTGGTAGTTCCAGTTTAGAAGTCATTATCCTTATATTAGTTTCACACCAAGAGAGCCATAAATCAGGAGGAGGGGATAAAACAAAGTGAAATGAAACAGGGACAAAGAAACTACACAATAGGACTGAGGCTTTCCTATCAAATTAAGATTTTCAGGCTTTGGCTTTTCAAGTGGTAGCAATCATTTTCGGAAAAATGCGCATCCTGATTTTCTATACATTTTCCTCACACAGGGACATAGAAACACACTCACACATACACAGTTCTTTCCGGAAAGTTTGGAGTGCTTTTTTTCTCCCCCCCTCAAGAAAAAGGACAGTGAATCATTGTCTAGAACGACCTTCAGAAAGTATATGAAGCTGAAGCACCATCTGTATTGTTTTAGACATATATTCCCATTTTACTCGAAATAACATCATTAGCACGACCATCCCACGGAGTGAGAAGGTGATCTTGTTCCCTTCTTGCCTGGCCTGAAGTCAAACATCTTTTCTTTTCTTTTATTTTTTTCTTTCTTTGTTTTTGGCAAATGCTGCTGCTTTCTCTGAAATATTTCATGCAGATAATGGATAATGACCACTTCTCATTGCGTTTTCTCGAAGACGTCTAACTGCATTAGCCAAGAATGGAGAAATTTTAACCTGCTTCTTTTGCTAAGTTCATAGCTGTGACTACTTGTCATTAAGAAAGAGAAAGAAGAAAGAAAGAAAGAAAGAAAGAAAGAAAGAAAGAAAGAAAGAAAGAAAGAGAGGAAGGAAGGAAGGAGAAAGGGAGGAAGGAAGGACCTCAGAGAATCTAAATTGTTTCTCTCAGAAAGCGATCTGACCTTTGCTTTCCTGGTGAAGAGTCTTTATTTTCTCTAGAATCACAGAAATCTGAGGTGGAAAGACCTCTTGTATCTTATGGCCAATTCAACATTAGCCAGGGAAGGGTTTCCTTGTCCTGGTGTTATTCAGTTCTATGACTAATGGCTCAAACATTGGACCTTCCAACTTTTAATGTTGGATTCCCCATCATGATTGTTATGGCCAGTGTGGCTATAAGCACCACTATTCCTTGCCATCTTCCCCCTAGGAGCAGAGCTGGGTTTCTACCATGATACAATTGGATCAAATCTAGGGATTGCAGAAAGCTTTCAGTTCAAGCTTTCATGATACACTTTTGCCACTTTATTAACACTTCAGTCAAGTAACCCCTCAACATATGCTTGAACATCCTCAATAATGGAGAACTCCCAGCTTTGAGGCAGCCTACTCTCTATGAAAAAAAGTACTGATAGCTAACATCTATTGAGAACAAACGTACACATAAAAGCCAGTGGACTAATTTTTTATATGTGTTACGTTATTTGCTCCCCACAATAACACTATGCGTCTTTCAAATTCCATCTTAACAGGTGATGACATTGAGTTGTAGAGAATGTTAATTACATCTCCAGAGTCACAGAGCTGAACTGGGACTTGAATTTGGATCTGTCGAGCTCTACAGTCTGCTGGATTCTTCTTTTTCCCTCACTCTCTGTATCTAATTTGTCAGTCAGAGATATTAATTTTATTTCCAGAATAAATCTAAACTCTTCTTGCTGTCATCCACCACCAGGCCACTGCCTTGGGCCAGGCTGCCATCATTTCTTCCCTGGTAGATGTGGTGGCCTCTTCAATTGGTGGCCACTCTTGCTCTCCTACAGTCCATCAACTTGTGCAGCAGTGATGGGGACCTGCTAAATGGAGACCCAGGGTCCTCTGTGAAACCCTCTCAATACCCTTCCTTGGCCCGTAGGTTCATGCTCCCTAATGCAGCCTGCAGCTCTGAGATGACCTTTCCTCTTTCCATTTCACACCCCTCCCATCAGTGTCCCCTCGGTGATGTCAAAAGACAAAATTCTCCCACCTATTCCCTAACTCACCAAATTCTTTTCTCCCTTAAGGCCTTTGAAATTCTGCTTCTCCTTCATGGAAGGTCTCCCCCTTTTCTTATGTCTGATTCTTTCTCAGTCTTCTAGTGTCAGCTCAAAGGCCTGTCTTCAGAGGGGTCATCTCTGATCATGGTAACTGCCACGCACTCCCCCCAAATCCCCAATTGCCAGTTATATTCTATCTCAGCCCCCTCATTTTTCTTGTGAAGTTCTTATCCCAATTTTCAGCCATTTTATTCCCCTATTCACTTGGTTGTTTGGCTTCACAAAGGGACCTTACGCCCCTCCCAGGGCAGGCTGAGTCCACCTTCACCTCTGTATTCCATTGCTATCCAGGGCCCAACTTGTTGAATATAGGAAGAAATAAATGAATGACTGGGTTGAGAAATGAATGAGTGAGTGATTGCATCAGTAAAGCACAGTCTTCTCTAGCTGACAAACTTAGATTTCATTGTATGATCCCAACACCCTTTCAAACCATAGAGAACGCCAAGAAGACTTTTTAAGAGGATATCCCTTTGGATGGTTGAGGTTCCACATGGGGTGGGCTGGTCCTCCTGGGAGGCAGAGGAGGCCAGGAACAGATGGGGGTGTAGATTCAGGGGCACTGAAAAGACTCTTTCCTCCTCAACTCTGAAGGCTTTTACACTCTACTTCATGCCTCAAACCCTGCAATTTGCCTCTTGTTGATTTGGCATGAGGCAAGCCAAGAATTCATCCCCTGTAAAAATATGAAGACTTATTCTCTTATCTCACCTTCACACCTTAGGATGAATGGATTTATCAGATCATTTCCTGGTAGCTGGTTTCTGTAGAAGAACACGTGACCCTAGGAGCCAACGGGGTCATCATCATACTCTAACCCAGGGGTTCTCAACCTGGAGCAAGTTCAAATGCACCCAAAGGGACATTTGGCAATGTCTGGAGACATCTTTGGTTGTTAAAACTGGAGAAGAGGTTCTATTGACAACGAGTGGGTAGAGAGGCCAGGGATGCTGCTAAACACCCTACAGTGCACATGACAGTCCCCAAGAACAAAGAATTATTTAGCCCCACATGTCAATAGTTTAAAAATGTTGCAAAGTCAAGGTCAGCTGTAGCTTCAGGACTTGGTGGTAAGGAAGGGGGTTACTCGTCCTCTCTCTCTAGTTGTCAGTGAAACAGAGGGCTCCCTGGAGGAGGACACTGTGTCATTGAAGGAGAACCAGAAGGCAAAGGGAGTGCACCACCTTCATTGGGGATGTAACATGGAATTGAAGAGCACAATGTCTTCCTGGGTTCAAATCTCACCTCTGCCACATCTTCTATTGTCATTTTGAGCAAACTAACCACCTCTGTGGGTCTCAATCTCTTCATCTCTAAATTGGAGATAATAATTATACCCACCGCAAAGATGACTAGGAGATTTGAGATAATTGGAAAGACGTCAGAATGCATGGTAATAGGAAGTATTCGATATATTCCCCCTCTCATTATTATAAGAACAAAGACCTAGCCATGAAGAGGAACACTATGGGGCCGGATTTCTCAGGACTGTGAGTATTTATTCTTTCAAGCGTTGGCTGAGAAAACAATATCCATAAAGTTCTTAGCATTATTTTCAATCAATTCCTTCTGGAATCATTTAAATCCCCTTATCAGATTGAGTATTTTTATGCTACAAGAAACAAACAAACAAACAAGTTAATGATGAAAGGGATTAGCATCTCTAAATAACTCCGGTAACTCTGTCAAATAAATCTTGACCTATTTCAGTTCTTAATTAACTAGGTTAGCTTTTAAATGAGGCAACTTGTATAAAACAGCCAGTCAGATCTGGGGCCAAATCCCCACTGGACAGTTGGATGAAGCAGTTCTTCTTGGAAATGACCCAGTTTCTGGGAGATACAGAGGTCTTCGATCTTTTTGAATCGACAGTTTGAATAATCTAATAGAAAATTGTCTAGGGTTTTCTGACCCTTTGATTTCAGGTGAGGGTTGGTTTAAGAATGGCCTTTTTAAGACTTGTCATCTTTTCTGGGTCTCTACCTATAAAGGAGATAGGCAAATAGGAAAAGTCTTGAGGTTACTATATCAGCACCACCCACGTAGTACTAAATTAGTCATTGTCCCAGGAGTGGGCCGGGGGAGAAGACAACACTATCCGGTGATCTAATATCCTCCAATGGTGAACACTGATAGATGGCTACAGATAATACAGCCACTATCTTGTCCTTGGTACTTTCTGTTTTATGTATTTTCCTCTACTTTCTATATCTTCTGATGTTGGTTCTCAGTCAGCGCCTGAACCACTCTCATGTAAGTGGAATTTTCCAAAAAATAATAATACATGTGCTTTTTTCCCCCCCTCACAATAACAAAAAGGCAGTGTTCAGCGAATTGGTTAGTTCATTTGATTTGGGGTGTCAAAGATAATTTTTTAAAAATTGTTTTGCAATGTTTTATTATTTATTTTTGAGATGGGGGAGGGGCAGAGAGAGAGAGAGAGAGGGAGACACAGAATCCAGAGCAGCTCCAGGCTCTGAGCCATCAGCACAGAGCCCGACGCGGGGCTCAAATTCACAAGCTGCGAGATCATGACCTGAGCTGAAGTCGGACGCTTAACCGACGGAGCCACCCAGGTGCCCCCTAAAGGTAATTTTTCTTTACCTAGAGAAATTACAACAAAAAGACCCAGAACTTTCTGAGCTGGGGAAGGATGTTTAAACATGAGTTGAATCATTGGAAAAGCATCTTATATGCAGTCTCTAACATCTTCGAATAGCTATTGGGAGATAGAAGGCAAATTAGCAGTTACACCTTAGACTTTCAAAGAGGACATTGGTGGGTTTCCAGATCTTGTCAATTGTTTGTTACTTGCAGGCATTTAAAAATGAACGTGGCCAATTCTTGGACAGTGCTGAAAAGACCACCAGCGTTCCAGGATACATTATAGTAAGCAATGCGGTTGCTCCCCAATCTATGAAGTATGGGTGTGATTGGTGGCACCCAGGTCTGTTGGGGCTCAAATTTGTCTCACCTAGTCACATTGCAATAGTGGCTTATCTATGGGATTAGGCCTCAGCTAGGCCAACAGGTGATCAGCACTCTCCGTTTGATTTGATGATTAAGAAAGTAAGGGTCTCTCCCTTTGGCTTTTCTTGTTCTTCTGCATGAATACATAATCTTACAAGTTGCTAATAGCAATTTCACTACCATGAGGGAAGTTAGCCTAAGGACTAAGCTAGCATATACAAGAGCAGAGAGCCAAGAAAGTTACAACCAATTGGAGGGGGAACCTTGATCAAACTCTACCAGAAGCCTTACTGTCTTTGTACTTTGAAATTTCAGGAGCAAATAATCCTCTTTACCGCTTAAGGTATTTGGGGTGAGTTACTTGCAACCAAGAGCTTCATGGTATAGCTATTAATCTGTGCACCTTGCATAGTTTGGCTGCGGGTATTACTTTATAGATAACATTTTTACCAAGAAAGGTACATTCACCTTGCCATGTCCTACATTGCTTTATTCCTTGGTATGTATATCCTTTTGCCCTTAACAATTATGACCTTTTGTTTGTTTGTTTGACAAAGTATAAGGTAATCCTGTCCATTAATTATCCATGATGACAAGAAGGTCAACACCACAAAATTTGGGATTCCTGTTCGTAGGCAAGCACTAAATCCGTTGTTAGTTACACATGGACGATTTTGAATTCTGAACCCATTTATATGCCATCTCTGCCCTGAGCTCGTTTCCAAGCTCCCCGAGTACACTTCTCCCTTTTTTTCCTGTGATCCATAGGACTTCACCCATAACTCTTAGCAGACCCATCAAATTGTGACTCTTGAGCTCACCTCCCAGAAAGTAACCTCTTTAAGAGCAAGGAAGTTATTTGTGTTTGTCTTCGCACACCCAGCACTGGGAGTTTTTGGCACATGATAAGGGTGCCATAAATGCTCTTTTCTCTCCTTGTCTATTTTGTGTTCTACAACTTTACACGTGGTCTTATACATAGTCAGCGCTTCAGAATGTTGCTTAAATACAACAGCAGAGACAGTGTTTACCCAAGGAGGGTCCCAGCCCCCAAGTGCATCCTGAATTAGAGACACACATGGCCTCCCACCAATCTTTCTGGTGGTACCCAATACATTTTTCACGACTCGGCTCCGGGTGATTTGGCCCCCTAGGGACATTTGGCAATGTCTGGAGATATTTTGGTTGTCGTAACTATGGAGGGGAGTGGGTGTGCTACTGGCATCTAGTGGGTGGAGACCAGAGATACTGTTAAATGTTCCACAATGCATAGAGCAGCGGCCCCCCCCCCCCCCCCCCCCGCCGCCGCCACCCAACAAAGAATGATCTGGTCCATATGTCAGTACTGTCGAGACTGAGAGACTCCGAATTGAAAATCTTTCTCTCCAATTGGAACATGAGCCTCACGAATGTGGGGGCTTATCCATTTCATTCATTCCTACATTCCCAGTACCAGTCACAGTTCTTGAGGGGACTGTTTTCTGCTTTTGCCGGAACACCCTCCACCCCTCACTGTGGGCCATTTTGGTGGGGTGCCCTGTCCCCATCCCTTTTCCCCCTGCTTTTGCAATTTGGGTGTGTTAATAATTGAAATCATCTCCTCTTTTCATGTTAAATTAGGTAGTGTAATTGATTTTTATTTTTTTAAGGCATAAGATCGATTTGGGACTGATGTAGTTATAACATTGTCAGAGCTAGGCTCTATAAATCTACTCCCTTCAAGGCACATTGGGAAGGAGCCAGCAGGACACAGATTTTGGTCTTTGGGAGATTAATTTAATGAACCTCCATTGCACCTGGACCCTTTTCCTTTAAGAACGATCCAGATAGCATATGTATGTGTTTAAATGTCTGGTATTTTGTTTAAAGAGCAGTGAGGTAGGACAAAAACATAAGAACTTTCTCTTTCCTCTTTTTTTTTTTTGAAATATGGGCACACTATCCCAGCGTGGCCAATCAGACTGTTTCCCCATAGAATTCAAATTCTGAACCTGCGACTCAAGCACGGAAAATGGTTGGAGTGGGTCCATCCTAACAAGAACGTCATGAAGAGATCTCCTTTGATTTCGTCCCCTTCCCCTTCAGAGCCACACTGACTTCTTCCCTTTCAGCGCTCTGTTCCATGCTCCTTCTAGCACATTGCTGGTCTTGACTGAAGTTAGCCAGAGGTAATATTTGTTGCTCATAATCAAAGACACCACTGGCTAACAGATGATGCACAATACATACTTTGAGTAAAAGAATGGATTTGTTCTAACTCTAACAAAGTGGCTTCTTTGCATGTTAGAATAAAGCAAGCTCAAGTGTGTGGTGCCACTGCTTGGTATTCATTCATTAGAGGGTAGTTTAAATGTTCATAGACAAATGGACATACCATAAAGCAATGCTAATAAGAACACCTTATTTCCGGAAACCGGAAATCTCCCTCCAAGGCCAGACTCCTGTCCATCCAGATGTACCTCTGTCCATAGATCCTGCCTGAATGCATCGGTCTGCCTTGAAAATGCTTTTTAGAAACATATCATCCCCAATGACTTGAATGTACCTGTCTAGAGTATGTTTCCAGCGCTCATAGTCTATTGTGTCAATAATCTGCATATTTAAGAGTCCCCACATGCTCATTGAGACGATAGATGGGGCTAGTACAGTCTACTGGGTCAAAAATCTGCTTTAAATAGTCTATATACACAGTCGGTTGAGTAAATAACAGCATTTTCAAAAAGCCCCTAAATATATAATAACATGATAAATCGCATCAGTTCCTAAAGATGGAGACTCGCTACCGCTGATCAGGAAAATGATGTGTGCTTTAACAAGCCACTTACAAATGATCTCATCTCTTCCAGCCGTGGGAGCATTATCTTTCCCTCTGCTCTATTTTTCATATGGAGAGGAAAGGCACCCAAACACACACACACACACACACACACACACACACACACGCACACACGCACACGCACACCCACATGCGCACACACAAAGACAGGCATATATGTATGCTCGATATCATCTTGCACAAACCAACTGGGCTTCAGCCGGTTGTCCAGGTGTAGGGAGGCAAGCCCCGAGAGCAAGGTTCTTCTCACTTTGGTCTGGAGGGTTCCCCCTCGCTCGGCTGGGTGCCATCCAGAGTTAGGAGGGGATCCAAGCGCACGAAAACAGTTCTGCTAAAATCAACCAGGGGCATTGCTTTTGGGACCCGCATCTGACCTCCTGTTGCTGTGAAGGTGACTTATTCCCTATCACTTCGTTAGAACCCTGTTTGCTTAAAAACAGCTTCTATCTGTACAGTATTCTAACAGCTGCCACTTACTTGGTGCTTTACAGCTGTTTTTTTGTTTTTGTTTTTGTTTTGGCTTCCAACACTCCAATGGTGGGGGTGATATTACTGGTTCCAGTTTTAAAGATGGAGGAATTTTGGGAATGCAAGCTGGAGCAGCCACTCTGGAACACAGTGTGGAGGTTCCTCAAAAAACTAAAAATAGAACCACCCTACGACCCAGAAATTGCACTACTAGGCATTTGTCCACGGGATACAGGGGTGCTGTTTCGAAGGGACACACGCACCCCCATGTTTATAGCAGCACGATCAACAGTAGCCAAAGCATGGAAAGAGCCCAAATGGCCATCGATGGATGAACGGATAAAGAAGATGTGGTATATATATCCAATGGAGTATTCCTCGGCAATCAAAAAGAATGAGATCTGGCCATTTGCAACTACATGGATGGAACTGGAGGGTATTAGGCTAAGTGAAATTAGTCAGCGAAAAATCATATGACTTCACTCGTATGAGGACTTTAAGAGACAAAACAGATCAACATAAGGGAAGGGAAACAAAAATAATATAAAAACAGGGAGGGGGACAAAACAGAAGAGACTCAAATATGGGAAACAAACAGAGGGTTATAGGAGGGGTTGTGGGAGGGGGGAATGGGAGGGGAGGATGGGGAAGGGGCACTAAGGAATCTACTCCTGAAAACATTGTGGCACTATATGGTAACTAACTTGGATGTAAAAAAAAAAAAAAAAAAAAAAAAAGTTCTGTTTTTGCTCAGTAGACAGAATTTCTTATTGAGTGTGGCTAAAAATGTAATAATATAGGTAATTAAAAAAAGAAAGAAAGAAAGAAAGAAAGAAAGAAAGAAAGAAAGAAAGAAAAAGAAAGAAAGAAAGATGGGGGAATTTAAGCTTTGGGGAGTTGAACAACTTGCCTAAGATCACACAGACAGAGATGGGTAGACCTGGGCTTTGAAGAAAGCTTAAGGCGGCTCGGGAGCCAATGCCCTCTCGTGGCTGTGTGTGCTGCTCTTGGCCGTGCCCTGCTCTGGTCTGGTGTGCTTCGTGCTGGCGTGGGTGCTTCTACTCGTTCCTCCGCGGACCTTGCATTTTGCAGAACCTTGCATGCATGTTACGGTGTTTGTGGGGGAAATTAGGTTAGGGCAGGCCACTTGAAAACTAAGCAAATAGGCATCCAGAACGTAACGGAATGAGAGCAAACATGATAAAAATATGGGTCTAGTTAAAAACACTTGTTAAATTCGTTATATTAAAGGAATGCAGTGGCCCATAAAGGACTTTGCCTTGTAACTACAGAAGTGACAGCAGTTGGGTAGAAAGGACTCTTTGGGGGCAGTGAGACTGTGGGATTAGAGACAGGTCATATGAAAATGGTCAGGGAGAGGTGATGATTAGACTTTTGAGGCCAACCGTCTGAGCAGGAAGTCGATGGGCCCTCTAGGAACTGACTGCCTTTTCTGTGGCTTCCTGCGTTCAACTTTCTATTTGGCTGCTGTTATTCAGGGGTGCTGAACAATAACGTGTGAGGACAAAAACCACAGGTGAATCAATGTGACGTCCTCATTATATTCGTGTCATTGACCGATTTGCCAATCAGCAATGAGCTCATCCGCTTTACAGAAATATGAGGTGCCATGGAACAGACGTTATTGTATCTTTCACCCTTAAAGACCTTTCATGGTGAGCAGACTCAGTTGCTAAAATCCTGGGTGCCTCACCAATAAAACCTTAACATTGAAATCATTACTCGAGCAAACCAACTTGAAATAAAGATGGCAAATCTCAATATCTTCCAGACTACAGAATTGGCACCTTACGAAATCTCCTGTTCTCGGGGAGACATACGAGAGCTTCCCCTTTACTTCTCTGAGTGCCTACTGTATGCCTGACGGTATGCACTTTATTTTTGGAGATAGTCCCGTGAGGTAGACATTTTGCCTGCTGCTATAGAGGTGAGGAATTTGAGGGGTAACCGAAGAGATACGCATGGTTCTCTAGTAGAGTCTGGGAGAAGTAGGACAGAGACTGAGCACGCAGCCCAGAGGCACATGTGGGCTCTCTCTGCCCATCCTGGGGGGCGAAGGAAGTTCGGGAGCTCAGTCCCAGATACTGAAAGTCAAGAATGGTCGCCACCTCCTCTCCCCTCGGGCTACCTCGATTCCTCCAGGAATCAATTCCCTCCCCACCACCTACACTCAATTCTGGAAATTCTTAGCAGTCAGGATGAAAGATACACCAGGTTACGTCACTTCCCTGCTCCACGGTCCCCAGGGAAATCCGTTTCACTCACAGAGAAAGCCAAAGCTCTCACCTTGGCCTCAGATTTATGTGCATGTCAGCTCTCCCTTTCGACTCTGCCCCCCTCTCCCCTTCCTCTCTCTCTGGGTTTTCTGCTGCAGTCATACCGGCCTCTTCACCATTTCTCAAGCAAACCAGGAACACTCCCATCTCAGGCTTGCACTGGCTGGTCCCTCTGTGCGTTTCCTCCACCTTCTTTAAATCTTGGCTGACATGTAATTTCCTAACGAAGCTCCTTCTGATCACCACCCTGTTTAAAATTGCAACTGGTCTCCCGACTCTCTCAGGATTGCCGATTCTTTGACCCTGCTCTACTTTTCTTTTTCCACAGCACCTACCGTATTCGAGCTTACCGTAGAATGGAGTTCTTTATGACTTCTATTGTTTATTGAGATCCTTCTTTTACTTTTTAAAGGATTTTTAAATTTTTTTACTTTGAGACAGAAAAAGAGAGGGAGAGAGAGAGAAAGCAGGGGAGGGGCAGAGAGAGAGAGAGAGAGAGGGAGAGAGAGAATCTTAAGCAGGCTCCATACTGCTAGCTCAGAGTCTGATGTGGGGCTCAAACTCATGATGCACGAGACTATGACCTGAGCCGAAATCAAGAATCAAGATGCTCAACCAACTGAGCCACCCAGGCGCCCCTACTGCGATCTTTCTTGTCAGTTTGTAGCTCTCTAAGAGCAAGGGGCCTTTGTCTGGGTGGCTGGATGCTGCTGTGTAATCCCTTAGAGCAGTACAGAGCACATAGTAGGTGCTCAATAAATATGTACTGAAGGACTCCACGGATATTTAAGAACCTTGTCCACCTGCAACGCTACGAAGTGAACACACATTATCCACTCACCGGGACCTTTTCGGGGTTGCGGTGGGTTTGCACGGACTTTCCATTCTCTGATAAAGAGCAGCTCCCAGGAGACTAGTCTTACTTCATAGACTTCCCAGTAATGCTAATCTTTGTAAAATTCTGTCTGGTTCTATATGGAAGAGTGAATCTAAGAGCAGAAACACAGAGATGCCTACTGCAAAGTTAAAGATGCCTCTTAATCAGAAAAATACTTAATGGAACCATGCTTTCAGCTGAGTTGGGTTTATAACCACACAAGCTCTGGGCTGTAAGTGATACACAACTGGGGGTTAGTGAATATGTTTCCTGAAGTGACTTAAGTCAGGTGTTTTGTTGTTGTTGTTTTTTTAAAGTTAATTTATTTATTTTGAGGGTGGGGCAGAGAGAGGGGGAAAGAATCCCAAGCCCCGACGTGGGGCTCGAACTCATGAACCGCGAGATGGTGACCTGAGCAGAAAGCAGGAGTTGGATGGACAGTTAACCTACTGAGCCACCCAGGGCCCTCAAGCCAGGCATTTAGAAACTTAATTGCTTGGAAGAAAATCCCAAAGCCTATTCATTTTTCCAAAGCCTACCCACCCTTCCACATCTCTGGTCCTGTGATACTGTGATCCCTGGTTTCAGGATGCAAGGATTCTGGAACGTACGTTCTTCTTTCTTTTTGGCCTCGAAAATGACTTGGTAATGTCTGGATTTACACCGTCTTTCTCTGACAGGAAGTTCCGCCTCCCACTCGCTCTGTAGGGCAGTAAGAACCGAGTCTGCTCATGTGAACCCAGTAGATCAGTGTGTTGTTTTGAGAGAAGAAGACCCCAGCCTTGGGCTTCAGTCACATAAGCCTTGCGAATCTCAGCTTCCTCGACTGTGAGATGGGGATAATTACCGTACTGGCCATATGAGGCTGTTGGGAGGCTTTCATGAGGAAATGCCACAGCTCTCTTTCTGTTCATTTTCTGCCTCATATTTAACTTTCCGGTCTTAGTATAAAGATCCTTGGAGCAGTTTTCCTGGCTGCCTGCCGAGGAAAGGACTCCTCCCCCTTACCCAGTCTCACGGGATTGTTCTCTGGTGGCTCCCATTAAAACCGCACTCAAACAATGATACGTGTGATTGTTAAATTCTGAACCCTGCCACCGAAACTCCAGTAGGGTTGGGACTTGGTGTCTCGTGCATTGCTGTATCTTCTTCAGCAGTTTTTCAGAGAGCCTCGAGCACAGCACACACTTCACAGAGAGCATTTCATTGATTTCAAGACCTTTCTTTTTTATATTTTAACATCTCAGAAATTAGGGTGCATCTTACAATCAACGGTATCTTAAAATGGCCGCCAGGGGCAGTTGGCAACTATTTCAGGAATGCCTTAACCAATGTATTTTGCTTATCTTTTCCTTTTTATATAAACAAGAGAGGGTTACATTATAAAGATCTTTTTAAAATAAGTCTTAAAGAGTCTTGCAATAAGTATAAAACAGAAATTCTAAGTGACAGGAGGAGAGCAGCATGTCATGGTTTAATTGTAACCGTCTTTCCTTCTTAGTGGTGCAAAATATAAGCGGTGCGGCTTACTGAATGGCCTTTCAGATTAAATACAGTCGCTGTTCAGTGGATGAAGAGGGTAAAAATGCACTGTGCCCGGTACGCAGAAAGTGCCATCGCACGATGGGGCCATTATGAGTACAATTGTACGGAGTATCAGACTAATTCTGTATTTAAAAGCACACCACACCAGAATTTTTACTTAGTGATTTGGATACCCTTGCTTGCATTTCTAAGTTTTTGCAGAAATGTTCAATAGGGGAATCTTTTGGTCAGGTAAACACAGCCCCAACTGGTAATGCGATGTATGTTGCTGTTATATTCTGTCTTTTCTGTCTGATTGCAGGCTGCTTGGAATCTGGTCTGAATGCCTTTGTTTCCCCAAAGCCTGGAAGATGGTAAGCTCCATAATGTTGGATGAAGGAAGGAAAAAACCCTACATTCAGATTGTGAAACTGAAATTGGCTGAGAGGTGAACCACAAAGAGTGTGTGTTACTCTATGTTTTCCCGTAGGGTTGCTGACCACAGTTGTGAAGAAGGTTGCTCTCTGTTGAGTATCCTTTTCCTTATGGGCTGGGAAATTTCCTCAAGACCAGGAAAGTGAACGTATGCTAGGCACATACTAGATGCTGAATAAATACGTGTTGAATGACTCAGGGCAAAGGTGAAGATCACTGCTGATATCATGACAGTCCCATTGATGACTGCTTCTACCATCTAATCTCCCTTCTTCTTTGCTTCTAACCCCTCTAGGGGCTTCACTGGGTCACCAACTCCGTGCTTAGGCACCATTCAGGGTCTGAGTTTAGTGGCTTCCAGGGCCATCTCTTGGTGTGACCGTCTTAACACAGCAGTGTTGACTTCGTAGACAACCCCAAAAGAACATAAACCAATTCATCCATTGCCACTTGAAGTCGAATCGCTTTACTGCAGGTTCTTTTTGAAGGGGTGCGTGGATTGATTTACAAGTGCAGCTAGTTAGAAAGACATTCAATGATTTGTATATGCAGGATGTCAAGTATGCCCTATAGTCTCCCTCCCGTCACGATATGAGTGATATCCCCTCAACTGTTTATTCCGTTTGTTTTAGCCAAACATAAATAGACTGCAGACATGTCTGGGGCTGAAGGCTTTTGCAGAAAATAAGCTTCTTGAGCTCTAGATACACTGACAATGGAGACAAAGTGAAGTTGCTGCTGCTTTGACAAATCTTCTCCTTCTCTCAAGAACACAAAGCAGACAGAACATCCAGCTTCTCCATGTTTGAAAGAGACATGGAGTTAAGGACTATTAAAACCACTCTTTACTTTGAGTCCCTATGGTTAATTTAATTTTAATCTCTACAACTGCTCGTAGGACCTTGAAAATACTTCTTTTCTTTTATTGATTTTTTTTTTTTTAGCCAATGTTGATTTCGCCCTCCCTCCAGCCTGTTCGCAGAGGATGGGGTACTGCACCCCCGTTCTGTTGGATTCCTGGTACACGTAGGTACGTTCATGTTCTCTGCTCCACCCCCCACGGAGGAAACAGGTGTTTTGGTCCAGCTGTGACCATGGGGTCTAGTCAGGTCTGTGCCTCGTACGGATGCAGCCACTACATGGCAGCTGTTTTGCTGATGTGGATGGACATCTGGGGCAGGGGAGAGGGAAAGGGAAGAGGGAAAGGAGAAACAAAGCCACCACCCTTCCAATTAACTTCCATAATCTACTTCAGGGGAAGTGATCCAACCACAATTCTGAATTCTACGTGCTGTTAATTTATTTCTGTTATAGTGGTGGTATTTATGCGGGGTTCGCTTATGGCCACTTTCAGCACGGTATGGTGAGGCGTTATCAATAAATAAATGTATGAAAAAAGTGAGTGAGCGAACGATGTTGATTCTTTGAGGGCCAACACAGGGACAGGTGAAAGCACAGAACGGGAGGATTGGGATCTGTATGGCTCGATCCTGTTGGTCGTCCTTTCAGAGTGCCAGGTTGAAAGGTGAGAAAGGGGTGCTGTTTCCCAAGAGGGAAGGTGGTGGGGTGGAAGATACTTCTAGCCCCCTCATTAAATAATTAGGTATTTAGTTTGAAAAGCTGAGTACCTACTGTGTGCCACTGGGCGGTGGGCCAGAGACACGGCAGCAAAGAAGAAGCCACACATATTCTAACCTCATGGAGATTAGAACTTTGCGGGGGAGGGAGGCAGACATTAAGTTAACTACATATAATCTCACAACTTTTACGTAGATGCATGAAAAATCATCTGTCTTTGAATGAATCATAGCAAAGGTTCAGGTGTGGACATAAAAGCCTGTGGCTGTTTTTGCTGCTTTTAAGCACGAAGCCAACGGCAAGGTGGTGTCACTGGAGTGTCCGTTTGAAAAGCTGTGGCAAGGGATCCGGGGCGAGGGTGACTGACCAGGTCAGCTGCGCCTCCACGGGGTGGGGCCCGTGAAGGCAACACTGACCGAAGTCACTTTGGGGGTCATTCGTTGTGACTTACTGAGCTTTCATAGACAACCGATGCCTCACAAACCAATGCCACCCAGCCCAGGGCCAAGCCCTCTGGTCAGCTTCTGAAGGTTTTCATCTTGAAGTCAGCAAGCCAGCGCTCTGCTTTCTGTTTCTAGATGCAGCTCCAAAGGCAAAGGTGCAGACAGTGCCAGAACGAAACTGTTCAGGAAAAACCAACCTGGAGACTGAGCCTGTGAGCCAGCTATCTGGAGAACTCCCCATTGTTATATTGTTATATCCCCATTGTGATAAACGGAATGATTGGTACCCTTTCTATTCTAGCGGATGTAAACGCCCACATCTTGAGAGCACTGGTCCTTAATCAGGAGGCACGGAGGCCATTTTTTCCCCCAGCGGACGCTTGGCCATGTCTGGAGACATTCTAGTTGTCACAAACGGGGAGGGGTTGCTACTGGCACTCAGTAGAGGTCAGAGATGCTGCTAAACAATGAATCGTGCCCAGGATGGTCCCCCATAGCAAAGAAATCCCAGACCCAAAATGTCACTAGCGCCGAGGCTGAGAAACCCAGCATGTAGATCCTAGAAGACTATTATGTCATTTCAAAAAATAATAAACCCCAGAGGTTATAATTCACAACCTGACCAGAAAACACAGGGATAAACCTGAACTCTGGTTCTGAGTTTTGTGAAGTTCAATGCAAACAGCTTTAGCCGGGAAAAGTCAATTACAGATGATTTTTTCCCCTCATCTCAGTGGTGCCCTTTCACTGAGGTTGGGAGGGAAGTTCCAGAGGCACAGAATTCTGAGTTAAGCTTCACAAAATCGGGTTAGTTATTTTATATCCCACCCCGCACCTCTTTGTGTGTGTGTGTGTGAGTGTGTGCATGCGTGTGTGTGTGTGTGTGTGTGTGTAGTGGGGAGGGAGTGCCCACCTCTATATCAAATTATCTACAGTGATCCAAACAACTGATCAAAATCAAAAGAAGGAAACCCCCCCCACCATTTAGAATTATAAAGATCTGCCGTCTGCCAGGTACTTGGAACTATTTGATATGAACTTTGTTTTATAAAGTATACCATGGTAAGGCTTTGAAACTTCAGTTTGTTAAAAAAAAAAAAAAGAAAGAAAGAAAGAAGGGAAAAATGGAAGAAGGAAAGAAACAAAAATGGGGAAAAACACTGTAACAGCCTCACTTCCTTTGAAGTCACTACTGATATAGCTCTGAACAGATCCATTCAAGTTCAACTAACATCAGACAAATGTTTAGTGTATCAGAGGAAGCCACAAAAGCAAGGATTTCATCAATATTTCACAACAGCCTCAGGGAAACTGTAGATTGCAATGCTGTAGGGCAGCTAATGGAATCACACACCAGGGTTTTGTACATTTAAAATAAGCAGCTACTAGAAAAAAATTACCCTTCAGTTTGATAGAAACTGTATAAAACTGCAGATAGGAAACAATTAAATTGCTCCCAACATTTACCCATGTCACAGTGATAGGTCATTTAATAACAGGTATTACTGTGTGTGTTGTCCCCCCCCCCCACCCTTAGCGAGGCAATAATAAAGATTAACATTTATGAAAAGAAACATAAAATATAGCACAACCCAATGAATAATTAAAGACAGTTTTAAAGAACACGTGCCATCATATGCCGGTGATGTCTTTCCACAGTCACAAAATATGTTTATATAAAAATAATTATAAATAGACGGAGGCTGCAAGGGAGACCCGCTGACCCTTGTTTGTTTTGATGTTAAAAAAAACACGTTGAGGTATTTCCTAGGAATGTGTGGGTTACTGGGACCTGATACATGTATTATGATTATCTGGTGGGACTTGGGATGCTGAGTGGCTGGCCTTCTCTTCTGGAAAATTTACAGAGATAGACCTGGAGCTTGCAAGATTCTATTCAATAAGCCAGTGTGAGATCAGCATTTTCTCCCCTAAAGTCCTTCGCCAGAGCAACGAATTCTGCATACGAAAGCGAATTGCATTTTCGAAACTGATACTTCTGTGACCACAAAAACGTCACCTGGCTTTCCTTACTCTTGAAGCTTCAAGTCTCTAAGCAAAGATGCTGCTTATTTATTCACATTTCACATGAGGACACCTCTCCATCGGTGGTTCCCAGCAGGGCGATTTTTGCTTCCCCGGGGACACGTGGCAGTATCTGGGGGCATTTTTGTCTCCCGCTAAAGGGGCAGGAATGGCGGTGATGTTATTGGCATCGAGTGGGGAGAGGCCAGGGATGCTGGGAAGCATCCTACAATGTACAACACGGCCCATCATAAGGAGTTGATGTGGCTTCAAGAATTATTGTTGAGGCTGAGAAAACCTGTTCGAGGCCATTTGCGCCCCTAAGCTTTATTAAAATAATAATAGCCTTGTTAATATGGTGTCTTAACTTCTCAAACATCCACTGGTTTCACACATGTATATTAAAAAGCTTCTGAGTGAAACTTCCAACACTAAGTCCTCTGGAAAAGGCAGAGAGGATTTGACATGGTTACTGACCACAGACTATTCTAATTGAAAGGAGGTATATATACACACACGCACATGCACACACACACACACACATATATAAATTATACATACCTACATATGCACATATATACATGCATATACGCACATACACGTACATATATATACACACACACCTCATACAATAATAGCTCTATTGACTGATCACATGGCATGTGAGAGGTGCTCTGCATACAGTATCTCCATTTACCTTTACAACAACTCTGGAGGGAAATAGTTTATTGTCCCCTTTTCACAGATGAGGGGACGGACACTGCTC
This sequence comes from Herpailurus yagouaroundi, assembly GCF_014898765.1. Lineage (NCBI taxonomy): Eukaryota > Metazoa > Chordata > Mammalia > Carnivora > Felidae > Herpailurus > Herpailurus yagouaroundi. Next base: position 3,919,506 of record NW_024412463.1, on the reverse strand, counting down.
AAGGTCATTGTCAGACTGTGGCTGTAGCAAGGCTGAGATCCAAACCCCAGGCCTGTCACTACAGCTCTCAGGGCCTCTGGGCTTATTTGGAGCCAAGCCAGGAGTGTGTGTGTGTGTGTGTGTGTGCGCCTGTCTTTCCAGCGTGCAAACACCACTCCCTCCTCATCTGCAATGAAGAAGTGAAGGAGGACTTTCAGGAAGAAGGGAGGCGAGCATGCCTCACTTTATGGGAGTTTGGAGGTGACAGGGCAGAGAACACCGGCCAGGCAGCTGTAGCAGGGGCCGCTGTCCAAAGGGGAAGTCTCAGGCGAGGGGGGCTGTTGGTTTCATTTGTTCGCTTTTGGAGGGAGAATGTGTAAGCCTATGTGTAGACAGGGACACGGAACTGTGGCAGGTCAGGTAAAAAGGAAGGAGAAAGAACGAGACTGAGAGATGAGTAGGCAGAAGCGGCGGGGTGGGGATGTCACCTGGTCAGAAGAAATTTATTTTAAATTCTGAGCCAGCGAGTTAAGAGCGGCGGCTGCAGGAAGAGCCAGAGAAATTGGGCTGGAGAGACGATCTGCAAAATCTCAGGACCCATAGTAGAGTAGGGAGACAGGCCATCTGCTGTGCAGAGAAGTGATGGGAGGGCAACATGAGGGACTGGAAGGGGGTTGGAACTTCCCAGGACCTGGTGGGGGAGGCGGGAGGAGGGACACTGTGGAGTCAGGTAGACCCTGCTGGGTCTGCGATAGAACTAGCCAGAGGGTGCAGGCTTCTCCGGGGGAGAGAGACACACAGAGAGAGGTAGGGAGAGAGAGAGAGACAGAGAAAGACAGAGAGAGAAGAATCATACCACCTGCGACAGAACTGGCCGGAGGGTGCAGGCTTCTCCGTGAGAAAGAGAGAGAGAGAGAGAGAGAAGTGAATCACACCTGTCCTTTCCCTAATGTAACCCCACTACAGCGTCATTCCCAGTTTAAGGAAAAACACACTGGTTGTTGATGGCTAGAACTGGAAAGCCATTTAGCAGTACCGGGACCTGCAATCAATCGGAGAGCACTGGCCCTGTGTGAAGGCCACGCGTTCAAATTCATTAACACTTTGCAGGTCGAGCCCATGAAGTCAGAGGTTACATCTAGCCCGTGAGCCATCTATTTCAAACTCCTGGCTTGCATCCTTTTTAAGATTATACATGTACAAGTATATGCGCATATGCACTTTCTCATACATACGTGTATTCTTTGCATTGTATATACTCTTTATTCTATATTATACTTTCTAGTATTACATACACTTTGATACAAATGGGCTTATATCATAAATAGTGCCGTAACGGGATTTTTTCACTTACAGTCCAAATAACACAAAGTTGAGTGTATTTAAAGCTGTCCCCTTTTCCTTTTTTATAGAGTTCACACTGTGGTATGGCTTTGGGGTAACAACCAGGCCATGTTTCCATTAGTTAGAAATTTCTTTAGCAGCAGTCGTAACATCACAGAAAGAGACTTGAATGTGAAATTGGGACAACTGGGTTGAAGTCTCTTTTTGCCAATTAATAAGCTGTACGATTTTAGCAAAACTACTGGGCTTCTCTGGGTTTCAGTTTCCTTAGCTATTAATCAAAGCTGCAAACAGTTTCCATAGTGGGGTTGTGAAGATGTGAATGATTAGAGGGAGTAATATCTAATGAAAATACTTGCAGTCCCTATGGTGTTAAGTCAAAGTGAGAAATGTGTGAATGTTAGCATTCCCCTCTGCCCCTAGATCGCAGTCATCTGGGGAGCACCAGCCCTCCAGTCTCTCCTAACTTCAAGTCAAGACGTGCCCTTCTCATTAATGGCTCAATGAATCAATCACTCAATATTTATTGAGAGCCTACTATGTACAAGATGCAGGGGACCCGTGAGGGGCTCCCATCAAAAGAAGTACACACAGTAGGACCAATCGCAAGCATATTTTGACCTGACCTCTGGTTGGTGTAGTAATGGAATGGTCCCTAAGCATGGGAGAAGGTGGGCGGGGGGAGGGGGGAGAAGGCGAAGGATGGATGGGTCTGCCTTCAATAGCCTCTCCCTCCCCCCAAGGCCAATAGAGGATGACCACTTGAACCAGGGATTAGCAAATCTATGGCCCACAGGCCGAGTCCCACCTGCCAGTTGTTTTGGTAAATAAAATTTTATTGGAACATAGCCACAGCTAGCCTTTAACTATGCTTTATCTATGCTACAATGGCAGAGTTAAGCAGTTGCAACAGAAAGCATATGGCCTGGAAAGCCAAAAATATTTACTGTCTGGCCCTTGACTGAAAAAGTTTGCCAGCCCTGATTTAAGCAATCACATGAATAATGAATCATCTCTAAATTGTATGGAACAAGGTGTACATACCCAAGGCTCACATTTATTACATTCTCGGTGCAAGCTGGAGAAGGTATTAGCTAGCGTTCTGCCTATATTCTCCTCTTATAGCGTCAAAACAACATCCTGAGAACAGTACTGTTGTTATTCCCATCTTGTAGGTAAGGAAACTAAGGCTTGGTGACATTAAGTCACTTGCTCAAGGTCATACAGGTAGACCGTGTGACTTGATCCCAATTTCGTCTCATTCCACAGCCTGTTTTCTTAGTCACAATGTCAGAGTTTTGCAAACTTCGGTCTCTCATGTACCACCCTCGTGATTTATTTTCATAGTCACTATTCTTTGCTACTTCTTTGAACGGGATTGTCATGGCATTTGTTCCTTTAAGTTTCCATCCTAGGAAATTATAATCAAACAGTCTGGATTTGATGTGCTAGTCACATGTATTTTTTTTTAATGTTTATTTATTTTTGAGAGAGAGAGAGAGAGAGAGAGAGAGAGAGAGAGAGAGCGCCAGAGGGCAAGCTGGGGAGGGGCAGAGAGAGAGGGAGACACAGAATCTGAAGCAGGTTCCAGGCTCCGAGCTGTCAGCACAGAGCCTGATGTGGGGCTCAAACCCATGAGCTGTGAGCTCATGACCTGAGCTGAAGACAGACCCTTCACCGACGGAGCCACCCAGGCGCCACTAGTCACGTGTATTTTTAAGTGTTTTTTGGAGGTAATTGTAGATTCACACGCAGTTGTAAGAAATAATACAGAGAGATCCCAGGGCCCCCAGCGATAACATAATACATAACTAGAGTGCAACACCACAGCCAGGAAACTGACATTCATACAACCAGCCTATTCAGATTTCAACAGTTTTACCTACACTCGTGTGTGCAATTTGATCACATGTGTGTGTGGATTTGTGTGGCTACCTCTGCCATCAAAATATGGAACGGTTCCATCCTGAGGACCCCCCCCCACCGTGGTACGCTTTTATAGCCACAGCACCCTCCCCCACCCCGCCTTGATCCCTGTTAATTCCTAATCTGTTCCTCATCTCTACAATTTTGTCATTATAAGAATGTCAGATGAACAGAGTTAGGTAAGCTCCTGAGTGAGTAAGCTTTTGAGATTGGCTTTTTCCACTCGGCATAATTCTTGTCATATATATATATTTTTAAATTCACCCCGAAATAACTATAGAACTTTTAGAAGTTAAAAAACAAAAGCACTCATTCATGTTAAAATTATCCGGAGTGCCACCAGTGGGACCCATGCCACACTTTAGGAAACCCTGCCACAAGCCGTAATAATACCTGCTAGACAAGAGATAGAGAATGCAACCATAAAGATGTTTTTGACTAACGCAAGTCTCTAGATCGATGCTGCTTCATAGAACTTTCTGCAGTGATAGAGATGTCAGCTGTTTGAACTGTCCAATATGGTAGCTACCAGCCTCATGCCGCTACTGAGCACATCAAATGTGGCTTGTTCGAATGAAGAGGGGAATTTGTCATTTTATTTCATTTTAATTGATTCAAATTTACACTTAAAGAGCCGTAGGTGGCTAGTGGCTTCTCTGATGGACAGTGCAACTCTTCTAGATAATTACATGTAACACATTAAATAGAAGTAAATAAATTTCTTCTTTTCCTATAACTCATTTTGTCAATGCAGTGATAACCTGAAAACGTAAGAAATCTTTTTTTTTTTTAATCTTTCATTCTTTTTTTTGAAATTTATTTATTTATTTTTGAGAGAGAGAGGGAGCGAGAGAACGAGCAGGGGAGGGAGAGAAAGAGAGAGAGACAGAATCTGAAGCAGGCTCCAGGCTCTGAGCTGCCAGCACAGAGTCCGACACGGGGCTCGGACCCACGAACCGTGAGATCGTGACCTGAGCCGAAGTCAGACGCCCAACCGATTGAGCCACTTAGGTGCCCCAAGTTAAGAAATCTTTTTAAACAGTCTTCTAATGGATTTATTTGTGGGGATCTCACCTTGTTCTATAAGTTTGCATGTGGCTAAGTCTGATATTAGCCCTCTAATAAAACCTGATTAGATTAGAGGATTTGTTGATTCCGGCCATTTGGCAAATCTCACTGCATTGCCGGTTCGCATTCAGAGTGAGCCCCAGAGAGCCTACTCCCAAGGTTCCTGCTTTTTAAGTGACACCGTGTCCCTCAGAACACAGGGCCAAGTGACTGAGACTTTGGACACACAGTCATAAATTAACCCAGACACATTTAGCATGTGGTCTTGTGGACTTTATGAAGGGCGTGAAAAGGTCCCGTTGATTATGATGGGCTCAGGGCGGCATGCCTTCTTTAGGAAGATGCACATTCCAAGCAATCGCTGGTGGTAATACTCATCAATCCTTGCTGATTCACAAGACCTGCTCTTGGTGAGTGTAGTTTGCATCACTGGGCTGGAACAAGGGGCACAGTGGAGAGCTGAGTGTCTGGGGAGACGTAAGAATATTGAGGTTTCAGGGGTTGCCGTGTCCCAGAGAAGGAAAACATAGCAACGACAGCTTCAGGTACTTGTGGACCAACTGCTAAAAGGTCATCTGGCAAAAGAGGTAGAATTTGCGGGGAGGTGGGATGGAGCAGACCTGCTGGAAATATTTGCACAGAGCCGGTGTGTTCTCGGAAAGAGGAAAAAATGTGGTCCGTATCTCCTTCTCATTTCTCTTAGCCTAAATATCACGGGCAGCAAAAGCTAGCTTTTGACCATTAGCCGTCCACACTCTTAGAGACACGTACCCCTTAAAACACAACATTGGTATGAAGGTCGTTACCCTGGCCAGTCTCGTATTTCGCCTGACTTCACAGATCTGTAAGGCGTTAGCAGTTGCAAGAGATTGATATGATAGTTTGTGAGTCATTTGGATGAACTATAACACTAACCCAGTAAAGTATTATAATTTTAAATGTGTCCAGAAAATAATTGAAATTCTGGCTTAGCTTTATCATAATGCAAACTGCTGGGTATATTTAACAGCTGACTAGCTTAGCATGAATATTGCTTTAGAAATGGGGTCATATTGTTTTTACGGAACAATATTGCTCTCAACCACGTTTAGGAGGGGGAAAAAAGCAGGAGATTATGAGGATACTTTTAACCTTTCTGTCTCTTTCTATCTGTGTTTACCATGGTGATTTAGGCATTTGGTGTTGTTTGAAGGCAAACAAAGAAGGTGCTGGCATTTAAAACAGATCTGGCAATGAGCCCTTGGCCATCAGATTCCTTCTTATTGCGACTCTGTCACAGAATCTCAGTTCCCCATCAATCTGTTTTTCTGTATCCTGGTCAGGAACAAGGCAGATAAGATTGTCCCCTCCTGACCACAACAGATATCACAAATAGGCTGCCCCCTGTAGTTACCTACAGAGGAACACAGTGTTTTCTTTCTCTCAAATATTTTTGCCAACATTTAAAAAAAGGAAATGTCACATGAAAATCCAGATTTATGGATGTTCCTGAAAAGTCAGAGGAGTTGGCCGTACTGGGCCTGCATTTCTACAGGAGGGCAAATCCCTGAGCCGAGCGGCCACAGGCACCTTGAGAGGCACTAAAGGCATCTCAATTGACGACGGTTGTCTCCTGGCCTGTGTTTAATTTTCCCTCTCAGTCACCTGAGTTTTTGATTCCTGGTAGGCAATATCGCGTCCCTACTCCTTCACACAATGGTGCCCTACAGTGCGTCAGGGTTCGCGACTGATCCGTGATATCTGGCAGTGGTTCGCAAGCTTTTTCTGTAAAGAAGGAGTTTGTAAACAGTTTAGACTTTGTGGGTCGTACCATTTCTGTTGCAGCTACTCGACTCTGCTGTCGTAGCACCAAAGCAGCCATAGGTGATCCGTCAGTGAACGGGCGTGTCCGTGTTCCAATAAAGTTTTATTTATGAAAACAGGTTGATCTGTGAGCTATAGTATTTGCCAACTCCTGACATCGGAGGAAAAAACAAAAACAAAAACAAATACAACGAACTTGCCCTGAAACAATCACCCTGTATAAAGGAATTTCTCATCAACAGAGAGCTTTTAATAGATGTGGGACCAATTCTTCTCCAAGTGGTGCTCAGCCTGTGAAAGTGAAACCACAGTCTTCAAGCACGTGTGGGTGTGTATATACCAGGGTGGATGTGTGTGTGCTTAACCCATTCCTCATTCTGTTCATTCTAAAAATATTTACTGACTCCTAGTAGTTCTCTTCTCCTAGTATCATTATTGGAAAAGACTTCCCTTCTAAGAAAAATGGAAAGAGCTTAAAATCTGTTCCTTCATGGAAAATTAGTTAAGGTAGGTTATTCTGACAATGGAGTAAGTAGGAGTTTCCATTGAGAATACTTGTCATGGTGAGGCAAAAGCTGAGAGACTTCACTGCTTTTCATTTTAGAGGGTAACAATTTTCTTTTTCTTTTTCTTTCTTTCTTTCTTTCTTTCTTTCTTTCTTTCTTTCTTTCTTTCTCTCTTTCCTTCTCTTTCTTTCTTTCTTTCTTTCTTTCTTTCTTTCTTTCTTTCTTTCTAATGTTTATTTACTTATGAGAGTGCACAAGTAGGGGAGGGGCAGAGAGAGGGGGACAGAAGATCCGAAGCAGGCTCCAAGCTGACAGCCTGATGTGGGACTTGAACTCGCAAACTGTGAGATCACGACCTGAGCCGAAGTCGGACACTCAACCGACTAAGCCACCCAGGCGTCCCCCAAGGGTAAACAGTTTTCTTGTTGTATCTCACAGTCAAGCTTCACTTAGCTCTCCAGTTGGAGTGGGCATGAATGCCAGCTCTCCTTCCCTGTATTCTGAGCATTACTGAACACAGCCCCACCTTCCACTTTCCAAAATGAAAATGAAAAGGTAGAACCAGACCAGCGGTATCTAAGTGGTAACTTTGGGCCAAATCTGGTACACGTACATTTTTAGTTTGGTCCAGAGTATTTAAAAACAAAACACGAATTAGTTACTGACCTTGGGAAATCAGAAGATTTCACCCCTAGAAAGTCAGAATTTGGGCTTTTAAAAAACAATTTGAAGATCTGTTGACACTGGATACTCATTTTTCCACGTATATAACTAGTGGCTGAGTGTAGGTACCTTCTTTGATTATTATGAGTTCATTCCTAGGCTTGCTTCACCCACAGAAGTTACCTGTGCGGATAAGCTTTTGAGTTTATCACCCAAGGGCCGGATAATTTACAGGGTCTCCTTAAGGACCAGCTTCTAGGATTCCAGCTTCTCCAAGTAAAGGCAATAGACACAATAACATCAGCCCACAATATCTCCCAAACTTTGTCAATTCACGGATGAGTAACGACGACCTGATCAATACAGTGGGGAGTAATATTGGTTACTGTGGTTCAGTTACAAATCTAATACAAAATGATGCAGAAATGGGAATAAACATTTCATTGTCCGCCCTTCTTCCCTGCAGGGGCAACCAGCCAAAACAACACTTGCTTTCCGTTGAGGGATGTCAAGCTTCACAAATTTTATTTCTTGTTGCTGGCTGAAACACTCAAGACTGTTCTCGTGTTTAAAAAGCCTGAGGGAGGGACATAGAAAAGAATGGATGGGGACACCCATTTTATAGGGGACTTCACAGCATTTCAAATAGGCTTTGGGTTTACCTAAAGTCTTGGGCTGATGGAGAAAAAAGGAATCGACACCCCATGGAAATACTGAGAAAGGGCCGCAGAGGGAGGAACGCGGTAAGAGCCTCTTTCACCATGACTAGGTTTCCCTGTTAAAAACGGCACCCAGTGCGGCTCAGTCTGTTAAGCTTCTGACTTTGGCTCAGACCATCATCTCGTGGCTCGTGGGTTCGAGCCCCGCATCAGGCTCTGCACTGACAATGTAGAGCCCGCTTGGGATTCTCTCTCCTCCTCTTTCTGACCCTTTCCGGATTCAAGCTGTCTCTCTCTCTCAAAATATGTAAGTAAACTTAAAAAAACAAAAGAAAAGAAAAGAACTTGGAGCTGGGGCTCGGCAGGCTGTCGCTCTCACTTTGGCCGGCCTCATTTTGAGTCAGCTCATCCCTGATGCTGGACTGATTAAGGTTCTACTGGGTAGCCCACCTTACTAGACTAACCTACACTAGACTCTAGTAGATAGTCTCCAAGATGGGGTGGCAAACAGATGCTGAACAGGGACTGGGGAAGCCACACTACATCGTTTAATAAATATGCTAGAACATTCTTCACCTCCAGAAAGAAAGATCCCTGCTCCCATGTTCCTTAAAGGCTCTCAGCCTGTGTTCTCGCTTTTGAGAGACGACACCACCACGGGAGACATCTCATTTTCTTTATGAAAAGAAAAGAAGGACAGAAACGATGATAGATAGCTTCTGATATCTGGCCTCAGGGAGACAACAGAAATCGGGGGGGGGGGACGAAGAAGGACTGTTACGGGTCTGGCCCGGGGGAAGGGGATGGCTGTACCCCAGTGCCGGCTCACCTAGCCATGCCCAAACGCAGAGTCGGTGCCACGGAGCTTTCAAGTTTGCAGAAAGGATACGGGAATTTGGATTTTTGTGGAGAACCTCCAGGTCATTAAATTTCGGCCATCCCGTTTGCTTCGCGGTTGCTACGATCACTGCTATCGTCTTGTTGCGTATTTTGTGCGGGCCAGACCGAGCCCGCAGGCCAAATTCAGTTGCCCCTTTGCCCACCGCTCTGAAGCTGGATCCTGCTTAATGCGATCTCAAGGCTTCCCGTGTCTCTATTTGAATCAGAAGAGGTGCCAGCCGAGACCATGTGGATGGGTGAGCACGCACACAGCTCTGCTACTTGAAAAGCTGCGCAAAACGAATGTTCTACATCACGGGTCAGAGGCCCTTCGGCCTAGAGATGGAGTCTTGAGGAAACAAACAGCGCAGAACGAAAGAAGCAGACTGACCTCGTGCCATCTGCCATTAGCACGTCCCCGGCCGGAGCCATGGCTTTCTTAGTTTTAAAAAGGAGAAGTTTCTCTCAAAGTAGGATACAAGGCCGCATTGCCGGGTGGAGGGAACCTGGGATCCGGGGCACCAGTCGGAGCCCTTTCTCCAACCTTCGTTCAATGTGTGCACGCTCTCTCAGCCGCCGGGTGCCAAATGGAGCTAGAACAGGAGCTGTGGCGAGGGACCTTGTGAGACCTGGTGACACAGATGGGGCCACTCCCTGGATAAACCCCGGGGGTTACGAGACTGGGGGTGGTAGGCCAGGTGCAGCCTTCAAACATGTTTTGTTGGGGCCACACATGATCTTAAAATGGAAACATTTCACGTGTATGGATAGGTGGGGTCTGTCTCCTCGAAACTGAGTTCTGACGTTCCTGGCCCTGCCCCGTTGCCCGGCAGAGCTATGCCTCTGCCACCCGTTACGCACCGAGCAGGAGGGGTCGGCCCCGGTCCCCACCCACTCCCTACATCACACCCAGCTCTCTGCTCAGACTTGTCCTCCCCGACCTGGGAATCTAAAGTGCTTTGCAAGATGTCCATTTGGCTTGGTATCCTACTTATCGTTGTGTGGGTTTTTTTTTTTTTCCATCCATAAACGCCTATGGACCGTGAGCCACACGTCCACTTCTCTGGGACTCAGTTATCTGGTCTTTAAAATGGGAATGATAATACCTGCCGGGAGCCTGGCTCCCCGAGCTGCTAGTCTGGGGGGACGTCTGGCCAGCAGAGGGCGCTGGAACAAAAGGTTGCAGGTGGACCCATCCAGCAGGGAGCGGACAGGTAGGGCAGCTGGGAAGGTGGGCGCTCTCACATTCTGCCCCCTGGGGGGCCGGGGGGGGGGGAACACGACTCCACAGAGTGGACATGACCGTCAGCAACTACTCATCTATCGGTACAGCCGCACATCACCAGCAATGTGACTTTCTGGAATATGTAATGTGACCACAAACTTTCTAATGCTGCAGCCTGACAATCAGACGCTAAAAATAACGGCCTGCCCTGGAAGAGAAAGAGACGGCCCCCTTGGAAACGGGAGACGGGCCACTTTTGGCTCTGCTCACTGCGAGCACCCTGCACGGAATCCTCCGGGCGGTGGAGAGAGTCTGTGAGGAGAGCTCACTGCAGTTGAACAGTGTGTTCGCTTTTAGACAACTCGGTCCCAGCAAGATGTAGACAAATTGGAGTAAGTTCAGAGAAGAGCAAGCTAGATGATTAAGGGGAGAAGGGGATTGATTTATAGGGGAGATTAAAGCAGCCCGACACGTCTGAGCTGTCTTCCGCGGGGGACAAACCCGGGAGTGACAAGCTGGAACTTCACACACCTTTGAGAGGTGTAAACACCGGAGAGGAGGAATTAGCACAGTGTGAGCTGCTTTTAACAGCATTTTCCGGGATGATGTTGACACCAGAAAAATATTGGTGGCCGGCGAGCGCTGGTTGGGCACACCTCTGCCTGAGAATCATTTATCGTCCTGACGGTGTCTGCCATGAAATGACATTCTCTAGCTCGGCATTCGTGGCCTCTGTGATCTGGCCCCAGCCTACCTTTCCTTCCACTTCTGCATCCTCCCCTCCCGGCCGGGGACACCCCATCCGTGCCCCTGGTTGCAGCCACTCCTGACCTTTGTCTCATTGCCCTGCCAGGAGTGGAAAAGTTTAGGAACCGGCAATGGCCAGGCCGGCAAGGGGGGCGGAGGGAGACAACAGAACTTGGGACTGCCGTACCGGAGCAGGTGACAGTGACGTTACTTTGATATTTATTTCGTATGACCCTGAAATACGAGCATCTTATTACAAAGCCAGCTGGGGTCCTCACATCTTCCACTCATTGTCCTCAGATGCTGTTGCGGGTGACAAGGCCAGAGACCAGAGGTGATGCTCTTCTGATTTTTAGGTTTGATTCTCTGGGAACCTGACTGGAGAAGCGGGTCGTGGCTAAAATAAAGAATCCCGGGAGATGCGGACTTCCACCGCAGAGGCAGGCCTCTGGTCCTGAGGGATGAGGAGGGGCGGCCGGGACTCCAGCTCCCTTACAAAGGGACGTGTCAGCCCCAGGACAGAGACTGGGCATTGGGCCTAGGACCCCCTGTGGCCCCTTCTTTCCCAGTCCTAGGACACCGCTTCCTTGTATTTCTAACAAATTCTCTTCCCCACTCCTCCCTTCTCGAGGGAAAAATATCCAGGATGCTCTTCCGTTATGGAAATCTGGTCGTAGACGGGAGCCGAAGCAGCCCTGAGAAGAAAGCAAGAGTCTGAGAAGAGCTGTTCAAGCTCTCTTGTGAACCAGGAAAGGAGAATGACAGGGTGCCTGGGGGGCTCTTAAGCGTCTGACTCTTGATTTCAGCTCAACTTGATGATCTCGCGGTTCGTGGGACGGAGCCCCGCGTTGGGCTCTGTGCTGATGGCACCGAGCCTACCTGGTATTCTCTCTCTCTCTCTCTGCCTATCTCTTTGGCCCTCCCAGCTTTCGCACTGTCCCAAAAATAAATACATCAACTTAAAAACAAACAGACAAACAAACAATGGCTACGGGATATCCCAGAATGGTTTAACCAGCGCAGGGCGCGGCAAGAGCGTTCTGAATACGGCACGTAACTATCAACTGAACTACTGAAAACTGGTACTGAAGTCGTAGGATGAGAAGGGCGTCTCGGGTGGCACAGCCCAGACAAACGTTTGCCAAGTGGGGATGTGGGCTCAGTGCGGCTGGATTTCGTCATTCTGTTCATGGCAGCCCACCTTGAGGTTTTGATGAGATAAGCTTAAAACAAAGCACAAACAAAACCCATATTTCTGCAGGATACGTACGTGCCAATGGTCCTGCCATTGGAATCTCCTGGTCTTAGTCCGTTTGGACTTGAAACCCTGCCTTTCTCTTTCAAATGCCATAGCCTTCACAAAGATTTCTTTGTTTTTAAAATTTTTTAAAAATGTTTATTTATTTTTGAGAGAGAGAGAGGGAGAGAGAGAGCATGAGTGGGAGAGGGGCAGAGAGAGAGAGGAAGACACAGAATCTGAAGCAGGCTCGAGGCTCTGAGCTGTCAGCCCAGAGCCCCACGCGGGCCTGGAACTCAGGAACGGCGAGATCATGACCTGAGCCGAAGTCGGACGCTCAACCGACTGAGGCACCCGGGCACCCCCACACAAAGATTTCTTTAATCGGGCCAATCACAATGACACTCTCCTCTCAGATTCAGGGCTTCTTAGTATAATAATAATCACAATAGCGTTTATTGAAGATTTACTAAGTACCAGGACAGTGGTACAAAGCCTTTTACATATTCTCCCTGGATCAACTCCTTTCTCTGTCTCAAATACTAGCTTCTTAGAGATATCCCATGAATATTCTTTTTTTTTAAGTTATTTATTAATTTAATTTGAGGTAGAGAGAGAGAGAGAGAGAGTGCCAGGGAGGGGCAGAGAGGGGGAGAGAGAGACCCAAGCAGGGTCCACACTGTCAGCACAGAGCCCGACATGGAGCTTGAACTCACGAACCTGAACTGATCATGACCTGAATGAAATGAAGAGTCAGACACTTTACTGACTGAGCCCCCCTGGACACCCCCCTTCCTGAATGTTCTTTATGCAGACACTTCTCTTCATCCCCAACTGTGCCTTTACTCTGCTTGTTTTTCTTGATTGGCATGTAGTAATCTGATACAGCTTATAACTTACTTGCTCAACTTCCACTGTCTGTTTCCCTGCGGGAACGTAACCCCCACGCGAGTCAACGGTCCTGAGTGGTTTGCTCATTGCTGATCCCTCAGCGCTTTGAACCACGCCTGTTACATAGTCATAAGTATTTAGTTACATTAATTTGAGTAATTTCCTTTGTTTTGGGCTACTTGCCATCCATTTGCTTGGCAAGGAGAGTAAAACTCATGTAAGTTCTGGGTCTTCACACTAGATTTGAGGCCAGGCAGAGCCAAGATCTGCGGTTCCTCTGTGCAGGTAACTCCCCGAAGCACCTCGCAGAAGGTCCAGCTTAGCGCATGTCCTACCTTTACTAGGCATCCAGGAATATTTGGTGAGTTAATTTACCTCTCCAGATACAGGAGCCATAGGAGAGGATGAAGCCAGGCTGGACGTCCTTTTAGGTGTGGCCCTTCAGAAGTCAAGACACAGAGCCATTTACTTTTGATTACTTTCTTAAGGTTCTTCTTTTCTTTTCTTTTTTTTTTTTTTTTTTCAAATCTCAAGTGTGAAATACAGCCACTGAGGTTGGTTCATCAGTGTTCATTGGCATAAAATTGCAAAAAAGTCCAATTAGTTTGTGGATTACATTAAAAAATTTTTTTTCAATGTTTATTTGAGAGACAGACAGAGTGTGAGTGGGGAAGGGGCAGAGAGAGGGAGACACAGAATCTGCAGCAGGCTCCAGGCTCTGAGCTGTCGGCACAGAGCCCCACGCGGGGCTTGAACTCACGAACCACGAGATCATGACCCGAGCCGAAGTCAGACGCTTAACCGACTGAGCCACCAGGTGCCCCATGTTGACTACATTTTTAATGGTATTCCAAATAATGGTGTTATCAAAATAAATGAAGGCCATTTCTACAGGAAATATTTCTCCATGAAATTTATCCGTGTGTGTGTGTGTGTGTGTGTGTGTGAAACCGAGCACCATGGTTTATTCGTGGAAAAGAGCCCAGTTTTTCTTACTGACTGATTACATAAAATTCAAGCACTTTTGGCTGTGGATTTGAGTCGCCATGCAGTCAGCTGAGTTCAGGCACCCACAAGTCCCGGGTGGCCCGTGTTTGCTCTAGTTGGTAATCACGCATCCAGGTACGGCAAGAGAAGGAATTTAGGGACCAGGCTTCCTCAAGGCCTAACCCAGACTCTCAGTTGTCATCAGGGAGACCCATGGATTTTCAAGACATGAGCAAGGCAATGGTAACAGACTTCAACAGGATTACCTGATGGCTAAACTTCTAGCCATTTGATAATTGATTTGAATACTAAAACTAGAATTTAAATAAAAATTAGGAAGAAAAAAATAAAAGCTTTATGGTTAAAAAAGAAAAAGGAAATTCATTTGAGAGTTTTTGGCTTTGCTTTTTTTTTTTTCTTCTATTGGCAACAGAATGCCAACCTCTATAACTAAATGGAAACTGAAGCGTTACCCTCCATACTGTCATTTACGTATCGAACTAGGCATCTTTTAAATTTTTTTCCAGTGCCCACTGCTCTTTTCTTGATTGACAACACCTTGGTTTGGATTTTCCTCTGGAGTAGAACCCACTCCACCCTGACTGCCAGTCTGTGCGGTTCATGGGAAGCTAACCCCCTGCTAGCCCCCTGATGAGAACGTGCCCCAAGCCAGCTCTTCAGGGGCCTGCATCCGCCTGGCCACAGTGAGCGGCCCAGAGATGGGCTCCTTCAGGACCCAATCCTGAAAAATAATAGAATTGTAGAATTTCACGGGAATAAGGTGGGGGCCGGCAGTCCATTTCCTGCTGGCTCTGAACGTGTGAGAACACCTCGATTTGAGAATGAAGCCAGGGGCGCCTGGGTGGCTCAGTCTGTTGAGTGTCCGACTTTGGCTCAGGCCATGATCTCTCAGTTCGTAAGTTCAAGCCCTGCATCGGGCTCTGTGCTGACAGCTCAGAGCCTGGAGCCTGTTTTGGATTCTGTGTCTCCCTCTCTCTTTGTCCCTCCCCCGCTTGCACTCTGCCTCTCTCTCAAATAAATAGAGGTTTAAAAAAATTAAAGAAAAAAAAAAGAATGAAGCCAGCACCGAGGAGAGCTGTTTGATTCCTGAATGCTGCCATCTCTGAAGCCGGTTCTATTACCACACGATTTGGTTAAAAGACCCAATAACGTCTCTGTTGATGCCTATTTGAGTTGGGTTTTCTGTCCTTTGACATGGAAACAGTCCTGACTACTACATAAATTATATGCCTCCAAAATGTGTTCTGATAATTCACATTTCCACTAAAGTTAGATGGGCAGTGCTGGTGGGGACAGGGAGGTTGTAAGACTTTTTGTGGGGCCCTAATTACTTTTGCTTTAGGGGATCCTTCCTACCAGAATAATATTGATATTAAAAATTATTCTGAATATTACTTTAAAGGCCTCAACATTTAAATTTTGTCTACTTGAAGCAAAATTTAATCATTTTTTTTTTCCTGGGCCCTAAAATCTCCACTTTTTGCTGACGTGAGAAAAAAATAAAACATTTTCTTCCACCTTAATGATTCATTCTTTTCCCTCTGATTTTAAAAGAAATCTGAACCTTCTGACAGGCCCCTAGAAGCTTCCAGGGCCCCTGGCTTACTCTGCCTAATGGATCCTGAGGCTCTACAGAGTTCCTGTTTTGCTTTGCTATGTTTCACAACAACAACAACAACAACAACAACAACAACAACAACAACAACAAAAAGGACTTTTATCTTTCATTAGAGGTCTGATTTTAAATGGAGATCTTGGATAACCGTTTAGTGACCTCAGGCAAGTTCCGTAATGTTTCAGGGCCTGCTTCCTCATACATAAATTGGACATAGTAATCATCCCCCCTTGTCCGTTATCAGGAGGTTGGCATGGCTCAAATCAAGTAACGCGCTTAGAAGAGCCTGGCACACAGAGAAAATCACTTAAAAATACCAGCTACTAAAACTGTTACTGGTGTTCTTGTGTTCTTCCTACTATTTCCAGACAGACTCTCCGAGACTTTAATTATCGCTTGCTGCCTCCTCCTTTTCTCTCCTTCCTTCCTCTCTCCCTTTGTTTAATTACCAAAGAAATGTTCCTTATGAAAAACCCAAACACTACAAAACTATTTAAAGTAATAACTCAGTTTCACACACCCTCTCATCATCCTGCTACCCAGAAGCAACCTCTGTTAAGGGTTTTGTGGGAGGGGCGCCTGGTGGCTCAGTCGGTTAAGCATCCGACTTCAGCTCAGGTCATGATCTCACGGTTCGTGAGTTCGAGCCCAGGGTTGGGCTCTGTGCTGACAGCTTGGAGCCTGGAGCCTGCTTCGGATGCTGTGTCTCCTTCTTTCTCTCTGCCCCTCCCCTGCTCATTGTGCTCTCTCTCTCTCTCTCTCTCTCTTTAATTTAAAAAAATTTAAAAAGGAAGTTTTGTGGGAATACATGCATCCAAACACACTCACACACACAAATACACAGTCACACATAAACTCATATGTGCATAGTTCGAGTGAGACCATAATTATACCTTATTAACTAGCTAGCTTCTTTTTCACCTAACTCTACATCACAGCAAAGTTCCCAAGTCAGAGCATACTCGTAGAGGCCATCATTTCCTTGCTCCCAGTGGTTGCCTCTGCCCATGACACTCTCTCGGAAGAATGGAGAAGGATTATTGCTCTCTACCCCTCACTGGTGGAGAGCTTTCTGTTCAACAGGCTCCGTGTGGTCAAGGCCATCGCCCAGCTGTTTTCTCTCATGTTCTTCTATGAATGTACTTTCCTTTTTCAAGTGTTACTGAGAAGGGTGGGAGGTGGAGGGCATTTTAGGAAGCCTGGTTGGGCTCAGTTCCAGGCCAGCGTTTCCCAAACAACCCTGCGCCTGTGATTCAGACTCAGGTATTCATGTTTCGGCCATCTGGAACTAGAATGGAGGGCTGTCTGATTAGCTTTCTTAACCTCCTACAACATGGTGCTACCCGTCAGTATTTTGCGTGGCTGGATAGTAGGGATGTATCTCAGGTTACTTAACTAGATCTCTAATGATGAACAGGCAAATGGGTTCCAAGCATTCGCAGCCCCGGACAGAGCTCTGAGCCTCAACACCAGCCCTTGAACCCTTCTGGGCTGCACTCAGGTTCCACCGAGGGCGGGATTGGGACTTCAGTCCTGTGTGTGTGTTCGATGTGTTTAGGTAACACCGTCACCATGTTTGTTGTTCTTTAAATGTCTTTTTCACAGCTCAGAGAGGTTGATTTTGTGCCGAGCCAGAAGGGGTGGGCATTGGGGAAAGAGAAGGAACTACACAGTTAGAAATCTGGAGGCTCTCCTGGATCAGCCACGAAGCAGCAAAGGGGTCCCTGAGATGCTTCAGTGTCACCTACTGTGCTCACCGAGGTAAGGAAATCGGCCAAACAGCTGAGGTAGCACAGATAGTGGTGAAGGGGGGAGGGGAAGGAGGCTCTAGAATCTCCCGCCCTCTGGCTGTGACCTTGAGGGAGCTGTCTGGCTGCTCTGAGACCACTTCCTTGTCTACAAAACAGTGATAACAGCAACACCTGCCTTATAGGATTGTTGAAAATGACGATGACCCCATAATGTTGATACGGCATGCCTCAGCACACAGATTGCCCAGCACCTGATAAGCTCTCGGTCAATGTCGGGTGTCATTATCAAGCGACATGTGGGAGGACAGCATGTTCCCCGAGGGTTTGATCCAAATTCCAACACCTGGGGAATTCTTTATTTCCCCAAATCTCAGCTTCCTCCTTTGCAGGGCAGCGTGAATCATTCCTACTTCAGAGAGCCGACGCGAGGATTAAATGAGAAACACGGGTGAATTAGTCTAGCACGGAGGAGGTGACTCTGTGAGTTCCCATCTCCCCACTCCTGTACCTACCAAAGGAAGAGACGGTCCAGGGCCAAAGATGACAGCCAGATGGAGCGAGCCCCCCACTGCTTCATTAGCACCCCTGGTGGGTCCGTGAAAAGAGATGGCATTAGGGGGCCTTCAACTTTCATATTAGTGTAGCCTTCGTCTTGTTTTGTTTGTTTGTTTGTTTTTTTCAATTAATTAAACTAAGTATTTACGTTTTGCGAAGGGATTGGTCTTAGGGCTAATGCCACACACTGTTAGGAAAGGGGGAAATTGGTCGTGGAATTCACACCAAAGTCTATTCTTGCAACGGTCAGGGCTACTTACGTCCGCATTGTTTCATTGGCTTTTTCGACCTGATCCCCCAGTAGAGAGTGACAACAACAATTCGAAGGGCTACGGCCTAGAATCTGGGATCTGGAAAAGTTCCTTGAGTTTAAGTCATACGAGTGGGGTTTGCGATGCTGGCATCCAAATATGCAGCAGGGGGCAAACGTGGGAGTCAACACTGGTCCCCCAAGCGAGCGCCGTGATGGGGGAAGGTGGACAGCCACGGGCATCTCACTTCTGGTGACCACGGGCTTCTGGGCCCTCCCCCGCAGCTCCTTGCCCCCAAACTTCAGGACTTCAAAACATACCTGGTTTAAGAAGGGACCCGGCGCTCCCTCCCCACTCTTTACAGCAAAATAAGATTCTGGACCCCAAAGAGGACAGCTCTCTGAATTCTCCGCTCCCATTGTTGGTAAGGATTTCCCAGCCAATCCCACTGCCTTCCAATTTCTCTCTCTTCCTTCTCACCACTGCCTCAGCCAGGGCAGCAGTGAGCAGTGGTGACGGGCTTGAATTTCAAACAGGGCAGGCGGAAGGAGGAACAACTGTATGTTTATTAGGGCATCATTATCCCTCTGAACTGCATCATTTATATCCCTGGGAAGAGACCATGCCAGGTCAGGAGCAACAGTTTGAGTCGGTAATTTGTCAGGTTGGAGCAGGTGGGAAGGGGTGGCGTAAGAAATCACCCGAAAGGCACCGCAAACTGAAATGGATGGAGGCGGAAGAGTAATAAGAAAGTGATCAGTGAATCCACAAACAAGCGCAGATAAATCAAGCAGTGCCAGGTGGATGGGAGCAAAACAGGAGAGATTCAAATTAGCAAGACCCGGACCTTGTCAAGGCAAGGTTAAGAACGCACCTCCGTGTCGCTGTTATCCACCCAGGGCTGGAGAAGTGCCCACCAGAAAATGAATCTTTCCCGTGCAGGGAGCTGGAATGCAGGAGATTTCCTACAGAGTATCAATTTGGGTTATAAAAATCCCAAGGTCTCGTGCCCTGACAGGGTGAAAGGTAGAAAAATGGACGAGCCTTCTCGTAACTGCCACTCCCCGAGGAGTGCCTGATACTCTTCAAATGTTTGCACATTCGTACCAACTGTTCACAAAAGCTGGGAGACAAAAGACCCAGCTGCAAAGCCTTGAAGAGATAAGTGTTTCATCCGAATAGCCATGACCTTGGGGGCTCCTAGATGCAATATTCTCCCCCCCCCCCCCCCCGGGGGGGGTGGCTCTTTGGCAAAGTTCAAGTCCTGATTATTACTGAGGTCAGGGAAGCAAAGGCGAGGGCTGAGAAGAAAGGCATCGTCGTTGTGATGGCGATGACGACCATTTAAAAACAACGACGCTTGTGGGTGAGGACCTGTTCGGTACCAGTGTCTGTGCTGTGTGCTTTTAGACCTAATCTCTTTTATCCCCACAACAGTCCTCTGTGCTGACTGCTACTGCCTTTATTTTTCACGTGAGGAAACTAGGCCTCTAAGAATTTAAACGCCTTGACCAGGGTCACCGCTCTTAAGTTATGCCATCAGGATACGCACCCAGGACTCTCTGAACCCAAAGCTCATACTGATCCACTCTGCCTTCTACAACCGGTACTAAATATGTTTGGAAGCAGACGGAGGCCTTGGGACAGAGTGGAATGGGTGTGTATTCCCGGCCCCCTTCAGTCCCCCAACAAACTCATGATTCTGTTGCATAAAAATGGACAAGCATCAGGTCCAGATGAATAGACAGACTTGGGTCTCATGTCTGAAAGAATCCAGTAGGTAAGCGTCTAACCCTGCCAAACTGACAGTGTGGCCACATGTCTACACAAGGATAATGACGGAGATCCTCTTGTGTACGTGTTAAAAGGACTCAGGACAGGGTTCTTGACATTTGGAAGTCTTCTTGTGTATTTCATATGGGCTGCAAAGCAGATCCTTGCTCTACAGCCAATGTTGAGTACACTCTGCACAAAAGAAAATACACCTGCATGGAAATACTTTCTGCCTTCTGAATTTACATGAAGCATTGCCCACAAGTCTCAAGTTGGAACGAAATAATCATTTAATGGGCTCACTCCGTGCTATTATTTTAAGCTCAAGCACATGTCTGAAGTCAGCGACCAATACTCTTCAGATTTGTCCAAATTCTCTGTGTGTTTTTTTTCTTTTTCTTCCTCCCTCTCTCCCTCCCTCCCCCTCTTTCTTTCTTTCTTTCTTTCTTTCTTTCTTTCTTTCTTTCTTTTAAATTTAGTTAGCATGGTGGTTAGTGGCTCAGGTTTTACTATCTGCAAGGCCTGTAGGGAAATCCAGAATTGAATCTATCGTGTACCGTGTGACTCTCAACAAACTACTTAACCTTCTAGCTAGCCTCGATGGTCTCATCTGTAAAATGGTGATAATACAAATAAGATGAAAGCATTATTTTGAGGATTACATAAAAGAAAGCCCAGGAAGGGCCTCACAGCATGGTCTGTGATCAATGCCTAGTAACAGGCAGCTGTGACGACGATTATGACTGTTATAGAGAGGGTCTAAAGGCCTCAAGCAGTGCTGTCTAGTAGATGTAGAATGTGACCTATACATGCTACAATTTTACATTTTAAAAAGTGGAAATGAAATGGGTAAAGTTCATTTTAATAATATATTTTATTGAACCCCAAATACCCAAAATATTATCATATCAACACATAATAAGGATAAAAAGTAATGAGATATTTTGCGTTCTGTTTTTCAGGAGTAAGCCTCCGAAATCCAATGCGTGTTTTACAGTTCCAGAGCATCTCAGTTTGGTCAGCCCTATTTCAAGCCCCATGTGGCTACCATATTGGACAGTGCAAGCATGGAGACTCAGCCTGAATCCTCAAAGCAGAATTAATAAACTGGATTCAACGTCTAGATGGGTGAAGTTTGGGGCATGTGGTTAAGACAAGTGAATTACCAAGATCTAAAAATCAGGATGTTTCGTATAAAAATTTGGTGTCCTGGTTCCTCTTGGCAAGAGGGCTACATTCTACCTGGTACCCTTCTCTGAGGTTGAGTCACAGTTGCCCTCTTGGGTGTGGGAAGGTGCTGGATTATCGGCCTGCATACATCCCACTTCATAGCCCTTTGCACGAAGCCCACTTGGCTAATTTACCATACCTACCTGGCCCCTGTAGACCTGTGAGTTTAAGACCTCCGTGCCCAAACCAATGAACTCCAAAGGTAGAAACTCAAACTGGGTTGGGCTCAGATCCCGTTCCCTACCTTGCACCTACGAACTTCATTTGTCCTCTCTCAGCTAACTTCAAGGCAAGTTGTGCCCATGGATTCATCCAAGGGAACAGCTGAAGTTATATAAGGACAGCTACAGCTCAGAACATGACAATGATTCATATCGAAAAGGGTGGAAGAGACCAAACAGCTCATATTGTGTCCCTTGATCTGCCTATGAATGATTCATCTGTAATGACTTTGTACATGGCCACCACGGCCGAGGGAAAAAGGCAGAGTGAACAGAGGGAGTGGCTGATTCCTCTCCTGAAATGAAACAGCACTCCCCGCCCCTCCTCCTTAAGGTCGGATGTATTAGAAGCCATATCACACATCAAAACTCAAAGCCCAAAGCCATCGAGAAAACAGTTAAGTCTCCTTAGCTTCTAGTGCTAACCTTGACTTCCTTTCGTTGGATCAAAGCACCCCAGGCCACCTAGAATTGAGGCAATATGGTAAAGAATTTAAGAGCAAAGGTTTAGCATTCAGATGGTTCTGAAATATGTCATCTGTCTATGCTATGGAAATTTGGGTGAGTGGCTTAACCACCCTCAGTCTTAGGATCCTTTTTTATAAAATAGATTTAATGTCAGTTCCTTTTTCTTCAGGCACCAAGCACAGTGCCCGACACATAGTAAGCGCTCAGCGGATGTTAGTGCTGACTAAGGAAGCCTATCAAATTATGAATAATGAGCATCTATATGGGTACACTGCAAAGACCATACACCAGCTTGCAAAGTCTTTGTGTTTAGTTTATGTTATTCGTCTTGTGCAAGGATTCCAAAGCACTTAGCTAACTCGGGGTTTTAAATTCCATTTAGAGAGGAGAGTGATGCCCGGGATATTGAGTTCCTCTCCCACAAGGGGGAAACAGAGGTGTGAGGAGACGGTAATTATGAAATCAAAGCCAGTGGGTATTCACTGAGGCCTTATGAAACTCCAGTCGCTGGGGTAGATGGTGGGTAGAAGGGGGTAGAAGGAACAAGAGACACTGCCTTTGTCCTTGAGCAGCAGAATAACTGGTTGGGCAGAAGATTAAATAGATACATGACAACAGTAGTCTGTCACTGTTTTTCTGCCGCCACATCGTCCACATGAGTAACACATACCCAAAGGAAATGTCTCTCACTACTGGCGGTGCTTAGCAATGGGAGGAGAGGGAGGCTAACGGAGCCCGTCTGTCTGCCATTGGAATATAGCCAGGATCTGGTCATTTCTCTCCATCTCTGCCATTATTTCCCTGGCCCGGTGGTTCCCAACCACATTTGGCAATGTCTGGAGACATTCTCAATTGTCACAACCTAGTTGGGGACCCACTATTGGCATCTTAGTGGGTCAAAGCCAGGGATGCCGCTAAACATCGAACAATGCACAGCATCGCCCTCCACAACAAAACAAGCATCCTGCCCGAAACATCGAGGGTGCTGAGGTTGAGAAACCACACAGTCCTTTTTCACATCGATGCCTCTTGCCTCCATTGGTCCTCACTATAAAAGGAGAATAATGGGCCCTTAAAGATGTCTACATCCTGGGGCGCCTGGGTGGCTCGGTTGCTTGAGTGTCTGACTTTTGATTTCAGCTCGGGCCATGATCTCATGGTTCATAAAAATAAAAATAAAAATAAAAAAAAAGATGTCCACATCTCAATTCCCAGAACCTGTGACCATGACAAATGGGATTTTGCTGAAGTGATTAAATGCAGCGTTTTGAGATGGGGGAGATGAGCCTATATTGAATGGGTTGCAGCTATGGGTAGGGCGTCAAAGGGACCGACTAAGAGGGAGGCAGGAAGGCAGAGACAGAGAGGTGACAATGGAGCAGGGGCTGGAGTGACACCATTGCGGACGCAAAGAGCGAGAAAGGGGTCACGCACCAAGGAATGTGGCTGCCTCTAGAAGCTGGAAGAAGACAAGAAAATGGATTTTCTCCCGGAGCCTCCAGAAGGAATACAGCCCTACCAACACCTTGACTTTAGCCCCGTGAGACTGGATTTTGGATGTCCAGCCCTCAGTGCTGTGACCTAAGCCGCTTACGTTGTTTTTAAGCCACTGAATCTATAGTCATAGCAATGGGAAACTAACAGACCTCCCTACTGTCCATGCTGATGCAGATGCAGCCGTCGTGAGCCCTGAGGATTTGGACTTGAGGAGCAGCTGTAAGGTCAGGTTACTCCTCTTCTCAGAACCAGCTGAGGGTTTTTCCATTGTTCTTAGGAAAAAAGTCGCTTACACAGGCACCACGGGCCTCTACGATCTGATCGGACTCTTGCCATTTCTTTTGACTCAATTCCTTTTCTTCTAAAAATTCTTTTTATTTTTTTATTTTTTATTTTTTTTTTTAAACGTTTATTTATTTTTGGGACAGAGAGAGACAGAGCATGAACGGGGGAGGGGCAGAGAGAGAGGGAGACACAGCATCGGAAACAGGCTCCAGGCTCTGAGCCATCAGCCCAGAGCCCGACGCGGGGCTCGAACTCACGAACCGCGAGATCGTGACCTGGCTGAAGTCAGACGCCCAACCGACTGCGCCACCCAGGCGCCCCTAAAAATTCTTTTTATACAGAGAATTGCAAACATATCCAAAAGGAGACCCAACTGAATAACACGCTTTCATGTACATTCAACCGGTTTTAATGTTTTTCAACTCATGGGCAGTCTGGTTTCACCCGAGCTTCCAACCACTGTCCCTACGGTATTATTTTGAAGCAAGTCCGACTTCCTGTCATTTCATCCATAAATATTTTAGCAGGTACCTCTGAAAGAAAAGAACCCTTCTTATCTGAAATAATCATTTTTCCATCCAGGCAATAATAATAATAATAATAATGATAATAATAATAAATAATAATAATAATAAAAATACCTTACTCTCGTCAATTATTCAAAGTTCAAATTTCCAACTGGCTCACAAATTTGACTCAGTGTCCCCCTCTCTCCTCTTTGTTTTCTGCACTTTGTCACATTGGCCTCCATGGTGTTTTTGACAATTCTGATGATCTCGCACCTCAGGGCCTTTGCACTTGCTGTCCTTACTGCTTGGTGAGCCCACATACCCCCAGATTGGTCACATGGCTCTCCCTCTCAGAGGCCACTGCTCAAATATCATGGCTACTGCAGGGCAGAGAGGCAAGACTGTAGACTGATTCTCCAAGAGACCACACATGCTCTGAATAAGTCCCTTTTCGCCTTCCTGTGGGAAGCAGCTCTTCCTTTCCTTCAACACCAGCTTCCGCCAATTATCACCTGACCCCTAGGAAATTATCCTGCTGTTAAATAAAATATTCCTTCTGACTGATTGATTCTTCCCAGAGTAGCGTTCCACACTCTCTTCGTCCGATAAATTATTCCACATCCAAGCTTTACTTTCCCTTCCAGGGACCAACAGCCACGATTTACTACACGTGTATGCCATGCCAGGCCCTGTGGCAAGAGATTTAGATACATTTAATCCTCATAAACATTTGCACCATATTGTACATCCCCATTTAGGAAACTGAGGCTGTGGTGGGTAGGATTCTAAGATGGCCCAAAGGTTCCCGGCACCTGGTGGATACTACACACACCTTCTTCCAGGTGTTCTACAAACACTAATCTAGGTACTGCTGGGAGGGGATTTTCAGATGTAGTGAAAAGCCAAATCAGGTGACTTGAAAATACGAAGGTTATCCGGGGCGGGGGGTGAGGGGGCGGCTAACCTAATAGCATGAGCCTCTTAAATCTTTTCTAGAAGTTAGAAACTTGATGCAGGAAAGATGAGATTAAAAGGAGACTCATGGTATCTGGCTTTGAAGATGGGGCATGTGGCTTTGAAAGCGTCTACACCGAACAGACGGATACTTGTACACCCTGACTTTAGTTCACTATGCACTTATAGTAAGTATAATTCGGAAAAGTAACATTTAAGAAGGAATAGCTTTGTGCCAGGCTCTGTAACGGCGGCTTTGCGTAGAATCTTCCACTTACATCGCCTGCGTGGGAGAACCACGGCACTTGGACGGGGACCGGAGCTTGTCCAAAATCACATAGCTAGTGAGTGTCAGAGGTGGGATTTGAACAGAGATCTGACCATGACAGCTTACTGGTTTTTTTGTGAGTTTGAACCGTGGACACATTAGGATTAAGACAGAGATGGCTCCTAAGAGCCTTTCCTTCTAGTAGCATTACTATGCCCGACGTATTGGATAGGTTTCAAAATCGGCCACCAATATAATTCAGTTCAGACTCCGACACCATTGAGGAAATGATGCGGCAGTGACCACCGAAGCTGGATCCAGGGTCGGGAAAAGCCAGCGCCAGCCCCCGGGAAGGTCTTGGGGCTTCTCTGGGCTTAGCCGTCTCAAAGGTAAAATGAGGGAGTTGGACTGGAACATTTACAATATGCTTTACAAGTTCTAAAATAGTAAAAACAAGAGCGGTAAAGACGTGCAAGCTTCTTTATACATTTTGCTTTCACCAAAATCCCCCCATTTGACTTGGCTGGGAAATCAGACCACCTGGAGTTTTACAGTGGCTCCTAAATGCATTTAGCAGCTATGTGACGTGGGGCAAGTCACTTGTCCCCCTGAGCCTCAGTTTGCCTATCTGCAAAATGGGAGTAATAGCCACACCTAGTTCTTAGAGCGTTCTGGAGATCCGGTGTGGTAATGGGTGCCAGGCACTAGACGAGAGGCACTCAGTCCACGAATCCTAAGGTCCATCTTGTTCCCCATCCTTACGCGACAAAACAAAGGCCAGTAGTCAGTCTTCACACGTGAGAATCAAATCACGTAACGAACTGAATGATCATTCGTTCTTACTCAGGAACTCAGTCTCCCCAGGATGCCAGAACGCTAACCTGTCTGTGTCCGTTGTCTGAGAAGGTGTTGGCTCTCACCAAATTCTCGGGAGGGGAGAAGGGGGTCCTTCATTGACATTCACTGCTCTGGAGGACTTTCTAGTTTTGTCTTATGTGAACAATAGTGTCTGTTGCACAGCATTTTCAAGAGAAAGAATTGAATTCTGGAAAACGGGATCATTTTTTGCAGAAACACTGAACAATTCTTGGTCAGAGAGAAACTTCGTTGCCTTGTTGGGTCACTGCCCAGCTAACATGTGCTTCCCTATTTCAAAGCAGAGGGGCTGAATTCTGTTGCAACCCGAGTCTATCAGCTGCTTTGCCTTTGAGCCTAGGCACACAACCTCCCCACCACTGCTGTGGGAGAAAACCATGTGAGCTCAAAGGAACAGTCAATTAAAGGTCAGAAATTCAAATGTTTGCCTGTTCTGGCCTGGTATAAATGGGTATCTGACAGGTAGAAGCAGCCATGCCTGTAAGAGCGTTTTGCAGAAACGGGCGACTAGGTTCCTGCATTTGAACTTGGTAACATTTAAATATCAAAAACTTTGTTTTCTAATGAGGAACGTATTGAAGGGGGAGAAATAAATTATATGCTTGATGGCGACTGAAGGTTGGGAAAATTAGGGCCATTTCCCACGGTGTGAATATAGTGATTTCAGTTTGCAAGAGTAAATTAAACCTTTGGGAGGATTTGTCTTCCATTAAATTGAACAGCTAAACAGACACAGAAGATGTTAATGTCACCACCAGGAAACCCCAAAGGTTACAACAAATAAAAGGAAAACATAGTTTCTTTAAAAGTCGCCTCCTGTCGCACCAAGTACCCAAGAAACCAGAAACCCCAAACTGCATGTTGAAGATCCAAATTAAAAAAAAAAATTAAAGATCATAATTCCATTGCTATACCATATGTTATTAATGTCTGTCAACACTGTTTAGCCAGCAACTGCTGACAGTTCCATATTTGCTATCTAAATACATCATAAATAAATCAGTAATGAACCGCTTTGGTAAACCTTCAGCGCTGATTGGAAATACAGATGGAGTAAACAGATTCCCGCTAAAAGTATCTACGACTGTTTAATGTCAAAGACAAAGTCACACTGTTATTTAACAAAACAGAAAGGGAACCGAGGAAGGAGAAGCTATGGATGCAGAGAGGGAAGGTGGTATGACAGAAGTGTAACTTCTGTGTTTTAAGCAGCTCGGAATCTTCTGTGGAGAGAGAAGACGGCGGTGGAAACTGACCCGGGAAAGCAGGAGCTGAAGTGTGTATTCCTGGCTTGCGGCCAGCGGGTTGGGGTGTATGAACAGAGACCCACATGCTGGGGGAACAGGATTACTTTTCTTTCCGCCTTTTATTTTATTTTATTTATTAATTTGCTGACTATTTGGGGGGTGGGGGCGGAGAGAGAGAGAGAGAGAGAATCCGGAGCAGGCTTCTGGGTGCTGTCAGCCCAGAGCCCGACGCGGGGCTCGAGCCCATGCACTGTGAGACCATGACCTGAGCTGGAATCGAGAGTCAGACGCTTAACCCACTGAGCCCCCCAGGTGCCCTTGACTGCCTTTGAAAAGGTGGGTAATTCGCCATTCTGAATGCCTCAAACCCGACATCCTGAAAGCCAGGTAGCACACCATCCGGCTAGGTTCAGACAGAGAGAGCCGGACCCCTTTAAGTTTAATGACATTTGCTTTTTCTTGCATATACCGCCGGTTTCCTTCAAGGAAGAAGAGGTCCAGGCGAGTTGACTGTTAATTAGGCCTCCTAGCTTTATATCCGAGGTGGCCGGCTAATTAAGAGCTTCACTAGGGGGCGTATTCTAATGTGTTGAAAGGGCACTTAGCAGCGGAGTCTCGATGCCTCTGGGTCTAAATAAGATCTGCAGAAATTTCTAATTATTCTGGGGACGGGCACTGTGGAGGCAGGAGAATTCCTCTCATTCCCGGAGAGGGAAAAGGACTCTTAGAGTTGTCCGTTAATCCCACGCACTGACCAGCATTTCCTGTTGTGGCGCCTGGAGAAAGCTTTTGATCAGAGGCGTAACGAAACCCGTGTAGCATAAACAGAAGACGTCTTATTGACGGAATTCACATAGTGGTAGCTGGCTTCACGACAGAGACCCAACAGAAGTCCTTTCTGTAATAGGCTGCGCGTAGGAGACGAGATTGGCCCTCCTTGTTATGCCTTACCAGCAGGCCATCAGCACTGCTCTGAGCACAAAAAAATAGAATACATCATTCTGAATGGACACATTAATCTGCAGCCTTCCCGTTTCGAAGTCACCTGTAGTTAGGTCGGCAGACACTGTGTATACCATATAAATCTGGTTTCTGAGCAGGGTGGGGGGGGTGGGCAGAAGAAGGGTTTCCCAGTGAAATACAAGTTCGGCAACAGTTTACCTGCCTTCCAAGGCTGTTAGGAGAATTAATAGCTTCTGGGTCATCTGAAGTTTGAAAACATCCCTGTGCTCTTTCCAAAAAAGATAAAATAATAAGACTCGCCATTTTGAATGCTGGAAAGTGAGAAAAGCACGTAGAGAAGGGGGCTCTGTGGGGTCGCGGTCCTAGGAAGCTCAGGTGCGTTAACCCTCTGGATGATATGCACCCAGGCTTTTGCAGCAACAAAGACAATGGGCACATTTTGCGGTCCGTGTTTGGAAACTTCCAAGCCCTGAACCTCTCAGACGCCATCTAGGAAGGGTTCCTTTCAAAAGGGAGGAGGGTAGCACTGTTTGGATAACAAATGGGCATGTTTTACAGCCTTTCACTTTATTTACCTATATATCTTCTGCCGAAATATTTGCTGTTTCCATCAGCTCACGCGGGTAAAACGGAGCTGTGCATAACTCAGGGATAAAATTGTTATCAGTGAGCTGCGGACCCTGAATGAATAGATCCCAAACATATATTTTTCATTAATGACCCTTGATTACTAACTGTGGACTTCCCATAGGAGATCAGCACTCCCCACCCCCCCCCACTCCCCCCCTCCCAGTGCCAGTCTTTCTGGAATTCTCTCTTTCAACTGTTCCAGGTCTCAAAGGCTTGGGGCTGGGAGACTGAGCTTGGCCATTGCCGGGAACCAGCCGGAAGGGGGGAAAGTCCTACAAAAATCCTGCTCCTCCGCCTACAGATTCCAGTCTCCAACCTCACCCCTGGCCATCGCTGCCCACCTTCCTGAGCGTGAAAAAGGGACAGAGACTTGGGGGAAAAAAAAGAGCAGCAGGAGGAGAGGGCTGGTAATTTACAAAGCCCGAAATAGCAGCTGCTAATGGGCCTTTGCACTCCTGCTATAATCTTTGCAAGGTCACAATCAGAACCAGCCATGATTGATTCCGAAGGGAAACTCAGCACTTCACATCCATAACGGACATTACAAAACAGAGTAGAGCTGGTTCAGGAGTCTGTGTGTTTCTCAAGTCACCCGGTGTGAGCTTTTCATCCTGCACGGGCCGGGTGGATCGGGGCCCGGTCTTTACCCAGGTCTTGATAATGACTGCGGTGGGCCAAGCAATTAACGCCATGGGTTCCGAGAGCCCCCGTCAATTGCCCAGGCAGGCCCCCTCAGCTGCCATTTTAGAAAGTTGCCTTCTTGGAAAGCGACACTGAAACACATCCCTAAAGGGTTAAGAGCAATGAGTGACAACCCTTCGGCATGATTTACAACGCGGAGCCCTGTAGTGAAACCAGGACTTGATGGATGATGCTGAAAGTCGGAGACTAACCATAAATCATGTCTTTGAATCACTGACAAAGATAAAGGAGAGAAAGAAAAAGCAGTGGCATTGACATTCACTCTCCCAATAATGTACATTGACTAGTTACAATGCGGAGCCTTAATTAAAAAAAGCCAACTCGAGGTATTCACCTCGATGGAGAGATCCTACCTCTTGGGAGGCTGCTCTTTGAGATTACAAATCAGGGTGTGAGCCTCTTTCCAGAAGGTCACTGCCACTGGCAGAAGACTTCCAACGTGAACAACACCAGGCTCCCAGTGAAACAGAACAAAAACACCAGAACACAAAACAAAAGAGGTGAAGGCGCCTGGTCAAGAAGTCCGCCCCTGTACTCAGGGACAGCCATCTTGGGAAATGGCAAATATCAAGAGGGAGTTCATGGAATGCAATCCAACAGATGGTGTTTTTCATCAGAAAACACCCAGGTCAGATACGTGAATCATCAGAGTGGCCAGAAGACACAAATAGGTCAAGCAATATAACTTGTGTTCCGAAGTCAGAGCCCCGAAGGGGAGGAGAGGGACACGGCTGCCGGCTCGTCTGGTGCCTTCTTCCTGGGATGCGAGAGAAACCGATGGCTCCTCCTTTCTCAGGTGTAGGGAGGACGGCAGGCCTCTCTTTCCCAACTCAAGATGGGTTTCCTCTTCGTTCAGGGAGAAACCCGCTTTCCTGTGGCAGGGGGGTGGAAGCAGTCTGGGATGTGTTTCCTCAGTCCTGAACAAATATCGCATGTATGTCTTCAGGCTCTGGATATGCCTGGGCCACAAATGTGGGAAAAGACAGGGTAGGTGCCTACAATCAGTTCATTGTGTTAAAAGTATTTCTTGGACATCAGCTGTGTTTTAGGCACATCGTTGGTTGGATTTAGGGAATCTGTTGATGAATGAGATGTATTTATTTCCAGTCCTTTTTTAGAGGGAGACAAATGGGGCGGGCGCCTGGGTGGCTCGGTCGGTTGAGCGTCCAACTTCGGCTCAGGTCATGATCTCACGGTCCGTGGGTTCGAGCCCCGTGTCGGGCTCTGTGCTGCCAGCTCAGAGCCTGGAGCCTGCTTTGGTTTCTGTCCCCCCCCCCCCCCCGCCCCTCCCCTGCTTATGCTCTGCACTCTCTCTCCCTCAAAAATAAATAAACATTAAAAAAAATTAGAGAGAGACAAATAACAAACAAAAGAGATAACGAGTATGGTGACTGTTGTAAAAGGGGAGGTATGCTGAAGGGCGAGGCGGGGCACAAAACAGTGACAACAGCAGCCTCTGCCTGGGTGTGGGGCACCAACAGGGCTGGGATGGGAGTGCGTGTAGAGCAGCTGTGAGCCCAGGACAAGGAGGACAGGACAAAGAAAGCAAGAAGGAAGAGACTGGAACATAGTCTCATTTTTCTCTCAGTCTCTGGGAGTTGATCTGAGACCCTTTTCTGAGCTACAGGGAACCAGATGCAGTACTGTTTTAAAACCTATTTTTATAACCCTTTGCCCCAAGGAAGAATGTTCTTCGCGATTCTGTACAGACAACGCATACAGGTCAGTGCCCGGTTTGAGGCCTCAGCACAATCCCAGGGACAAGCAACAGAGAACTCTGCAGGCCCTCCCCATCATGTCTGCTGGCTGGCTCAGCGTGTCCGTTTGCAGGCCAAGATTCTAGAAAATTCCTGCTTTGAACTGGATGACACCATAGCATCTGTGGCTTACACCCAGCCTGAGGGGTCTTTATTCCAGTTCTGAGAGATCATCCTTCTCGGCAGGACCCAGACACCATGATGAGAAGCCTGGAAAAACCACCCAGCTATGAAAATCAAGAGGTGTGTGCTTAAGCTGTGGGAGAAGGACCCAGGTTTTCTTCGTACCCGAGCCTTGCCCATCACGAGCTGGGCGCCTAGGGATAAATCACTCACCCCATGCACTAGCACGTTTCCCTCTGTGCTCTGCTCAGTTGTGTCCTTCTCATAAACCAGCTTGTCTCCCTCTCTTTAAAAAAAAAAAAAAAAAACCTGCTCGGCTACATGTCCTTACTTTTGTGCTTACCTTAAAGCTGGAAAAACCTTGTTTATCTCTCAGCTCCCACACAGCCACGGGGGACCTGTCTCCTTACCTGCTTCTCCCTTTCGCGCTCATTCTGTATTTACCAAGCTTGCGCTCTGTCCCAGGCCCTGTGCCAGGAGCTGACGATATAACCCACACGGGCAGAGGTCTCGGTCCTTTACAAGCCGTCTTGTCTGACATACACAAATAACGTTTTCTAACCAGGCAAGATTCAGAACAACACGCATCCCGAAATGGTCCATAGCGTTGCTTTGACACTTGAATCTTGCTGATGTCTATCCAGCATAAACGGAGAAAAGCACTGACTAGCTCTGTGACTTTGTACAAGTGGACTACCCCCTCCGAGCCTCCGTTTCCCGATTTGTAAAACCAGGCAGATAATATGATCTAGTTGCAGGGTTGTTTTTGCAGGGACAGTCCCATTAAGCACTGCCTGTTCCACTGAGAGACCTCACAAAATCATTGCTGTTACTGTGATATGATTTTTCTAACCGTACCCACTTTGAGTTAACTATTCTGGGACCAAAGCAATATACAAACAGAAACCCAAGCCCCCTCCCCTGAAATGAGAATGGAAGGGAAGGGAGGGCTCATCTATATAGAAACAGTTGGATGTGTGGCTATGCCACCTGCCACGTATGCATATTTCTCTGTAGCTTGAGTCATTTCTTTGTGTCTCTGTCCGACTTCCTCTGTCTCCACTTCCTGTGGAGAACTTGACGGGTCCTGATATTCAATCAATGTTAGGCAACAAGTGATAAGACAAAAGAAAGGAGGGTTCAAAAAAGAAGATGTGTATTTTAACTCTGTAACATCGCATTACTGTGCATTCAGGGGAGGATGGAAACAGATACTGCTTAACTGAGCCTGGCCGTGAAGATTCTTAAAGCCTCGCATTCACTGCATATTACTTAGCGGTGATATACAGAATGGGTGAACTGTGTATATAATACACACCACGTATATCATACAGCCTGTAACATCTATGTAACTTCTAATGATGTGTGCGTGTGTTTCGAAGACATAACAAGCCCACGGAGGCCGACAGGCTATGGAGTGAAAGCAAGGACTTTTTAGGGGAGTTAAAAAGCAACACAGCTCCCCTTCTGTGCTCCCCAGATGTTCCCAGGAGCTTTAGCTAGTTTCCTTGGCATTGATTAGCAGAAGTAAAGCGTGACATTTAACCATTTGTGATTCATTATGTTAATTAACTAATCGATTAATTAATTTTTTACTCTTTATTATTGAGAAACAGAGAGAGACAGAGCATGAGCAGGGGAGGGGCAGAGAGAGAGGGAGAGACAGAATCCGAAGCAGGCTCCAGGCTCCGAGCTGTCAGCACGGAGCCCGACGCGGGGCTCGAACCCACAAACCGTGAGATCATGATCTGAGCCGAAGTCGGATGCGTCACCGACTGAGCCACCCAGGCGCCCCTTTGATTCATCGTATTAACTTAAAGAGGGAAACTGTACTCAAGGACCGGTTACATCAATGAAAACATCCGAACATGTTGTCCTTAGAGGTGCAGTAGAAATTCACTCCTACTTAGGGTGATGCCCACTTTTTGTTTCACAGATTAGCAGCGTTAGGGGGATGCTGGGGCTCATCCCTGGAAGAAATGTGGGTTTGGAATCCAGCGTTCAGGTACCTTGCAGCTTTTATGTTGATTTTGAACTTCACATACATTAAAACTGCATCATCTATCAATCTTACGGTTACATGTCACTTATGAAAATCTACTGAGTATTGTTTTCATCTTGCCTTACAACAAGCTGCGAAGCCTCATGAATACTGAATAGTGCTGGAAATACAGCACATCTTTTATTTTTAAAGGTCCCGACAGTTTGGAATGGCAGGATTTCTTTGTTGAAAGCGGCCCTTCCCCACACCGATGGGGGGCTTTCTTCTCCATTTTCCATTCTGCCCAGGAGTGAGAGGCGACATCACCTTGCACCATTAGTAGGACTCTCGGGGTCCTTCTGCCACGGCTGCCACCTCCCTGTGTGTGAACCCTGTTGGTGTGAGTCACTAGTGGGGGGCTGCGTGGCTCAAGGGGGGCAGTGTTATTCAGATATCAACCTGTAAGGAGACAACGGGCTGGGCAACCTCCTGAACCATTTGACCAGCTTTCCTGGCACTTTATCCTCAAGCTTATTTTAATTTAATGAGACAGAGAGGGAAAGAAGGAGACAGAGAGAGATACAGAAAGATACACACAGATAGGGATACACAAAGAGAGACGGACATTTAAGAAATTAATCACGCAATGGGCATGGTAAATGTATCTCGTTGTACTTCTTCAAAGTTTCCTTTCTACCATGTGTTTATTCCGTAAATATTTCCTGAGCGGTTACTCTATGCTGCATACGGAGGATACAGAGCTCAGCAAGAAAGTGTCTATTGTCAGGTGGAACTTACATTCTGGATGCGGGAGATGATGGTGATGAGGGGGATGAGGGTGGCGAGGGCATAACCGAACCTACCTGAGTGCTTGCTGTGTGCTGGGGTTGTGCCAGACGCTTCAGACAGATTTGTCCTGAGCACTTGGCCACTGGCAATATATTTCATTCCCATCATACCCCTAGGAGAGGCTATTATTCTTACCATCCCCAGTTTTCCCGTTTTACAGATGAGGAGACGGAGGTATGGAGAGATGAACTGCCCCGGAAGAAGGTGCAGCTGGGATTTGATTTGGGTAGTTTGGCTTGAGAATCTACCCTTTCTGAAATCACTAAACCTGTAGGCTCTATAAATAGGTCAATGGAGAAATAAATGAGAGCTCCCGGGATATTGACAACTGATATGCAGGGTAGTGCCTGGCTGGGGGCGGGGGGTGGGGGGGGGTCATACTGCTTCAGTGCAGGGGTCAGAGAGAAGGTGACATCTGGGCTAGGACCTAAAGGGCGAGAAGGAGTGGGATGAAGCAAAACTGGATGGAAGGTCGTGTGCCAGGGGACCCTGGAACAGCAAGGGAGGTCTCTGAGCCAGGACCCGCAGCAGGAAATGAACCTGGTAGGGCTCTTTGAAGAAGAGAAAGAAATCCAAAGTTGCTGAAGAGAAATGCATCCGGAGAGGGGGCAGGAAGGGATGTGACCATGACCAACTGAGCTTGGGTCACTTGGGGTCTTCTAGGATTCTGAGAGGTTGCCCGCCCCCCCCCCCCCGGGGGGGCATTTGCCAAAAAGGGGCCACATGATACAGTTCTTATCACACCGATGTCTTTAAAATGCAAAACAGCCCTAGAGGTTTAGAGGAAATAAAAATAATCCAATCAAATCCGTGACCCAACTCACGGGGGATTGGTGATGCCTTCCCCATCGCGGCATGAAAGCCTTGTCTATTTAAGGGAAGAACTTCCCATGCTTATTTTCTTCTACTAATCCACAGGGCAGAATACTCCCCTTCACACCCCAGAATGGAAACGAGGCCAGCAAGAGGAGTAAATACGCGTCAGTGGGTCACCAGGAGGAGCGAAGGCTACTGCAGAGGTTGGAAACGGTGCTCCAAGGTTCGTACGCTGCTCACAAATGTCTTTCTTGAATTGCCAGTGTTTTCTGTTTGTTTATTTTATTTATTTTGGGAGGGGGAGAGACCGAGAGAAGGAGAGAGAGAATCTCCAGCAGGCTCCGCACTGTCAGCTCGCGGCCTGACACGGGTCTCTATTTCACAAACCATGAGATCAGCACCTGAGCAGAGAGGAAGAGCGGGACACTCACCCGACTGAGCCCCCTAGACACCCAGCCTCGGCAGTATTTTTGAGAGAGGTGAATTCGTTGCCAACGTTCCCAAATCATAAAGATCAGGAAAAATTTCCAAAGTTTGTACAAACTGAAAACAAACTAGCAAACACAAACATCGACTGATCTGGTAATACCGACCTGCATGGCCACCATCAGCTGGGACTAAGCATCGTGTGCTCTTGCCGTTAGGACAAGTGCCCTGGAGTTTACCAAGGTCCACGCCACTCCCTATCGCTCACTCCATTTCACTCACGTCTATCTGCCTCTTGCAGCCTTTTGTGTTTGCTGGTTTAATGTAACAGGAATCCGAAAGTTCAAATCTCTTTGGTCTGGGAATCTCACGCAAAAAAGATGGAACCATTTTTTGTCTTTTTTTTTTTTTTACTGGAATTTGCAAGCCCTTCACTTCACAGTATCTGAGAGGGGACTCTTCTCTTTACATTTGTGCGCCTCATCATAATTCCCAGCATGTACAATAAATGACATGTAAATCCTTGTGTGACCTATTAAAAATGGCACGAGCTGGGAATCTGCTGCGTCTAAGCTGCATGCTTTTGAGCAAATAATGTCCGCTTTTCCCAACCTCATCTTTGTCATCTGAAAAATGGGAATAATCATACACCCTTATAAAGATATTAGGAAGACAGAATGTAATCATGTGCATAAATTCTTGGCATACAGGGGCATATAATTTTACAGTCTTAATACAGTCATAGGGTATGGTGGTCATCAGCTTAGAAACCAGTTCAGATGTATATGGCATCTGTAAGCACGAATGTTTATGAATATGCATTTGTATTATGGTGTATGTGTGTGAGAGATGGGCCTAGAAAACGTGTATCTAATTACACACATATTTGGGCCTATTTCTTCTTTTGATTGGCTCCAAATCCTAATGAGGCTTATGCACTTAACTTTTTCTGTCTCATACCCATTGTTTATGCTACAAACCCTCCCTCTTGCCTAGAAAGTGCACTTAATTAATTAAAAGTGATACCATGAGAAAGTCTGGACTCATCATGAAAAAGCCTCCCTGTTCCTGGAGAAATCAAAGCCAAGGGCCAACCCTGGAGAACAAGGTTTCTCAGCACCGTCTTATACCTCTGGTTGAGCGTACATTTCCCACTTAACGCTGAAAACTTGGTGAACTTTTCTAAAAAACCAAGGATGGGTCGACCGTCCCCCAGTTAAGGGCAAAGACTCACGTTGGGTGCTTCCCTGAACGTCCTTTCAGGTTCAGGGCGTGGGGGGATGTGCCTGGTGCAGGACTGGCCCTTCCCTCCCCGCCGGAGAAGGCAGAGGGAAATTGACTTGCCGTTGCCACCTTGCAAGTCACAAAATCGTGGGAGCCTTTTGCTCTTGGTGAATTTTGAGAAGGGAACCGTGGGCACCAAACCACTGCCTGTTCTGACGGATCGAGGGCCGCCCCTGCAGCCCACGAACGTCCTCGGGGACGGGAGCAGAGAACCTTCCAGAAGCACTTGCTGCCTGCCACATTTGCAAAGGTTCTAATGATGGCTCGAGAGTCCCATTACCGAGAGGTGGGGAACCCGTCTGAGGATGGACGCCGGGCACTACTGTGGCTGACAGGCACACAGTTTCCTTTTCCCCAAATCGCCCCTTCTCCGAGAGGCTCTGTCGGAATAAAATTTTTGTCTAAAGCACATTTTTTTTTTTTATTTCGTTTCCATCAGCATTTCCTGCCCTCTCACCTTAAAAAAAAACAGCGCTGAGAACTTTTCAACCAAAAGCAGCCATGTGGAGCTTGAGCTGTTCCAGATTTACACAGGCCCTCCGCTAACATCCTGTCGGGTGCTAAAATCCCACAGCTGTTCTGTGAGGACCACCCGGCTCGCCATGAACCACATCTGACAATATGATACTGCTCGCTTCCAGAACCCTTCACACAGTTATTCTTGGATAAAAGGTAAAGCAAATAACCAGCCAAGTGCTCACTGCTGCAGAAACAAAGACCAGCCAGCCATTTATCAAAGCCCGAGACACCGCTTTGCTTTAAGTACAGACACCTCTCCCATTACGGCTTTAAACGGTAACGCGATATTATATCAGAAATGACAAATGGCACTGGAGGGCCCAGCCTATACACAATCGATACCTGCTCAAAAGTAAGAACCATCTTGAAAATATCGACAGAGGGAACAGGAATTCTCCTAATACCGCCATGTGGGTTTTGTTTTTTGTTTTTTTTTTGTGGGTTTTTTTTTGTTTTTTTTTGTTTTTGTTTTTTTTTTTTTTTTTTTTTTGTTTTGTTTTTGGAACACAGGGAAAAAACCTCATTTCGCCATGACATTTTTTTTTTTTCCCCACGGGCGCTCTGTAGCCGCCAGACGTGTGGCGGGTGTCACATGATTATCGCTGTCCTGTATCTATGCTACATTGGATTCTAAGAGGCGCAGGCCAAGGAAATTGATTAGGAGGCTGCCCCTGCAGCTTAAAACTCATTTTGGTTACATTCACACAAAGGCGGGGGCCCCGGGAACTACGAGGCTCCGTGACAAATGGCAAAAGGGCCATTAGGGAGGTTATGCCCCAGGGAGTTCTCTGGGTCCGGCCCCCAAATGTCCTTTTTGAAAACCCTACGATCCCTGCCCACACCCCGCCGTAGGCTTTCCTGCCAAGAAGGGACCCGGCCCCAAGTGGCTGCTGAGGGACGATTGTTCATGCTCCCCCATGTGGTTGCACTGAGGCGGAAACCAGACACAGAATGACTTGGAATTGGGTGAAAAGGCTCAGAGCAAAGGCAGGTGATAGTGTAGGAAGGTGGGGGTAGGGGGTGGCTACCTGCAGGCAGATGAAAAGAAATCCTTCGCAACAATGAGGCCACCTTGGTCTGACATCCTGCCCCCTCCGACAATACTGGGGGGGGGGTGAGAATGGCAACCCAGGACCCCTCGGAAGAAGTGAAATGGGTGCGAGCGCATTCGCGGCGTTTTCTGCCTCTTCCAGCTTGGTGTTTCTGCTCCGGCACGTTTGCAGAGGGGTGTTTGAAATCTGAACGTGGAACGTTTTTCAGGCAATTCCGATTTTGAGCCAGGTTTGAGAAATTGAAGGCTTAAAGCAGTGGTGGGCTGGTAGATGTTAAAGACATAGCTCTCAAAACACAAAACAAGAAAAGGTCTAAACTGTAGCATTTGCCAACTTCCACGGTGAAAATACTTCTGCCGTGGCCAATTTCGAGAAGCCACTGAAGGAGTCAGGAAGAGATATATTCACAATCAGTGCCAGCTAGATGGTACAAGCTGGCACGAGCATACCACTGGCTCCAATCAAAAAGAAAATCTGAATAAAGATAAGGAGAACCTGTGATAAGTCATATCAACGACGGTCACCGTGGGGGAGAGGGGTCACTCAGCAGAGCTGAGCGAAGTCTTCCTTATGTTGGTGGGAAACCCATTCGAGTCCCAGGTCCTAAGATGACACCATTCATGGTCACGTTCCACTTGGACCATTCTCTACTCCAAGTCATGAGAGGCATAACAAAGGAATACATGCTGAGAGTCAATAAAATGACCGTACTCAGATGATACATGTAGAAATACATCATTTAAACACCCTTAGCTAAATTACCGAACCAGGCAAAGGACTACTAATTAGTGCCAAAATCATTAAGTGGATGGTTGATGGGGGATCGGACATCCATTTAGTGTAAAAATGACGCCACAAAGATTACTTTCTAGCTCCAAGGGGGTAAGTGCACCTGTACAATGGGACAAATCAAACAGCCATCATTTTAGCTCGGGTGTGATTTTTGACATCACTGATTTGGGGGCAAACGGATCGTGTGTTTTCATCTGTGTTGCAACAGAGTCTTCTACACCTCTGATGTGTTCCGGTACAAACAAGTCCCTTTTGAGCCCATGGGGTTTTACGTATCACTTTTACGGGGGAGGGAGGAGCACGCTAAGTGGCAGTGAGAAACTCCCAGACAAATTCAGAAGGAAGACATTCTTCGGGACAATTGGCTCTATCTGTTCTACAATTCTGGGTCATAAAAAAGGGAGCACGCTGGATTAAAAAAAGATTTATGGGGCAAAACCAACGTGGTTCTGGATTGGGCAGGAGTTTGATCAAGTCAGCTGAAAACAACATTTTTGTGCAACTGGAAAAATACGAATATGGTCTGGGTATTAATAAGATAAACATTATTGAAATAGAAAAATAAATATTGTTGACTGAAAACAGTAGGTTATAGAATGTATATTACCACCTCATTTTATATAAACATACATATGTAGACAGAGAATGCTCTGGAAGTACATACACAATCGTGGTACTCTCTGGCTGATTGAGAATCAGATGATTTAGTTTCTAATTTTTGTCTATATTTTCTAATGCTTTACAAGCCACATGTTTTGCTTCTGTCATTTTTATTAAAATAATTTTTTAATGTTTATTTATTTGTGAGAGAGAGACAGAGACAGAGAGAGACAGAGCACAAGCAGGGGAGGGGCAGAGAGAGAGGGAGACACAGAATCTGAAGCAGGCTCCAGGCTCTGAGCTGTCGGCACAGAGCCCGACGCGGGGCTCAAACTCATGAACGGTTAGATCATGACCTGAGCTGAAGTCAGGCACTTAACCGACTGAGCCACCCCACCCAGGCACCCCTCGCTTCTCTAATTTTAAAGAAAAGTGGTTTTTTTGTTTGTTTTTTAAGGAATAAAATACTCAGCAAAACAGTTATTGGCCCCTGAAAAACATTAACATGACAATATCTTATAATCCAGAAAAAGTCAAGTGCATTCATGTCAGGGACCTGGACTGGTTCTGGTTCTGTTTCCAGAGACACAGAACAAGGCATGGCACATAGTAGGTGCTCAGTAAAGTTGGGGGGAGGACTCTAATCCATGAAACATTCTCAATCATAGAAGGGACAACAGATCTGGGTCCACCAAAGCGAGGACAAGTGGAAAGACTGTGTTGTAAAGTCACGGTGCCACCGAGGGTTGGAAGGCGAAAAACATGGCAAGAGAGAAAGGCAGAAAAGAACAAGGTGAAGATGTTCTGACTCATTCAGGAGGTGAAGGGACCAAGCCGGAACTGACTCTTTGGCCTTGGCATTCCATATCTCCCAGATAACGTGGTGAGCAGCTGTATTGCCAGCAAAGACTTCCTTCATCTTTCTTAGGCTAACACTCCCAAGGCCAGCGGCGTAGATGGGAGCCACGCACACACTCAGAGCATTCCTCATGGTGGATGAAATCAGCACAAGTGGCCCTTCTGTCACATTTTCATTTCCCTCAAGTGGTTGACACATCCTTGGCTACATTCCCCCCTCTGCCTGATGAAAACAGAAACTTAGCAAGAGAACGCCTTGCAGGGCCTCAAGATATGAGGCAGTGACAGTGGCTTTAACCTCAGGAAATAGGGTCCCTGGCAGGTCAGGCACTGATCTGTTAGGTGTCTTAGTCTGCATGGCCAAGAAATTTTCGATGGCTCATATGCGATCATTTTTCCATGAGAAACGTGTGAAGGAGCTGAGTCTGTGTGTGTGTGTGTGTGTGTGTGTGAGTGTGTGTGTGTGTGTGAGTGTGTGCATGCCAGGTTGTGTAGGAGAAATCTTCTCAGTTGGTTTCTAACTGCGCTGTGCATGGGTTACCGTAAATACGGCAGGTGGTGGGGATGGCCAGTGCCAATGTCGACTTCACAGTGTTGACTTCACTCAAGGCGGGGCGGGGGGGGGGGGACATTGCCACGTGTGTCCAGGGAAGTTCTTGGGTTCCACCCCCGTCTGCTTTTCCAATCAATCTTCAAAGACGCCCTTGTGCACTGGGACACCTGAAATGTTCACTAGGGAAACACACGTCGTGGAGAACCTGTCGCACAATATCTTTGAAACTGTTTCACATGATCACATGGGGTGGAAACGAATGGGTCAGGAATGTGCCCTGATCTGGTTGATCTTTTGTCTCGCAGCCAGGGGAAAGGGCCATTTTCTTCCCTTGCCAGGCACTCAGGACACGCTGTTCTCTGAGTAACATTGAAAAATGAGTTTGAAACTCCTTGCCTGTGTGTCCCTTGTTCCCTATGCCGAGTTCAAGGAGCACACTTCTGATGTTGGGGGGTGGGGGTTAAAATTCCATCTCAGCCAGGTAATCAGGGAAAAAGGCACGAGGCCACCTCATTAAATGCCAATGAGCACTGCTTTATGGCCAAATTTGGGGTATCGGCACGCTGAACACACACAGGCTCTCCCCGTCTTCAGAGAGGGTCTGAGACAGAGACAGACAGGCAGGCAGAGACTTTCATATTCAAATCATCTGGGAGCAAAGGCTGACAGAAAGTTCTCCTGGTACTTCATACTGGTTTGGTTGCTTTTTACCCTGTGCACGTGTATCAAAAGGGAAAGGGGGACCTCGGATTTCCAAAAGCCAGAGGAAGTCTTTGGCAAAAGGTGTGCCGTCTTCATTAATTGTTAGCAAGCTTTAAACTAACTAGTCACAAAAAAAAAAAAAAAACCACCCAAAAATAAATAAAATAAATAAATTAATTAATTAACTAGTCAGTTTCATTAACTTAATCCCATTAGGTATTTGGTGAATAATCTGCAACAATTTGCTTGCTGGCTGCTTAGACTGAGAACTCCATGTGGGCAGGCATGGCCGCCTTTACATGTTGGCATCATCAGTAGGGTCAGAGTACTTAGCCCATGTTTGTTGAATGAAGGAACGAGAATGAATGAATGAATGAAACTCCTAAAACCATCCTGGAGTCATAATGGAGGCTTGCTAAATACTGAAGGAGGGGAATGCAGGAGGGAGGGCGAGAGGGGCAGGGAGGAAGTGGAGAGGGAGGGACGGAAGGAAAGGTCAGACACACTGTGTGTCGCATAGTAGGTGCTGTATCAGGCAGTATGAATTCACTGATGCGTAATTTCCCAACGTCAACCGAGAGCTGTGTGTTGAGGCCCTCACTTCCTCAGCCACTCGATTCATTTGGTTTCGTTCCCTTTAACCATATTTTGTTAAATTTGACGTCTGTGGTCAGCAACACTGGCTGCCTCGGGACAGCTGGCAATTTCTAAATAAAGGCAATGACCTCCACTCCGCACTTGTGGGGGGTTTTGATTTGTCAAAAGCCTGTTCTGCTTCTACAAGCCCAGTCCACCTTCCCAGACCTCTCTTTCTTTCTAATGCTATTTGTTTTCAAGAGAGACACCGAGCTCCTCTTCATTTCCCTTGATCGGTTAGAAACAGAATTCACTCAGACCTTCTTCCAGTCTTTCATTTCGACTCACTTTGTGCAGAGCAGTGGCTATGTCCTGGGTACCAATCTTGGAGCCAGGGTACATCAGCGCAAAGAACGACACGTCCCCTACCCTGTGGCTCCTGCCATCTTGTTGGGGAAAAAGCCAGTGCTGGTACAGACACCAGCACTGCAGAGAGTGGCTGAAGCTAAGAGAAGGACAGACGGGTGTGGGGAAGGGGTTCTTGAGGTAGGGTGGCCAGGGGGGCCTCTCAGAGCGGATGACCAGTAAGCAATGCGGATGGCTGAGGACAAATGAGGACACACATAAGTGCGGACACAGAGGCAGTGGAGCCCGGAGGGCCTGCGAGAGGAAAGGAAGATGAGAGGAGTGGGGCCAGGTTGGTCAAAGGGCTAGCGAATACGGGGAGCAGTCAGGGGCCATCACAGAGCTCAGTGGCGGGGGTTTCGCCAAGGGTGTGGGCAGCCATTGGGGGGGTTTGACCACAAGAGTGTGGACTCTCATTTGTGACTTCTACGAGCTCAAAACCCTGATTTCCCGGAAGCCACACGTCTGACCCAACAAGGCAGCTCCTTGTTCCTAACCGAACACATTCAAGCAGGGCACTGGCAGCGGTGGACCTTCCCGCATGAAGT
Organism: Herpailurus yagouaroundi; assembly: GCF_014898765.1. NCBI lineage: Eukaryota > Metazoa > Chordata > Mammalia > Carnivora > Felidae > Herpailurus > Herpailurus yagouaroundi. The sequence continues at coordinate 3,875,935 of NW_024412463.1, read as the reverse complement.
TTTAGAAAGATGGCACTCTCCTTTGTTGCTTGATGCATGCTCAACAGGCAAGACTGAACCAAACTCAGAAGCAGCTGTCCTGGTGGGGCCCTGGAGAAAGGCTATATTTCACCCTGTGCTTAAGCAAATTAATTTGTAGAACGTGAATGAAACCCACCTTGGCTGACAGCAGCCGAGCCTTTGCAATTTCTTGGGATCTTCTGCTTTAGGGTAGCTTTCGCGGAGCGTCCTGCTTTAGACAAAGCCAACCGCCCCTCCACGGCAAATGCCATCATTCTTAAAATTAGAACAAAGTTTTGAATGAAGTAATAAATTCTGCCCATATGCAAAGGCGTAACACAAGATGGGATTTGGTAATGCGCTCTTTCTGCTGATGCGTTAACGAGATACAGCATGTAGTTCTATCAACAGGCCCTGTAGAGGGTCCGATGCCCCCCTCTCCCTCTCAGTGTCTACCTTTCATTACAGCGTCTCTGAAGCCAGCCAAGTAATTAATGGGAAAAGTACCTAATGCCGCATGAACCTCACCCAATCATTTCTAACATGGATCAAAATTCTATAAATGACAGTTTATGCATCTGGTGAAATGCGTCTTTTCTTTTCAGAAGGTGTTTCTATTACGGTTAGCCTGAACATCATGTGATATTACAGTTGCTAGGGTAACTCCTTTTTTTAAAAAAAAAAAAAAAAAAAAAGAGAGAGAGAACAACAGAGTAAATAAGCATGTAAATCGACTTTGGCGCTATGTAAATTCTAGTGAATCTGTTATCGTTACCTTGACGATGAAAAAAACTGGCATTTATCTTCTCTGGCCCCCGGTATGATTTGGTTTGAACTTAAAATGTATAAGGTACTCGTGGGGAAGTGTCAAAGGCTCTGGAGATACACGGGAGGCAGAGATGTTAAGAAGATGGGTTTAACAGGAAAGGAAGCCTGGACAATGGTGACGGGTGCCATAAAGGCCAGGGGGAGAGTACGCGATCGTCTGCACGCCCATAAGCAGGTGTGCGTGGCATAGAACGCCCCCTCGGTGGGGGTGGGGGTGGAACCTGAGCTTACAGGGAAGCCAGAAACCTCATCAACTGTTCAGACAGTGTGTCCCCTGATTTCTCACCTCCGACTTGCCCGGATTCTTTGGCAATCCCAGCACTGCAGACACATCTGTAAAAACTGCTTGCGTCCTTTCTGTTAGGTGCAAACGTCTGGGGGCAGCACACGGCACTCAGTAATGATGACTGCGGACAAAGCGGGGCGAATCTTCCCAAATATTTTCCGCATGTCCCATCTAGAGGTTTGAGGATTCCTCCGCCCCACCTGCATGTTACAGTTGAGGTTGGCAGTGGACACGGGGACGGGAAGGGGCGTGAGCAAATTTGGAAGAAGTACGTGGAAGAGAGGATGAGGAAAGAGACACTCTGGTAATGAAAAGCATCAGCGTTTCCATCAGTCAGGGCACAGCGGTCAGAAAATACATCAAAGACAAAGCCTGAAGGTTGTGATGACGATACCCAACAGAAAACAGCCCAACCAACTGGCAGGGTTTTGACCTGTCTCCCCTTTCCTAAAAATCATACTAAAAGCTCAGCTCGTGCTTTTCATGAATGAATGCTTTGAAACAGCTGTGCACAGTGCCTAACAAAACTTGTGACCTGAAATGATTAGTTCAAAGAGGACGTATGCTGGGAATTCCTGGAGGAGGCAGTAACAAAAGGGGTGTACTTTGACAATCCACATTTATAGCAAATTCCACACCTTTCATTTGGCACCTGGATGCTATGGAATATTTTTGGACATATCAAAAATATTACAAAGGAAAAATTACGTGCCACCTCGCTTTACCTTCTTATAAAGTGAGGCTGACGACCTAGGGAGCATAAAATAGGATTGCATTTGCTTCACTCTGAAACCGCCTTATTTTAATTTTCACACGAAATCCGGATGCAATTTGCAACTGGTGTAGGCATTGAACATGCTGGGGGTTCTGCCCCACCTCTCGCCGCTCCCCCCGCCCCCCAAACAAAGCTTCTGCTAAATCTCTGCACGCCTTACAATGGATGGAGTGTCAGAATTGAGGAACTAAAGACAACACAAGTCAGGAGCTACAAGAAACAAAAGAACACGAAAATAGTGATGGCAAAGCCTTCCGCGGATAGTCCTATGGTTCCTTCCGCATCTCTGAGTGACAGGCAGAGACATCGACAGCTAACTCAAGATCCATCAGGGGCCGTATTGCCTTTCTACCGAAATGATGAGTTTAGAGAGCAAGCTGCAAATGAATGCCTGAGCTTTGTCGGGAGGTTCCGAGTGTCACAGCCCAAGTTAGCGTGGCATTGCTGTCTGCTTCATCCAAGAGATGATGGGGCCCTTCTAGAAGGAGAACAGCAGGGTAGCACAGAAATGGAAGGTAAAAGAGGTTAATTTATGGAAATTATCCAGGTCATGTAACCAGTAGGACATATCATGCAGAGCTTTAAGAGAGGAGTGGTAATGTATGTAAAATCTGACTTTCAGTAGGTCATGAGACAATGACAGTTATCAGGAGTCAGACAACTTTTAGTAACAAAAGCTAACATTTTCGGTGGGTTTGCCAAGCACCAGGCACTCCGCAAAGACACAAAACAATAGGGCAGGCCCCATGATCCCCATCTTACAGGTGAGGACATAGAGGCTCAGAGTGTCAACACATAATAAGGAAGGGACGGGGGTGGGGGGCTGATGTGTACGCTGGGCTGTAGGGACTGTGCCTGGGAACCAGAGCGCTCGGAGGCCCGTGAACTACTTTCATTTCTTTTAAAATCAGAAGGAAGAAAAAATGAACTTTGAGATAGAACGTGTTTAAATATAGGATGCTAATGTATTTGTCTTTGCATCAGTGTAGTCAAACAATACAAGTTTTCGTATTTTCTTTTTAAATGAAATTTTAATATTTTGTTATGGAGAAGACTCTGAGGGACAGGAATGAAATATCAGGCTTGAAATCCTGCTTCCCAAACTGTGGTCTGAGGACCAGAAGAATCTGCACCAGCGGAAGCCTGCAGACACGTAGCATCTTCCGTCGCACTTGCTTGCTGAATTAGAATCGGCATTTTATTCTTTTTTAATTTTTTTTAACATTTATTTATTTTTGAGACAGAGAGAGAGAAAGCATGAACAGGGGAGGGTCAGAGAGAGAGGGAGACATAGAATCCGAAGCAGGCTCCAGGCTCCGAGCTGTCAGCACAGAGCCCGACGCGGGGCCCGAACCCATGACCTGAGCCGAAGTCGGACGCTTAACCGACTGAGCCCCCCGGGCGCCCCTAGAATCTGCATTTTAGTGAGACCCAAGGGTGATTCCTGTGCACACTAACATTTGAGACGCACTTGACCAAACCCGTAACTGATCGTTCATACCAACTCCTCATTCTCACTTAAGCGGCAATAGTCTTAACCTACATCAAAACACAAAGCCGTGCTAAGTGACAAGAGAGTTATGGCCAATAACTGCTTCCATACCCTCTTTCTCACTGTAAGGCAGGTAGGCTGCAAAAATGCAAAAAGTAATACACTCCTAGATAAACATACAATTTCGAGATAACAATGTTAATCAAACTGTGAATATTCTGCTACCTTAACTTAAGCCCCGGGAAACCATTAGGAGTTTTGTACCAATAATTGTCTCTAACGACAGCCAACCACACCCTACTTAAGAAAGGTCCTTGGGTTGGAAGGGGCCTGTCAATCAAGGGGAAGTCATGTTTGTTTGTTTGTTTGTTTGTTTACCATAACACTGCTCCCCAGCAACCCCCCAGGAGGAGGGCTTTGAGGAGCCAGAAGCCATCTCCTCCCAAGAGGCTTCTGACACCTGCTGGTTGCAGGGGTGTTGAACTAATAGGTGTTCCGATAGGAGGTCTTTTAGGAAGAAGCTAAAGACTGGGGGCGGGGGGGGGGGGGGGGAGGGTGCGAAAGAAAGAGGGAGAATGGGAGAAAAATGGGAAAAGAGATGGACTGAGAAAAGCCTGCAAGTTGAGAAGATAAACCAACATGAGGGAGTCATAAACATTGGTAGCAGATGACCCACCTGTGGTCAGGTACCTTGTGGGTGAAAGAACGAAAGAGTGAGGGGAGAATTTAACTCTGTCCAGTGGATGCCGGACGTTGGATCAAAGTGTGTGTGCGTGTCTGCGCGTGCATGCATGCGTGTGGCTCTCTGATAGCACCTGTGATCATCTGAGCCACCTTGTTTATTTATTTATTCCCTCTGGATTTCCCTCCCTAGAAATTAATCTCCGGAAGGCTAGGGCGCTGCCTTGTCCACTGCAGCAGCATTCTCCTCACTCGGACAAGCAGCCGGCCCATAATACACATTCAGATTGAGCGACACTTCCTACTCAGGACCACAGATCAGGAACCACAGGTGTGAATTTAAGGAATCCGGAAGAGCTGACCGACTCTCTCATTCCGGCACGAATTCCTGATTCACTGCATGGCCTGGAACAGAGGTTCCTCGCCCCCCCCCCCCCCCCGCTGCCCCCTGCCTCCATTGCTCGCATGTTGAACGGGGATGAGAAGGCTCACCTGCCTTCCCTCGAGGGGGCTGGTGAAAAGCAGACAAGATCATGAGTGGGTGTGTGCTCAGGAAGTCAAAGACCACGCTTCGTCAAAGAAAGAGAGCAATACTGAGATACGGTGACTTCTCGCTCATAGTCCTGGGTTACTTCTGACTGTTGAGTATCACACCAAAGCCACCAAGGGCCCAGGCACAAGAAGCAAAAGCCTAGGTCACGATTCCATAGATGAGAATCATCCACAAGGAGCTACTACCACATTTCAATTTGAAGGTCGGCAACAGGACGCTGGTGGGCGAAAAGACATTTGTAAAATAGAGAACAAACAAAACACAAAGGGGCGTTTTCCATTCAGACCCTTAGCATTCGATGCTTTAAAATTTCCTGTTCATCTTTCTCCCACTATCGCTCCATGTTGTTCCTTCTGGCTTCCTGCTGTCCTATCACTGTGCCATTTTTGTTTGGGATCCACACAACAGCTGCTGTCGTACTCTGCGTTTGTCTAACTATTGCTCTGAGAATCCCCTCACTGGCCTTCAAACCACACCAAATTCCGTTTCAGGTTTCCTGAAGGAGAAACCTGAGAACGCCATGTCATGTCAAAGACACCTGCATGGTGAGAGCTAACCCTTCAGTGCCAGGCTCACTGAGAGCTTCACGACAACCCACTAAGGCAAGCCTTACCTCGTGAAGAAGCCATGTGGGCACACACCTAGCAGGGGCAGAACTTGAAAACGAGCCTGGGCCACCAGCACCCCACCCTCCTGGCTGCTTGCATTTAAAATGCTGGAGCTTTTATGATGTGACCTTGGAAGGGTTGTTTTTGAAAACGGCAAGTCTTTTGGTTGAGTCCCCCGTTCCCACATGCTCGTGGGCTTTGCAAAGGTGGTTGCTTAGACTTGAAGCTCTAGGCAAGGAATCTCTTACTTTTTATTATTATTATTATTTTTTTTTAATTTTTTTTTTCAACGTTTTTATTTATTTTTGGGACAGAGAGAGACAGAGCATGAACGGGGGAGGGGCAGAGAGAGAGGGAGACACAGAATCGGAAACAGGCTCCAGGCTCCGAGCCACCAGCCCAGAGCCCGACGCGGGGCTCGAACTCACGGACCGCGAGATCGTGACCTGGCTGAAGTCGGATGCTTAACCGACTGCGCCACCCAGGCGCCCTATTATTATTATTTTTGAGATAATTTTATTCTTCATAGATTTAAGTAGTAGAAAGGGGTTGGCCTCTGCCTTATTCTCTATTGGCATCTTTCCCCTTCGGTCCTTTGTCTGCACCTGGTGGCAACTTGACCTCAGCCCTAATGCTTTGCTCTAGCTCGGGCCCTGCAGACGTCTTGTTTCCTTTGCTCTAGAGCCATTATAGCAATTAAAACTCATGGGTAAAGCCATTCCTGGCTCCAGCATCCAGAGATCTCTCTCCTCCTTCTTCTTTCCTGAATTTTCCTATAGTCAGGACCCTATTTGCATATGTGTGCGTGTGTGTGTGCGTGTGTGTGTAATTTGAAATTTTACTTAAGATTAAAAGTACTGCATGGACTTTGGGGGAGAAAAAGCACATTATATAGAAAGGACTAAAGCAAAAAGCAAAAAAAATCCCATCTGCACCTTCCACACAACCTGTTTCTGACAATCCCAAACCTCAGTCACGGATTATAGTCTCTTGTGTATCCTTCCAGAACATGTTCATGTATTTACAATAACGATCTCTACCTACCTGCCCACCTACCCATCTATGCATCGCCTTCTCCAGTACACAAATGTTTAACATGTTGCTATTTGCACTTAGTGAGCTTAAAAGCTCGATCCATATCAGAACATATGGATGTTTTATTACTGTTTTAAAATGTGCCCAGCATTCTATGATGTGGCTATGCCATAATTTATTTGGCCAACCCTCTATTGATAGACACTCAAGTGACTTTATTTTGCTTTGTTTTGCTCTATTTGATTTTGTTTAGGCTATTCATGTTTTGCCCTTCATCATTTACTGATGTTTTGAACTAGACTGCAAGCTTCTTGAGGGCAGAGACCATACTTAATAGCAGTCAGGGCTGTTGTCTGTATTTCCACACAGGAGGTGTTATGCTCCCTCCTCTGGATACGCTGACTTATTGATACACTGGCTCATTCTTTTTTCTTTTTAATTTTTTTTTAATGTTTATTTATTATTGAAAGTCAGAGCAAGTCAGAGCTTGAGCAGGGGAGGGGCAGAGAGAGAGGGAGACACAGAATCAGAAGCAGGCTCCAGGCTCTGAGCTGTCAGCACAGAGCCTGACACGGGGCTCGAACTCACAAACCACAAGATCATGCCCTGAGTCGAAGTCGGACGCTTAACCGACTGAGCCACCCAGGCGCCCCTAACACTGGCTCATTCTTCCCAGCATGTATGAGACAGGTTCTATGATCACCCCACTGCACAGAAGAGGAAGCTGAGGCTTACAGGGAGGCGTAATTCATCTGAGGTTACATATATGCCAAGTGGATTTGAGACTGTGGATTTGACTGCAGAGACGCTCCACACTGCTCCTCCCCCCTCCCTGCTGGGTGGGGTCCTCCCTTGTAAATCCCACAGGTCTGGAGTCTGTCTTCACGCTCTGATTAAGAGCATAAAATGGAATCTGAAGTCCAGAGTCGGCTTTCTGGAATACAGATCCTGGCTCTGCCTCTTTCTTGCTGTGAGCGAAGCCTTCGCGAGTTACCAGAATGTTCTGTGCCTCAGCCTTCCCCTCTGTTAAATAGAGACAATGATGATACTCATCTCCCAGACTTTGGTATGGATTTAACAACATAACATGGCCCAGAGGAGGCTCAAAGTGAATGTTACAAATTATCCAACCCTAGACTCCAGAATGAAGATCCCATAGAAATTTGCTGACCATACCAGGGCCTAAATTTCTTCTTTTTTTTTTTTTTCATTGTTTTCTTAACTCTCCAGGAGCACCCATACTATAGTTTAGTGGGTACTACATAAAAACTCTTAACTGACTAGAATTTTCCTAAAATATCAATTGAGTATTTTAAGCTTGAGGAAAAAAAATAGCCAGAATTCAGACATAGCAGGCATTTTTGAAATAAAAGAGTTAAAGAAAGTTTTGGAAAATTGGAAAAGAAAGCAAAAGCAAAAAAAAAAAAATCCTCAAAAGGGTTAGATTAACTGATTGCAGGTAGCATATACCCGGAATTGAACTGAGAGAAACATTTAAATCCTAGTCCTTTTGGGATTCACACTTTCATTCACTTAAACTAACCAAATTGATATGGTTCAGAGTTTAAAGTAGAGAGATGTTGCTTTATAATTCTTCATTTCTAAAGTTACTCTCTTGGGGAGCCAGCGTGGTCCAGTTGGTTGAGTGTCCAGGTCTTGATTTCAGCCCAGGTCAGGATCCCAGGGTCATGAGATCGAGCCCTGGGTTGGGCTCTGTGCTGGGCATGAAACCTGCTTGAGATTCTCTCTCTCTGCCCCTCCCCCATACTCTCTCTCTCTCTCTCACATTAAAATAGATAAAAATAAAATGAAATAAAATAAAATAAAATGACCCTCTTATTCCAGGTAAAGTAAGATAGCAAGCTGATAGTCCTAGCCAGATAAAGTGAGATGTGCAAACAACAATCTTTTTTCTTTTCTTTTCTTTTCTTTTCTTTTCTTTTCTTTTTCTTTTTCTTTTTCTTTTTCTTTTTCTTTTTCTTTTTCTTTTTTTTTTTTCCTGGAAGGTTACAATGATTTTTAAGACTTCATACCTTTGTGGTCCTTTTTAATCCCCCCTTAGTTATTCATATGAAGCAGGATGACTTATTAATCTAACTATAAATTTCTTCCTTAGGTTGCAATTTTCATCTGGAGGGAAAACCTTTTTCATATTAATGATCTGTATCATTTGTAGTAACAATACCTTTCTCCCTTTGTTTAAAAAAAATAATAACGATAGTAATAAAAAAAAGTACAGACTTTCCTCTCCATCTCAAAGTCTTTCAGAAAATAAATGAGGAAAAATATATTTGATGCCATATTTTAGCCTGAGAAAAATCAACAAAATTATTTTTATTATATATAGAACATACAGCTCACGCATATAGCTTGGAATCAATTAATTTAAGTAATAATTTGTACAAACACCCTCACAAAAATTTTAAAGGATATTAAACACCCTGTTTTATAAACATAACACTTAATTTAGGAAAAAAAACATTTAGAAGGTAATGCATTTAGGATAAGTGCACAACACATGAAAATAATAAATGAAATTTTCCCAGTTCAGAAAATGAATGTAATTAATTAACATTTAAATTACATTTTTAATTGCAATCATGCCCTCCCAGGGGACTCATAAGGGACCATAATTGCAATTAAAAGCATGTGGATTAGATAATAAAACAATGCACACTGTCTGAAATGTGCGATTTAAAATGGAAAACAGACATTGTTATCGGCACATCTAACTTAATTGTAGCCATAAAGCAAATGTGCTGTACAAAATAAAATTCACATACGGGAACATTTAATTCTGGAGTCTCTTAAAGGGGACACGCTTGAGAGCACATTTTATGACAGGTTCTGTTGGAAACAGCCCTTTAAGGCTTTCGGATCGAGGGCTGGTGCCTTAATGTTTTTGCATTAATAAAAGCAAAGCTGAATGTTCCTATTAAAACACACAGATACATTTAAGTAAGAGATGAAACTCGATGTCTAAATTTAAGCTGCGGCACATGATTCCATTAGCTGGACAGAATGTAAGGCCGTGTAATTTTGAAACTACGTGGTTTTTAAACTTTTTCTTTTATTATTATTATCTTCTCCCCTGTTTGAGAGAATCATCATGAAAGGTGTAGGCATTGGAGACCAGAGAAAGGAAAGCCAGAGAGGCGTGTGTTTGGTCTGATGAGAGGACAGCCAAGACATGTCCCCCGCCACCAGCCCTGCCTGGATAGTCTCACGTCCTGTGTCATCCACCTCGAGGAAGCCAAACCGATGCTCTTTAATTATACAAAGGCCTTCTATTTCATTAGCCTGAATCTCACCATTATTTGATCAGAAACCTTTTCAAGACCATATACATCCGTGTTTTCAGTTGGCGGGACATTTGGCAACGACTGATTGTTTCAACTGGGCGGAAGGGACGATATTTGCATCCAGTGGGTGCATAAGACAGCTCCCCATAATAGGAAATTATCCGACCCAATAACGTTCAGGTGGAGAAACCGTGGTCCCTATAGAAAAGAGTGAGAGAAGGGGTGGAACAGAGGTGGAGGGGAAGAGGGAGGGAACAACTGTGGCCAGAGGAGACGGTCAAAAGTCTTTCCGATCTACTAACAAGTAGATCAAGGGCCGCAGTCTTCTGCTTTGAAGCCTAGATGCCGATTTCATTTGCTTATTTATGAGAAACAGTGACTTTGTTTACAGTATAAACGTTAGCATGAAATTAGAAGCAGCACAGCTCTAGAGAGGCAGTAGGAAGACAAAGGTCTCCACTTTGGGGCTGGATAGATCTCCATCCCAAACCCAGCTCTGCAGCTGCCAGCGTGTGACCTGCTCAAGTCAATTTTCCCCTGCAAAGTCTCAGTGTTCACGTCTGCTTCACGATTAGTTATGGCGTTCTTGCCACCCATGGGGGCGCGAAGGTTGACAAAAGGGCAGCCATAGATAAATATGCACATTTATACACACAGAATTCACTAAGTATATTTAAGTATGTATATATATTGTGCAGTAGATATATAACTATATATAAAGTACCTTTATGTAAGTGTAATATGTATAAACATGTATGTGGATATGTGCACGTGCAGAATTTATTAACATGCAAATTCCCATGAAAATAAAAACTATTCTTAAGATGTGAGTTCTTGGGGCCACTGGGTGGCTCAGTCGGTTAAATGTCCGACTCTGTTTCAGCTCAGGTCATGATCTCATGGTGCGTGAGTTCAAGCTCCATGTCAGGCTCTGTGCTGGCAGAGCAGGGTCTGCCTGGGACTCTCGCGCTCCCGCTCTCTGTGTCCCTCTCCTGCTCACGCTCTCTCTCTCTCAAAACAAATAAACAAACATTCAAAGAAGAAGACATAAGTTTTTGACATTGTAAAGAACTGAGCTAAACAGGTAACAGTTTATTGGGGGGAGGTAATTCCTCTGACACGTTTACATTTGCACCCCTGTATTGCTGACTGCATCCTACAAATGCATTCACTCCACAGAGTTTTTGAAAGGCTGACTACGGGTCCGGGATTGTGCTGGCCTTGGGGACATAGTTGAAAAGCAACACAGACAAAGATGTTTGAGGTAGGTGACCAAACATTTGGATTTGATCTCATGACAACAGGAGACCAATGGTGAGTTTAGGCAAAGGATTAAAACTGACAGATTTGCATTTCACAAGCAGTTTCTGTGTGATGGGCCATGTTGGTCAAGGAAAGATGGCAGCTTGGTGATGGGGACCAGTGACGTCGAGAAGCCAGGGGCTGGTGGCTTAGAGCCTGTAAAGTTTACCAGAAAATGAAGGAAGGTCTGAAACCAGCTCACATAACTATAGTTTCTCTTTAAGAATGCCCAGGAATATGACAACCGACCCACAAGTTGTTACCATAATGGAAGGCAGCAGAAATGTAGATATAAGACCACTTAGGTTTGAGGCCAATGAGTCCAAGATGCCTATCCATCACACTTATCTGGGGCAAGTGAAATGAGAGATTCTTCAAGTCCATTCATAGATCTTTAAAATCTGAATGGATGAATGGGGAGTGGGGAGTGAATGGCTATACTAATTGTAGGCATGTTTAGGAAAGAGTGGGCATTTAGACCACTTGAATCGACAAATAAGTAGGATTCAGATCACTGCTCAATAAGCTAAACATCTGTTATCCGGGATTGTGGCAGAGATGATGTTTTATGTTTGCCAAATCCTGTTTCCTTTTCCTCTTCCTTCAGAAAAACTACATTTCCCAGCTTCCCTTGTACTTCGGTTGAGGCCATGTCGTCTGGATTCTAACCAGATTGGGCAAAAGTGATATAAATCACCGCCAAGGCTCTTTCACCCATTTGTCAGTGATTTTGGAAGCCAAAATCCAGATGTTCCAGATGGTATTGCTAGATTTCAGTTGGAGGAGACCAGCATCAGACATTCTATGCATAAAAAATGAATATGTATGTGATGAGCCACTGAGATTTGGGGGGGGGGGTTGGTGTTTGTTAGAGTAGCTAGCCTTAATTATCCTCACTAATACAGGGAGACAGGAAAACAAAAACACGTTTCAGAGGATGGCATGGATTTCATACAAGTTCAGTCAATTTTTCCAATGTCACCATGGTTTTCTTTAAGGCAAAACCTTTAAGTAGCCATTCGATGCTATTTTTAGTTTCAGCATTGGTATATTTCAGCGTATTTTTAGTCCTTTGGAATTAAATCAAGAATAGATTCCATTTGCACTAAACCAGACTATTTGAATTAGCCAGCGTTTCTTAAAGTGAAGGAGGGCAGGCGTTGTCCCACAGGACATCTGGCAAGGTTTGGAAACATCTTGGGCTGTCAAGACTTGGGGGGATGGGGTGCTACTGGCATCCAGGGGGTAGAGGCTAAACATTCCCGCCACGCACAGAACAGCCCCCCACGGCAAAGAGTTATCTAGCCACAAATGTCCGTAGTTCCAAGGTTGGGAAACTCTAGACTAATCCCAGGTATGATCGATCTGCCTTCTGGACATAAACACAAACCCATGGCGTCCAAAGAAACAGTGGCCAACTGGCATCCAAAAAGAGCCACGGTGAAACAAATGAGACTGCCCGTTCCTGCTAAGCACACTGCCCTGCCATTCTCTGCCAGACCGGACAGTCTGTCAAGAGACAAACAGAAATGTTCCAGGGACTTTTTGTCACCTGGGTATAAAGAGACAGCTTGAAGGACCCCGTCATTTACACATTCAACTTTGTTTTCTCTGTTCAAAAGTTGGTGTTGCTGTCACCAGACCTGGCAAAAGTCACACTTGTCATGCCATAACTCTACACCCCCCCTCTTCCTCTTTTTTTTGGGACGCGTGACAGGGTCAGGTGAGCGCGTGCACCGATAGAATTTACCAAGCCTACCTCTCTGCCACCTTCTTGCCTCTTGTTCCTCTAAGACATACGTGCTCTCCTCGGAGAGCAATTTTTGGCTGCAGCATTTAAGGGGTTGTAAATTGAAATGCCACCCAATTGATATGATTGGAGAAACACCACGTGTCCCCTTACTATGCACACATCCACATGAAAAGCATTCCTGCCTAGTGTTCTTGGCCGTGACGCAGAGTCTGATCTCAACGTCGAATGAGCAGTGCTGCCTGGTGACTGAAAGCGAGCAGCTTTGGGGTCAAACATACGTTTGGAGCCTGATTTCCCCACTTCTTACCTGTGCGATTTTAGGCAAGTTATTAAATATGTCTGAGGGCCACTGCTTCACCTTTGTGGAGGCAACAACGCCCACTTCACACGGTGTGGTTGGAGATCAGAAGAGAAATTGTGTATAAAATTGATATAAAATTGCGCTCAGTGCAGTGCCCAGACACAGTAAGCGTGGGGGCCCTAAAATATTCACTGACACGTAATAAAAACTCTCCTCCACAGAGTGCAGAGTCATATGTGACTTGGCCTCCTCTGACCTCTGCCCATCTTGTGTGACATCTGACATCTTCCCACGTCATTCTATACTCGCTGTGCTCCAGCCACCATCTTCCTATTACCCAAAGAACAATGCCAACTCATTCTCGCCCCAGGACCTTTGCACCTGCTGTTCCCCTGTTTGGATGTTCTTGTGTCTTCTTCCAGACTTTCTGTATCGCTGATTCCTTTTCGGCATTCCAGACTCAGACTAAATGTCACCTGTCTCTGGCCATTGTCACTGATGTTCCCTACCCCCTTCTTAGTCATTTACTACGGCATTACTGGTTTTGTTTTCTTTAGAATACTTTTTACCATCTGAAATTATCTTAGTCACACATTTATTTACTTGTCTGTTGTTTTTATCCCACACCTGATGTAAGTTGCGCTGCAGGCAGGGAATTCATTTTATTCAATGGGAGCATAAACCACGTTTCGAGTGCTTGACACACAGCTGGTTTTCAGCGAACATTTCTTGAATAAACTAACCTAAACCTAACTTCTTTTTTTTTTATTTTTAAAAAAAAATTTTTTTTTTCAACGTTTATTTATTTTTGGGACAGAGAGAGACAGAGCATGAACGGAGGAGGGGCAGAGAGAGAGGGAGACACAGAATCGGAAACAGGCTCCAGGCTCTGAGCCATCAGCCCAGAGCCCGATGTGGGGCTCGAACCCACGGACCGCGAGATCGTGACCTGGCTGAAGTCGGACGCTCAACCGACTGCGCCACCCAGGCGCCCCTAAACCTAACTTCTTTAACAGAAAGTTGTTGACACTTGCCCAACGCCTCTTTTAATAACAAAACTAAGGACAGGGCCCACCGACATGGACTCTAGGCTCCTGGCAATGTCCTCAAAGGGCTGAGATTTGGGTTCGATTACACCCTATTTGGGACAAACCCTCACCTTGTATTGATTTCTGACTAATCATCGCAGGCAGAACGAATCCTTGGATTTGGGAACTGACCACGAAACACACGCCATTGTCCGAAATGAGATGCTCACGATGCATTTCCATTTCCGGGTCAAAGTGCAGAATGATGGGAAAGTTGTGTGGACCCATCAGAGGGCGGTTCAGGGTCTGTGCGCCTCTGCACGTGTTTGCCCTCATGGATGGGTGTGAGCCTTCACGGGAACACATATGGGCGGTCAAGGGTGGGCTTGGGGCCACCTAATTAAGTTTCCAGTTGAACCATCAGGCAACACCACTCCGCCACTATGTCACCTGCCCCACGAAACGGATCTGAGATACAAACTGCGCCTTAACTAGGCAGCCTCCATTCTTGCTGATCCCATTAGTCGCCCAATTGGGCAAGACGAGGTTTTAATTGCATGCCAGAAGCTTTATTTTTCTGCCCCAGGCAAACAGTTAACCACATCAGTATACCACTGACACATCAGAAGTTGGTCAGCAACGCAAAGTGAAAGAGCCACTTCTGGAGAGAACCGAAGTGCCTGTCAGTTTCTAGCGTCTCCCCCGCGAGCATCTGTAGCTACCTGAGGGAGAAAAAATTCAACCACCACCACCACAATGTGACAAGGTGTAACCAATGCATGGTGCTAACGTTTCACGGCTTCGTGATGTGATAGAGGATCATGGAGATAGACGGGGCTTGAAGGCAGACAGAATTCACATACGGGCTGGGCCACTTGTTAACCATTTCCTCAGTTTCCTTATATGTCAAGAAGGCAAAATGAATGGCAATTTCTCCTTTGGGATATTATGAGGATTTAAAGTGAATGAAATGTTACAGGTAAAGCCTTGGCTCAAATTCTGACACTCACTAGGCACACTGTGAATATTATTATAACTTCTATCCATCCATCCATCTATCCATCCACCCATCCATCCATCCATCCACCCATCCATCCATCCATCCACACACCCACCCACTCACCCACCTATCCATCCACCTATCCATCCATTCATCCACCCATCCATCCACCATCCATCCATCCATCCACCCATCCATCCATCTATCCACCCATCCACCCATCCATCCATCCATCCATCCATCCATCCATCCATCCACCCATCCACCTATCCATCCATCCATCCATCCATCCATCCATCCACCCACCCATCCATCCATCCACACATCCATCCATCCATGTATCCATCCATCCACCCATTCATCCATCCATCCATCCATCCATCCATCCATCCATCCATTCACCCATCCACCCATCTATCCATCTACCCATCCACCCATCTATCATCCATCATCCAAGCATGCATGTATGTATGCATGCATCCATCCATTCAATCTTCCACAACAAATCTCACTGTTTCAGAGACCACTGGGATAGAATATTAGAGGAGAGAAGCCAGGATTAAATAGAAGGAGTGATTACATAACCATCAATAAAGGACCCTTGCATCCCAAACATCAATAATGCTAGGTCCCCTGAGACTTGTCCTCCCATGCAGGCAACATATGTTTATTTTGCTGAAGACCATATGGAGATGATGTTACTATGATTTAAAGGTCAGCCCCATAGGAAATTATATTTATGGCAATGAGGAGGAAAGTGGGGACATTATTGGGTAGGTAAAAACTCAAACTACAACTTCTTCCTTCTAACTGAGGGCTAGTCCTTCATTTGACCTTTCAGACTGTGCTGTCCAAGAAGGTAGTCACTAAACCCATGTGACTATTTAAATTAAAAAAAAAAAAATCAATGTTCAGCTTGTTGGTCACATTAGCCCACTTCACGGAACTCGATAGCCTCAGATGGCTAGTGGCCACGGCCAGAGACCGTGCAAATGGAGAATACTTCTCATGTCACAGAAAGTTCTCTTGGACAGCACTGCTTCAGGGGAACATTTAGTTGCTTAGCTTAGTATTTCAATCCTTCCATAAGTTCTGCTCGCTTAAGAGGAGAGATTGACTGTGGAAATGATTTCTTCCTTTTAATAACTGTAAAACAATGAAATACTTTGCTTATCACATTGTCAATAATCAAATAAAAGACAGAGATGAGATGAAATGGAGATTTTTCACATATTTCTGATGGTAGTGTGCTGATTTGTCCCAAAGGAGAAGTCGTGCAATGGAAACCTAGTGGAATATAAATATTCTCTCCCTTTGATCCAGTAATCCAAGCTCATTCCTAACCCTAGAGCTAATCCCAATCTATTTTAAGATCATAGCGAAAAACACAGAAGAAGCTCCACATAAAAAGATGTTCACCACAGTGGTGCTTTAACGGTAGAAAAATTTGGAACAAAGTACCTGTTCTCTAATACAGGAGTGATTAAATAAACAATGGTACATATATTTGATGTTGCATAATCATGATTATTCCAAATAGAATGCCACAACTTGGTAAGATACCTAAAACAGAATTAAATGGGAGAAAGCAGCAGAATACAACCTGTTGTTCGGTTTTGTTGGTTATCTGTTACTATGTAACCAATTACCCCAAGACTCAGCAGCTAAGGACAACAAACCTTCACTCTCTCAGTTTCTGTGGTTCAGGAGTCTGGAAATGGCTTACATGCATGCCCCTGGCTCAGGGTCTTTCAGAAATGTGCAGTCAAGCCATTGCCTTAGGGCTGTCATCCTCTTGAGACTGGGGCTGAAGAGTCCACTTCTAAGTTCACCTACGTGGGTTTTGGTACGTGATTGTTGGTGAGTTAATCAGGGTCCCGCCCTCAGTTCCTCACCACATCCCATAGGCTTCTCCTCAGGATTGATCACAGCCTGGAAACTGGCTTTCCTCCAGTGTGAGTGACTCAGAGGGAGGGGTGGGGGGAGTGCGGGTGAGCATCTAAGGTGGAAGTCTTTCTATAGCCTAATCTTGGAAGTGATGTCCCGTGGACAGGACTTGCCGTGTCCCGTTAACTACAGGTGAATCAGAAAGCCCACCGACTCATGAGGCAGTCACAGAGGGCCAGTGATCCTGAGAGGTGGGGATCGTTGGGGCCACCCTAGAGGCTTTATCACAGAACTCCTCTATGCAATATAGCTACACCAATTGAAACAATAAAAAAGATTGGCTTTAAGATTTAAAAGAGGGAGAGAAGCAGGCGGAAAGAAGACAGAATGGGTCTTTTCTGTAGCTTTCTCTAAAGAGTTGGACTGAGGAGTATTTTTTTATATATATATTATTTTCCGTATTTTCCAATAATGAACTTTTTTTTTTTTTTTTACAATTACTATGATGGAAACACTCGGTAAATGTTATTTAATTGAAAAAAGAAACCCTGCTAAGAATACACAAGCATTATATTTGTAACTGATGAAGGTCATTTTAAATCCACTTCTAACTCTGAAATCAACTCATATCTATACATCTATATATCTATATATCTCTCTCTATATCTCTCTCTCTCTATATCTCTCTCTGTCTCTCTCTCTCTATCTCTATCTATCTATCTATATCTATTTTTTCTTTTTTAATGAAAGTAATCAGCTGATGTCCCTGCAGTTAGTACTTAGAATGTGCTGGCTAAGATCATTAGAATCTAAATCTCCTTCTCCACACCCCCGCCTTCCCGGTGCTCAGCTCCTCCCCTCCCGCCTTCCTCCTGCCAAATTCCCAGAGCACCCTATATTTTAACGTCTGCAAGGGTGAGGGAGCCAGGATTGACGGCCATGCAGTCAAGTCCTGGGCTGACACTGGCAACAGAGGGTAACTCATGCTTAGCACTTGACGTAACTTTTTGATGACTGAAACCTGATTCCATCGACCGATCCCCCAGTGGCTGATCTCATCTCTTTACCATCAGAGAAACTGAAGCAGAGTTACCAGCAAAGATAAAAAGAGGAGGCGAGTGGGCCATGTCTCAACACAGAGAGGAATAAACTCGTCTTTGATCCTTTGTCCAAAGAACATTCCGGATTCTCATAAATGGGATGGCTGAGTGCAAAGTATTGCTGCAGCCATTCCCCCTCCCCCCACCCCCACCCCCGTGCCCCAGCCAAATTTTTCTGAGCTGGGTGTTTATGTGATTCTTCAGAGAAAACTACAAGTTTATTATTATCTTTTTTTTCAGTTATGACTTCAAGGCAAATCTCTTTCATTTACAAAATTGAGCAGAGAATAACAATGCAGTCAACAAAACACACTTGAAAGCGTTAAAAAACAAAAAAAAGTAAGCATCGCAAACAACAGCAACAAAAATGAGCCTTTGTTGAGGGTTTTGAGCCGGGACCTGGAGGCAGCTGACTTGGGTTGAAGTCTGGCCCTTCCGTGCACTCGCTATGTTGCTCTAGACAAGACGTGTTACCTTCCAAGCCCCAGTCCTCTCCGCTGAAAACGATCATTGTTCCTATTTATTGATTTGTGGTCAGGATTAAAGGGCATGCCCCAAGGTGGGTATATATAGTGCCTGAGATATAATAACTGCTTATTAAAATGTGCTCTTTCTTTACTGTACTTCAAATGGTATCATTCAACTGTTTCAAATTCTACAATGGCTTCCTGTGACAGAGAATGAAACCAAAACTCCTTACCACGAGCTACAAAGCCCTATTTGATCAGTCTCTGATTGCGTTTCCTCCTGCTCCCTGCCTTCCAGCCTCCTGGTCTTCTCTCCACCCCTGCGGTATGCCTTCTTGCTCCCCTCCTCAGGACCTTTGCACTTGCTGTGCTTCTGCCTAGCACATCCTTTCCACAGACATTTATCTGATTGGTTCTTTCCCAATATTGAGGTCTTGAGACAAATACCACGGCATTAGCAAGCCTTCCATGACCTCTTTTTCCTGAAAATGACCAAAGTCAGTTTCTGTTGTTTGCCAGAAGTTGAATGAATTCAAACAGCAATTTTCTTGAAAACTACATTTTGTCCTCTTTTTTTTTTTTTTTAACCTCTCTTCAACCACAAGCCTGATCGTATTTG
Organism: Herpailurus yagouaroundi; assembly: GCF_014898765.1. NCBI lineage: Eukaryota > Metazoa > Chordata > Mammalia > Carnivora > Felidae > Herpailurus > Herpailurus yagouaroundi. The sequence goes on along the minus strand of NW_024412463.1, from coordinate 3,856,918 downwards.
TTAATGTTTTTATGGCTTTTTTCTTGAATCCTGTTGCTGACCTGCTTTTAGATTAGTGGAGGCTTTTGCCCGGGCTTGTTGGTACCTCCCAGAGAAGTAGACTAAAAGTCAGGATGAAATGGATGAAGAGGTGATGTTAAAGAATACAGGAGCATGTGATTGTGATAAAAGCATTTCCAGAGAACCAGTTTGCAGCACGGTTAGTCTAGAAAGGGTAAACAAAAAATGCGTGTCTTAAATACTATCCTTGTGCACGCTTTGGGTGGCTCCAGCAACACTGGGAGTGCCTGAATTTGAAAAAAGAAATGATCATAGGATCCAGAACAGGGATTTTTTGCATGACTGATGATTAGACCCAGCAGAACCATAATGGATTCCTTCCTGAGTCCTGAACCCATAAAGATAAAATATCATCTTCTAAGGAGGCCCCACTCTCTTAAACCCTTTCACATGGGCTTCTGTCGGATACATGCTTTTCCTGCTGACTATTCTGCAGACACACAAGCATCTTGCTTGGAAAACCCTAGTGCTGCCGTCTTCCCTCTTACCACTGGGCCTTTGCATATGCTGCACCCCTGCTCCTGGGATAATGGTTTTTCTTCTCTTTTTAAAATATTTTTTTAATGTGTATTTATTTTTGAGAGCGAGAGAAAGAGAGACAGAGACAGAGTGTGAGTGGGGGAGGGGCAGAGAGAGGGAGACACAGAATCCAAAGCAGGTTCTAGGCTCTGAGCTGTCAGCACAGAGCCCGACGTGGGGCTTGAACTCATGAACCGCGAGATCATGACCTGAACCGAAGTCGGATGCTTAACCTACTGAGCCACCCAGGCGCCCCTTCCTTCTCCTCTTTACCTACTGACCCTTCAGTTCTTACCTTACTACACATCATACACTCAGGAAAACCTCCTGTGACTTGCCTGACTAGTCAAACCCCAATGAAGCATTCTTTTTTGTTTTCTTTGAGAGAAAGAAAACATGAGGTGGGGAGGGGGGCAGAGGGAGGGGGAGAGGGAGACACAGAGAGATACAGAGATAGAGAGAGAGACACTGAGAGAGACAGAAAGAATCTCAAGCAGGCCCCACACTCAGTGCAGAGCCCTACACGGGGCTTGATCCCACAACCCTGAGATCGTGACCCGAGCCAAAATCAAGAGTCGGACCCTCAACCAACTGAGCCACCCAGGTGCTCCTCACCCCATGAAGTATTCTTATGAACGTGATGTCCTCCGCTCTCTACAGGTTTAATTTTATAATTATTTGATTCACGGCTGTCTCTGTCACCAGGGTGTGACCTCTGTTCTAGCACCAAGTGTGTCTGATTTTGTCGAGCATGGAATTTGCTAGAGCTATTACAGATAGGGGCTTGGTATGGTGTAGACACTCCATAAATACTTAAGTGAAAAAAATGAACAGAAGAATTTATTTCCAGCACTGACTGTAAGACTAAAGCCATAATAGCAATTCCCACTTTGAATAGGCAACTTATTGACTTTAGTCAGTTCAGTGTTTTTTAACTTCTGATTTTTCATATCATTCCTTCAGACGCATTTATTGGCCTTAACATTTTGTTGCTGCCACAAGACGGGTAAATGTCGTGTGTGTTCCATGAACTATAACTGATTCATTTTGACTTATTGCATTTTTGTCTATTTTTTTACTTTTTTAAAATGTTTTTTTTTTCATGTTTATTTTTGAGAGACAGAGCACAAGCAGGGGAGGGGCAGAGAGAGAGGGAGACCCAGAATCCGAAGCAGGCTCCAGGCTCCGAGCTGTCAGCACAGAGCCCGACGTGGGACTAAAACCCAGACCGTGAGATCATGACCTGAGCCGAAGCCAGACGCTCAACCGACTGAGCCACCCGGGCGCCCCTAAAATATTTTTTTAATGGTTATTTACTTTTGAGAGACACAGAGACAGAGCACGAGTGGGGGAGGGGCAGAGAGAGAGGGAGACCCAGAATCCGAAGCAGGTTCCAGGCTCTGAGCTGTCAGCACAGAGCCCGACGCGGGGCTCGAACTCACGGACCGTGAGATCATGACCTGAGCCGAAGTTGGACGCTCAACCGACTGAGCCACTCAGGCACCACTACACCATTTTGCCAAGAATGGCAAGAAGTTGGCCAACTTCTTCTGTCAGGGGCCAGATAATAAATATTTAAGGCTTTGAAGACCGTATGGTCTCTACAGCAACTACTCAGTTCTGCTGTCGCAACACAAGAGCTCCCACACGTGACGTATAAACACATGAGTGTGGCTGTGTGCCAATAAAACTTTATTTATAAAAAGAGGCATTGGACTGGACGTGGTCTATGGGCTCTGCTTTGCTGGTTCCTGTTACTGAAGAGGAGGAAAAAACAAGTTCGACATAGGGGCTCAGCCCGGAATGTAAGCTCGTAAGAGGCCCTGGCTTCTCCCAGGCCCTCCGGCACATCAATTCATCTGCCTGGGCCTCAGTGTACTGAGGTACGTATGGGGACCACTGCTCAACCGAGCATGGTTGTGAAGATAAGAGGTGACAACGAAGCAAGCTGGCATTCAGTAACCTTGGATTAACCACACCCACTTTCTGTCTACTTCCCACCTCCAGTCACGCACACTGATTTGCTCTTCGTGGCTCCCCCATATTGTTTCTTTCAAAGTAGAAACGCATCGAAGAAAAAAAAGGTGTGTCAACATAGAGAATGTTTTGCGGTTAAAAGAAAGAGCGTTCTGGTTCTTGTGTGGAGGGCGGGCTGGAGGAGCCCAGGGTCCAGGACACCGTGGACCACCTGCAGGCAACCCAGGAATGCGGCAACGGTGGCCCTCGGACCCGGTGTTGCCAGTGGAGGGAGGGGACTCGTTTTCTCGGTGGCGGGAGACCCTCGAGGGCAGGGGCGCTGTCACACCTGGAGCTCCCCACGGCCTAACACACGGCCGGGCACGCAGAAGATTCTTGGGGAATGGGTGTTGATAGAGTGAACACAGTCACCACATTCTGGAAACATCTAGAATGGCTCGTTTACAAGACACGCGGTTACTGACGTCCTCCTTAGCATCCTGTTCTCTTATCTGTGGATGTGAGCTTCAGAGATTTGCCCACAAGCCAACCGTCTCTCACAGCCTCAACCGCAATCAGCCTCGACCACAACCAAGCCACCGCCATTAGTCACCTGGACGGTAGCAATACCCCCTCCCACCTGCTGCTTCCCTCCCGGGCCCTACCCTTGGCCACAGTCCGTTCAGTGGCACTGTTGGTCTTCTCACACGTTAGTCAGACAGCCTTACTCTCCTGTCCCCGACCGGCTAACAGCATCCGTTACCCTAGAATGAAATCTAAGGGCCTATAGACTCGGCACATCCTGGCCTCTCGTGACCTCATCTGCTTTCTCCTCCTTGACTCTGCTCCAGGCACCCCGGCCTGCTCTGTCCGTGAGATACCCGAAGTTCGTAGTGGCCGCAGGGCCTTGGCTCTTGCTGTCTTCTCTGTCTGGGACCTTAGATAGTCCTCAAACATCCACATAGCTCAGGCTGTGGACCACCACTTGGTCCAGGCTGTGTTACAATATCACTTGCTCAACTCCTACCTTCCCTGACTGCCCCATCTAAAAGCAGCAGTTCATGACCTTTACTTGAGTTCCTGTTTCACTTGTCTACAACCTGGTGCTCATTTATTTCTGGCCTGACCTCCCTCCCCCACAATTCCCATTGGACTATAAGCTCCTTGAGGGCAGGAATCTTTTTACTCTTCCCTGCTACAAGTCAAATGCTGGTAGGCATGTACTAGATGTTCCAGACTTGTGTGTTGATTATCTAAGTGAATGTAGGACACACGGGAATCATCCATTCATCTCTCCCTCTCTCTAAAAGCTGAAGCAAATCAGACTCATTATCAAAGATAGACTAAATATGTTGACAAGTATTATTATGCATAATACTATTTTCACTTGGTAGAAACCAATCAACATTTAACCGGTGCTCCTTATAGCACAGGTGAAATGTTCACGATAAGGATCATTTCTTTAAAAATCCCAACAGTCTGCAGTCTGCAGACTGCCGAGCAGCCGTGTTCAACAGAGCCTTAGTGAAATGAATCTATAGAGGCTTCTAGAAAATGCACAAGAAAGGAATTCTTTTCAAACGCACTGGAGACACTGATGAAAGGCAGAAACCTTAAACACAATCAGAATGTTTTACACCCACAAGGATCGAAGCTCTAAAAAAAATTTTTTTTTTTTTTTTCTCCTCAAATTACTGAATTTTGAGCATCAATCAGGAAATTAGCTTCCTAGGTCATAGAGGGTGGGATTCTAGCTGTACAGAAAATTAAGTAAAGGCAGATTTGGGGAAGGGCCTACAAGGACATGTGCTGAATGCATGCTCGAAGTTGTAACTCATACAGAAATAAAGGGACTCAAGGAGTTACCGGTAACCAGTACAGTGTATCTGAAACAGCTAAGATTTCCCTGCCTCACAAAGGTTTGGGGTGCCCGACCTCTCTAGACAGATAGAAGTTAGTAGAGGCATTTGTCCCTGAAGGTAGAGAACACTCAGATCATTTCAACTGCTCTGATTTTCCCCCTACCTCTGGGAACATTATCATCTAAGCTCTGACCACGTTTAGAACATAACCTATTGGGGAAATGGAATAGGCCAATACATACATACATATATCTATATCTATATCTATATATATATCAGGAAATAAGTATTAATTCAGCACAATGTGAAATCACTGCATTTGCTCTTTCATCCTGAAATGTAGGACAAACTAGCAATTCTTTCCTTCCTGGGCTACGCCAGCCTCGGGCGTCCCTCTGAGCCGTGAGATTTTGCAATTGATGCGACGAGACCTGGGTTTTCGTCTTGACATTTGCTTGCTGGGTAACCTTGGGAGAATCACTGAACGCATCTGAGCTTCTCCATCAACGAAAGGAGGGTAGTAAGCCCAGTTTCGCCTGCATCAGAAGGTTGCTGCGAGGTTGAAGTGAATTGATGCATAAAAGCGCTTTGCATCTGGAAAGTGTGTTCAGATGTGAAGGGGTAGGGTCCCAAGATGGGAACTTCAAGCCCAAGTGCTTGCGTGAGCCAAGCCAGTAAGAGCAACGGGAGGCCTGCCGGGGTACAGCCTTTCCACGCAGGCATTATCGATCTTTTGGCTCACGTTAAGTGTGGGAAGATTCTTTGCGTCCACCGGGACCTATGTTTTCATCAGTTTTGCTTGGAACACATGGTCCTCTTGAACCAGCTTTTGTTGGTTCGCTGTGGATGGGGACGTGGGTGGACAGACACATGACATAAACTTTCGAGTGCAAGAACGATACCAATGACAAAGGATACGTGGATCTGCCGAGGAGATAACAGGACTGGCAAATAGAACGTCCCCACCTCCAGCTGTGGCTGCAGCTCATGGGGCCAGACTCCCTAACTTGAAGAGAAGCCAGGCATTTAGAGCCAAAGGGAAAGCCTTCTAAGACTTCATTAGAAGCCGATTCGTTAATTAACGTTCTAAGAAACACTAGGAACACATCTGGGGTCAGTACCATCTTGAGGGCTATGGTTTGTGACCATGTCTTAAATTGTCTCCCGGGGTCAACATAGCATCTCACTGGACCTTCGCTTGCTACCTGCTAGCTCATTTCACGAAGGGAAATGTGTGAACTTCCCAGGTAATTGGGGTCTTAACGCCCCTTGTAGTTTTTCTTGGGCCCAGTTCGTTTTCAGGGTGCGAGCTTTCCGTGATGGGAGGACAGTATGAACAGGTTTTGCTCGATATTCGGTTATTTGTCCCGGGCGTCTTCTGCTTGCCCTGCACACTGGAGCTCATCCTTCTTCTCAGGCCTGTGCCCTGGGGAGGCTGACCTGAGATCAGGGATTGTATGTCGTCTCCACACTTTGTCCTCTGGCTTTGCCTCTGGGTCTGCCCGAAGGCGATGGGCGAGTGGGAAGAGAGGGTCGTGGTGTACATGTCGCCCTGGCTCCTTTTGGCCTGGTGGCTGTGAATCCTGTGCCCCTGTACCAAGGGATGTAGCTCCTAAGAAGAGGCCCTATCCTTATGGCCACACCTTCACCAGGTTGTGGAAACTCCTTTGTCCTCAGTCTCCTTCAGTGAAGGCTCCCTTCTGTCACTAGTCTCGGGGCCCTGCAATGTCCCTTGTTGGTTCTTAACAATCACTCCTACCTTCTCATTGTCCTCCAGTCCATTCTCCCTCCATCAGCCGGTGGAGTATGTCAGGGGTCTCCTGCCTGGTCCCCAACTGACGCAATCATATTTCACATCACTGGTTATCCCGGCGGACCGTTGTGAGTGAGACAGCGAGGGTCCAATTCCAAATCAGAACCACAGGTGAACTCACCAAGCAGTTCTCATGTGAGCACTCAGTAAATATTTGCCACAAAAAGAGATTAACCTTCATTTAGTTACTGACCAACCTCAGAAAAATCAATACATGTTCAAACACCTGTCTTCGAAGAAACAAGAAACAAAAGTCTGACACACATTAAACAAAAATTGTTTCCAACTTGCGGCTAGGTGGTAGGCATTTTTTACACAGGAGGTAAGGTTTGGATGCCACAGCAGAGGGGTAGAGGAGACAAATCAGTGTCAACGATGATAGTTAAAGCAAAGCGTAGCTGTTGAATGCTTGTCGTTGGCTGGGTTCTATGCCGTATTCTTTGTATATACTGTCTCATTTACCGCTCACAGCATTGTGAAGTACTTCTGTTCCTATACACACTTTGCAGATAGAAAATTGAGGTTTAGAGATGTTAAGTGATTTCATACATGAAGCAAGGGACTGTGCCAGACCCAACCCAGATCTCGTAATTATCTCTGGATTCCAGTGAATTCAGAGTTTCAAAGAAAGGAGTGGTCAATGAGGAATGGAGTAGTCTAGAAAAATAAATGCTGATGAACTGATATCGAGAAGTCAGATATTTCAGAAACTGACATTTGAATCAAGAATCCCTGGCTCAGACTCTGGATCCCTGGGCACAAGATGGCATCAGCAGTGGCCATACACGGAAGGTGGCTATTTCTGACGCTCCAAGGGGAGCAAGGGAAACTATGAAGCCTATTTTTATTATTTGTTATCTTTATTTTACTACTATAACAGAAATTTTGCTCAGAGAGAAGACCAGATCACACATAGGAGCAATTCTTTAAAAACAAATTTACTTTTCTTTGGGTTAAGTAGACCCACAGAACTGAAATTTCCTTTCCTCACTAAACATAGTCTGGTAAGGCTCTTGTTCAAGTCCTCTACCCTCCAGCTTGGGGACATGACCGGGATGCAAACTGGCATGGCCCGATTGATGGTGAATTGGCCCCATCTGTATACACATCCTTTGCCACGTGATTTGGAAGCACCTTTCATCAAGAGATGGCATTTACGTGCCCGCTGCTTGAGTCTGGGCTGGCCTTTTGACTTTTTTCGTCCAACAGAAGTGACCGTAGTGTAGTTCGGAGACTAGGCTGCAAAAAGCCTTTTGGGTTTTTGCTCTCTGAACTCTGTCACCACCATGGGCCAAGCCTGGGCTGGCCTCCTGGGCAGTGAGAGAGACCACACGGGGCAGTGCTGAGTCATGCCATCTGAGGTGTCGCAGGAGCAGCCTGGCCTCAGTGAGTTTAGCCTAAATTGCCAGCCTACGGGATCATGAGGTACATGAGTGGTCCGTGTTTTAAGCTGCTAAATTGTGGGCTGGGACTGGCGAGGGAACAGCTATCTGCCCCCGCTGAGCACACTGGACTCTGTCCATGGTATCTGCACCTTGAGTAGAGAAGCCAAGAGCATGAAGACCTGTTTGGACGGTGAGTGCAGTCGTGGCACCTGGACAGACTGGTCTACGATCCTTGCTTTCTGGACTCGAGGTGTCTTGGCGTCGGCCCGTTTCCAGCTTTGGTTCGCCAGCCTTCCTGTTATTCTGTGAACTGTTGGTAGACTTTCCATCGAGTCCTTTCTGCTTCAGGTATGGAGGGTCACTTTCTCTTGCTTGTGGTCTAAGAATAGCCTCCTGCACAATTTGATGTGGTCATCGAAGACCACAACCAAGCAGGAGAGGGGGAAGGTGCCACATGCTAGCGGTTAGAGGCGATACTCAGGCATGGGGACCCCTTGCCCAGGGCTGCACGGCCACTGCCTCCTTTGGCGAGGCTGCTGGGCTGCTCTCGCTCGTACAGCTCGGACAAAACCCCAGCCTGGAGACATCTGATGCCCGCCTCACTGCACTGCTATGGGTTGTGTCAGGAGTTACGGTCACAGCAGCTATTCCTTTTCTTGTCAACTTCCCAATAAGTTAACTGAATTAGTTTGGGTCTTATCAGGCTGCACAATGTGTCCTGATTGTATTATGGGGAATCCTATTTAAAAAAAAAGATGGGGTGCACGGGCGACTGTCAGTTAAGTGTCCGACTCTTGATTTCAGCTCAGGTCATGATCCAGGGTCGTGAGATCGAGTCCCCCGTTGGACTCTGTGCTAAGCATGGAGACTGCTTAAGATTCTCTCCCTCTCCCTCTCTCTCTCTGCCCCTCTCTTGCCTGCACACACACACACACACACACACACACACACACACACACTCTCTCTCAAAATAAATAAGTAAACATTAATAAAAAGACATTCTGACAAAGATGCTGTTAACATGAACTGTTCTTGCCCTTTGCACACACTGTTCCCTGTACCTGGAACACCCCTGTCTACTGCTCCCTGCATCACCCCTCCACCTGTTTTCCTCTTAGCACTGGCATGCCTTCCTTGAGAAGCCTTTCCTGTCTGTCCAGGACTGGGTTTAGACGTTCATTTCTGGGTCCCCACAGCCAGAGGAGCATTACACCGCGTCCTAAACATCCATATGCACGTTATTACACTACGTTGTAAACAAAACATCTGGTTTGAATGTCCCCCCTCTATGTCGTGAGCTTCCTGAGTTTTGGGGGTTGTATTTTTCTAATCATTCCACCCCCCCCCCCATGCCAAATAATCAGACAAAAATGGAAACCATGGGAGTCAGATATACTGGATTCAGACAGCAATCATATCCTATACCAGCAGGGTGATCTTGGCCAATCAACTCATGAAAACTTGCAGGGGTTGGGTAGGCCATGGGGCAGATCTAGTCTGGAGACCTGTCTTGTTTGGCCTGTAGAAGGTTAATAAATGATAGTTCAATTGCCAACCCCTAACTATTGTGAGACTGTGCATCTGGATTTCTAGTTCTTTCAAAAGGTCAGAAGATTGGCTACCCTGGGTCTGTGTTATTGTGTGGCAATGACCAGTGGACAACCATTGCCTTATGGTTATGGTTATGGTTACGGTTAGGGTTAGGGTTAGGGTTAGGGTTAGGGTTAGGGTCAGGGTTAAGGTTAGGGTTAGGGTTAGGGTTAGGGTTAGGGTTAGGGTTAAGGTTAGGGTTAGGTTTAGGGTTAGGGTTAGGGTTAAGGTTAGGGTTAGTGTTAGGGTTAGTTTTAGAGTTAAGGTTAGGGTTTGGTTTAGGGTTAGGGTTAGGGGCAATGAGTCTCTTACAGTTGGGTTGTGACCTCCCTCCTAAGGTCACCATGTGTCTTGTCGATCACCTTGTTAATTGTAAGCTGATTGTATTGCCTTTTTGATGGTATGGTTATCACCATCCATAAAGTGGAACAAAAATTTGCCAGTGAAATAATGTCTCAGCAATGACTAGAGTACGCTTTCCAGTTTCATTCATGTTGTCTTGCCGTAAAAACAATATCTAGGGCCTTGATAGTTGGTATCCTTATGGCCCCAGCAGAAAGTGGAGTTTTCCAACCTAAGACCAAGTTGTGTTTCACATCTTTTGCAGAATCCCTGTCCTCATGTTCATTTTTAACAAAAATTGTGTTGTGAAACATAGATGGGTCATTTAGTCACGTGCACATCTCTTCGTTTCTGCTTAGGTCTTGATCTTTCTGTTTATGTGCTCGAGGCTGACATTGGCCTCTGTACTGAGAGTTTGTTCCTTGCTTGAGATTCTCTCTCTGTCTGTCTCTGTGTCTGTTTCTCTCTGGTCCTTGCTAGTCATGTGCTCTATCTCAAAATATATAATTAAATACTTGAGAAAAAAATCACTTGTGTGTGGTTCCTAGATTCTGTTGTTGAATCATATTTTATAACATGTTCATATATATCATTATATACACCATGATATATACAGTACACATCATGATATACTTTTTGATATATGTTGTGTCTCTACATAAATATCTATGTGTGTCTCATTCCTTATCTTACTCTGAGAGGTAATCGTCAAATGATTCCATATGTATAACTGTAACAAATAGTGAAATTACAAAATAACTAGAAGTTTCCAGTTGTTAGAAAGCCGTAAGATTATTAAAATATTTGTACTTGCCCACAATCCTTTACCTACAAATCTAAAATTCTAAAAGCTCTGGAACACAAAAGTTTTATTTTTCTTCTCATAATTCAGTTAGGAGAGAAATCACACCTGAATCAATTCAAGACATTTTAAAAATAAAAGAAAAAAGTCTCACTTAGTAATATTAGTGTTTCATCATAGAATTATTTATATTTTTAATTATAGATGCCATTCCCAGCCCCATGGGAGTGCTATCTACTATACAGTATATGTACCATGTTCTCTTTCTAAAACTTAAAAAAAATTTTTTTTGATGTTTATTTATTTTTGAGCAAGTGAGAGAGAGAGACAGACAGACAGACAGAGTATGAGCATGGGAGGGGTTGAAAGAGAGGGAGACACAGAATCTGAATCAGGCTCCGGGCTCTGAGTTGTCAGCACAGGGCCTGTCGCAGGGCTCGAACCCACAAATGTTGAGATCATGACCTGGGCCACAGTCAGACGCTTAACCAACTGAGCCACTCGGGCGCCCCCTCTTCCTCAAATTTCAAAATTCATCTCTCCAAAGAGTCTGAGGCACAGATTTGTGGATGCGTATACATAAAGACGTGGGCCTTCCCAGCTATGAAAGGCTACAATCAAGAGTCAAGTTGAGTTTCCCCTCAGCTTTTTGTTCTACCCATTAGGCGAGTCTTGATAACACGCATTATTTCTTTATTTCGTCCATTCTTGATCCATTCGAGTGACCACGTGCTAGCCTAATTGGACATCGTGGCTGAGTAGGGATGGGCTCCTCATTCTCTCTTTTGACTCTAACCACAGAGGGAGAGAAATAACGATAGAAAAAGCACACCCCATGCTCCCTCTGTTTTAATGGGAATGTGCTGTCAGGAGAGAGTGATATGATAAGGCCTTACATAAATGGATGCTCTGACAATGTGTTGAGAATAGGAAAGGTAACATTTAATAAGCATGTTAGGGTAATTAGTTAAGTCACTTGTCAATTAACTAGATTACCTAATAGCTAATTTGTCTCTCCAAGCAGCAGGCTTTGTGAAAAAGCAGTCAAGGGAAACTTAGTTTGAAAGAATGGCCTTCGCACATGGGTATATGTCAGCTGGTCTGAGGGTGGTGGGGCCGGTGGCCTTGGAAAGTCACTGCTGCGAATCCTAGTTTACTTATTGTTTTAAAAGATGCCCTTTCCTTCCTTCCTTCCTTCCTTCTCTCCTCCTCCTCCTCCTCCTCCTCCTCCTCCTCCTCCTTCTCCTTCTCCTTCTTTTTTCCTTCTGTAGATGATTTTACCTAGCTCAGAGGGCAGCAAGGTTTTCCTGCAAAGGGCCAACCAGGAAGTATTTTAGCATTTGTACAAGAGGCAACAGGGGCGATGTCACGAAGGTGCTTTTTTAACAAGCAAGAAAACGAAATTTCACAATTTTCTTTGACCATTTAAACTGTGTAAAGCTTCTTAGTTCGCTGGCTGCATCCCCGGCCACTGGTTGAATTTGACCTATCGGTGTGGTTTGCTAAGTCTTGCTTTGGGGCATCTTTAAGTTGCTAATTTCCTAAGGCAACCAGGCTTTAAGAATCATCTGGGGCCCCCCGGGTGGCGCAGTCAGTCGAGTGTTGGACAGGTCATGATATCACGGTTCGTGGGACTGAGGCCCGCATCAGGCTGCTCTGCATTGGGCTCTGTGCTGGTGGAGCCTGCTTGGGATTCTCTCTCTCTCTCTCTCTCTCTCTCTCTCTCTCTCCCTCCCTCCCTCCTTCCCCAACTCATGCTCTCTCTAAACAAACAAACAAACAAACAAACATTAAAACAAAAAGAATCATCTGGTCTTCTCAGTAGGTGCATCCTTCACCCTCCCATTCAGGGGCTCAGAGTGTAGACTCTGGAACCAAAATACGCAGATCAGAATAGAATCTCAGCTTTGCCAAGAAATAAGCAAGCCTTGGCATGTTCTTCCACCTCTCTGTGCTTCAGGGCCACCATACGAAAATAGAAGCACCCTTCTCATAGGCTCACTCTGAGAATTAAAGCAAGTCCGTAAGGAAGCCCTTAGAACAGTGCCTGGCATCCACGCAGCCCAACGTTAAGTGTCCACTTACTTCTAATTACTTTTTTTTTTTAACGTGTATTCCTTTTTCAGAGATGGAGAGAGGCAAAGCATGAGTGGGGGCGGGGGCAGAGAGAGAGGGAGACGCAGAATCCGAAGCGGGCTCCAGGCTCCGAGCTGTCGGCACCGAGCCCGACGGAGGGCTCGAACTCACGGACCGCGAGATGGTGACCTGAGCTGAAGTCAGACGCCTAACCGACTGAGCCACCCAGGCGCCCCTCGGCTTACTTCTATCGCTTTGACAGTGCGGGGAGAAGAAGGAAGGACGCCTCCCACTGCAAAGAAATGATACGCAGCGTCTCCTCCCTGATCCCTGGAGGTGGATTCGGTGGCCGACTTGATGCCCCGAGCAGGGGGGCTGTGAGAGGATATTCTCGGGCATTTCCTGAGTGTGCTGGAGCAAACAGGATGCTGGACAAGTCTCCTTGGAGAAGGGGCCCGCCAGTAGGTGTCAGTGATTTATTGGGATCCTCTGCGTTTGGGGGGGATACGTTTTCCTGCCTTAGCTCTTCAACGATTGTGCTGCGAGTCATGGCCCGTACAGTACAAAGTCTGTCCCCGCGCCCTACATAATATGTGATGTGAGGAAGTGATGTTAAAGAGGCTTCCTGTTTTGGTTTTCTCACTGGCACCACGAGCGCCGTGCAAATCTCTAAAAGACTTACTTAGCATGCACAAACTGAAACCGAACTACAGCAAATCCGTGCATCTGCAGCTCAAGAACTTTCAATGCCCCTGGCAGGAACTTCTCTCCTTCCTCTGCCTCTTTCTCTCGCTCCCTTTTGATGTTCCCCTTTCTTTCAGCCTATCCCTGACAGTTCGTGCAATCACATCACACACAGCTTTCTTTGGAAAGCCCCCTTTTTTTTTTTTAATGATCTGGCAGCCAGTAGACACGGAGGCCTTCCAGAAAAAATTTCAATCCCTCTTCCCCCAGCTTCCGCAAGCCCCAGTGATAAATGACACCTCTCATTCTGTCACAGACAAGCAGCACAGACGGGGGACGTCAGTGATGGATGGCTCACCAGAACAGGAAATCAACTTTAAAAAAAAAAAAAAACCTAAAAGAGCTGACCAGGACATTGTCAGGGTCCTGCTCCAAAGGCCTTGCCCGAGAGACGGTCTGAAAGGGACTGAGAAAGTTTCAGCTTGGGCGGGGGAGGGAAGTATGAGATCAAAACAAGGAGAAGAAATATGTATCCATGGAGAAGCTGGCATACAATAAGCCACAGATTGCTTTGGCATTGTTTATTTCTTTGTGGTGCCCTGGATATTAGCCAAATTTTCACCTACTCCCGTGATTTATGGAGGAAATGGTTGATCCCTGCTCTGTGAGAATTCTATTTGCCTTCTGGAGCCTCAGAAAAAAGTGAGTCAAGATTTGTTTGTCAAGCCTAAATTACCCCATTTTACACTGCCCCCAACGAAAGGCAATAAAATTCCCAATGCCCCCCAAGGGATTCCCTCCAGACAAAGATTGCCCCCTGAAGATTAACAACCTTGCCTTTTTATGTTGATGGCAATCACAGGAAAGAGGAGGGGCTGGTTTTTTTCCTTTATGCTTCTTTTTTCCTATTTTGTATCACACTGCCTTCTCCCTCCCACTGCCAATGATTTTCATACGCTGCATTCAAAAACTCTCCTGCCCCTTCTGTTGGAAACCTCTGCACTTAGATCCACCGGGGGTCACTTGGCCACCCTGATTTAAAAGCAAACACAACCTCATCATCGGACTGAATAGGAGTCCCCACGGGGTATCAGGTCTGTACTAAATCCAAACCAGGAAAACTAAGGAACAGGCGGCTATGGGGCACCTGGGTGGCTCTGTCAGTTGAGTGCCTGACTTTGGCTCAGGTCACCATCTCGCTGTTCGTGGGTTCGAGCCCCGCGTCGGGCTCTGTGCTGACAGCTCGGAGCCTGGAGCTGCATTCTGTGTCTCCCTCTCTCTACCTCTCCCTCCCCTCGTGCTCTCTCTCTCAAAGATAAATAAGCATTAAAAAATTAAAATAAAAAGAAATAGATGGCTGGATTCTCTCTATGCTTTGCAGAACGTCTCAGCCTCAGCACTACTGACATGTGGGTCAGATAATTTCTGTTGTGGGTGCTGTGCGTGTATCCCTGGCCTCTACCCACTAAATACCATTAGCACACGCATCCCCATCGCTTAGTCGTGACAATAAAAAAATGTCCCCAAACAATGCCAAATGTTTCCTGGGAAACAAAATCCCCCCCCCCCCCCAGTTGAGAGCCACTGTTGTAGGAGTTTGAAATCAAGGCTCCAAAGAAAAAAGAACACTCATGGGATTCATGGGGGACAATTGAAGTTGGTAGATAATTAAATGCTAGACAATATGGCATAGAAAATATAAGCTATAGGAATTTAGGGACTTTCCAAAAGACACATTTGCATTTCCCAGGTTTGTGCAGGTGCCTCTATTTAAGCTGCAGAACAAAACCAAAATCTTGTAAGAGGCAGACCCACCATTTATTCATGTAATCTTGTGCTTAGGTATGACCGAAGTGAATATGGAGAGGCGGGTTTTAAAAAAAAAAAAGAAAAGAAACCTTAGTTTCAGACAAATCACATTAAAACTAGTGAGATGTAACCAAGAGTCACAAAACCTCTCCTCTTTTCCAAGGATATTAACAAATGACGTCATTAAAGTCTTGAAAATTAATTAGTTATCATCTATTGAACAACGTTATTAAACCTTTGTGATCATTTAAGGTTCTAAATTGGATTGAAGAAGGTAGGACTAAACTTCCACTCTTGTGTCTTATGCCTTCCTTGTAGATGATAAACACAAAATTGTTAACATGCAAATCTTCTCAATTCTAATAGAGCTTATACAGTGATATTAAAAACATCCTTTGATCTATCCAATAAAACATGGAATGAAAAGAAAGCCGAGCCCAGTTTCCAGACACCATATATAGTATCTTAGGGTTGCACCCACCCATTGTTGCCAACAGAGATCAAAGGTAATTTGGGAGACACAGACAGATTTATCCGTGTATAAAGCAATAATGGGAATCACAATAGAAGACAACACACACACACACACACACACACACACACACACACACCCACACACCCGCATGCATGTTTAGTTGAACTGTGATCACAAAGAATCAAAATCTAAAAAAGAGAGATGCAATTAATTAGTATATTGGGCTCAAACGCCAACATTAGCACAAAAATGGAAAAAAAGATTTTCATAAATTTAGAAGAAAGATAGCCACTTCCATCAATTAGACAGAGAGCTGCAAAGACCTTATAAATACTGTTTAAGCTGCAGAATTAGAAGATAAACAATTTAGGCTCTTGTTACTGTCATCCACACGGGCACCGAAACTACTTTCATAAGGGTGTTAAAAGTGAGAGTACCAACCCTTTTTTTGGCCCCTCCCGGCCTCCCTACAAACCAGCTGGTGAAATTTGTTCTCCACTGCATTGGATTCTATCTTGGTCAACTGAAGACAGACCACTCTTTGTTCACACAACACTGCCTTGCCTATCAATGGGGATCCTAATCAAATTTTATGCTGGTATAGGACTTTCCTGTCTCACCCTCATCTCCTGGCCTTGCATCATGTTGAGGGCAATTACACATTTATTTATTACACATCCCCAAATATAAAACCGCAAAAACTATACCAAAGACAGCAGCTTTTCAATCATCCATCAAGATATACCAGTTTCAAAAGACAATCCCTGCACCACATCCTGAAGGTCATTACTCACTCTCGAAAGCTCATTTCAAAGGCCTCCTTCATCTCTTGATATCGTTAGATAGTGTGTGCGCCAAAGTGCTGCTTGGGGATCTCAATAACTCCACATTCTCCCTCTCAGAGCATGATTAGTGGGAGGTGCGGGCACCAATTTAGGCTGTGTCTACACAATGCCAAAACAGCCCGTGGAGAAATGAAACCGTCCATCACACAACTGGCGGATTTAGCTACATGATGCCAAAGTGCGTTGACTCATTTCCCACCCCCCTCCGCCGCATTGACTGATTATTTGAGTTCATTTTCAGTATCTGAGAATAGATCTGCTTAGCACACTAGATTTGAAAGGGACCACAGCGACGACACGGTCTTCGCCATCTGGACATCTCTGCACAGGCTCCTCTCCCCTGTTCATCAGGCTTTTCCCGACCCAGTCCATCTGAGCACCTGGATCCGCCTTTTTTGAAAGCTTCAGGATCTTCTCCTCGCCTTTTAAATTCCGTGGGCCAGCATACTATTCCCCAACTGTGAAGTTTGTGTTGACGCTAGACGGTATTCCAAATGCTCGATCCGTATGACCTCATTCGGTCATTATGACAGCCTTAGGAGGCTGTCATAGACGTCGACGGTCCCCTGTCCACGTCTCCCAGGCAAGTACCTCTCCTTACCAAGGAGAACTGCTGATACCTGTGTTTCTGTGGCTGAGGACCACTGTCCAGTCACGGGAGCATGTCTGGCTCCCGCACAGGGGCGAGCTAGAAATGTTGGATGGGAATGTCCCAGGAAGGAGCCCTCAAGCCATGGCAGATGGAGCTCTGGTGGAAAACTATCCCAGTACCTTTAACGCTCTTTTGGGACGACTCTGAGGTACATGTTCTATACTAGCCCCAGGAACAACAAGCTCCAATTGTCCACAGTGGTTACTGGCTGGATCGCTCACTCTATTAATGTCCTTCCCTTCCCTTCCCTTCCCTTCCCTTCCCTGTCTTCCTTCGCTACTCTCCTAGTGGTGTCTCCCAGGACCAACAACCAAAGGAAGTATGGGTACTCAAATGCTTGCTCCCAGGTGTCAATCTGGGGGAACACAAACAAGGATAGCGTATTTATACAGAGAAGAAAATAAATACATAGGCATTAAATATCTTGCTCAAGAACATAGAACTGCTCTGTTTTGTTTTTTAATTAACACAAGGGTTTTCTTTTGGGCTCTTCTTCCCCTAACTCCTGTCCTTTGAAAGAAAGTGAAGCTTTTCACAATCCTCTGCTTCCAACATGTCCTGGTCCGAGAACCATGGGAAAAATCCCTCTCGCTCCTGTCTTGAGAATCGGGCACCAGCCTGCTCGAGCCTTGGGACGTTGCAAACGTCATGACTCCTCACCCATCCCCCCTGGGCTTTGTCTACCGGGAGGTCCAGACGCGAATGTGTGTCGCAAACATTCCCGTAAAGCGGCATGTCTCCCAACTCCATTTTGTTGTTCTAACAAAATTTAATTTTGCTCTGGTGTTTTCTCTCATCTTTTTTAAGCCACTATGACCTGAGTGTTATTGTATCTTGACTTCCTTCTTTGAGGACAAAGTTATATATTTATACATACGTATATACATACATACACAATATGTGGTATATAACATTTATATAATATATATGATGGTAGGTGATATAGATACAGCATTTCACCCCTCTTTTATACAGCCACTACCTTGGTACCACAAATCTTGAGTCAATGTGTTTACCCATATAACCCTCAAGATGGGCAACACAGCACATTTGGATCATAGCTCAAGCGTCAGACGGCGTGGGTTCGCATCCCAACTCCATGAATTGTGGGTCCGTCCCTGGGTCACTTACTTAATGTCTCTGTGCCTCAGTTTCCCCCCTGGTATGACAGGAAATAACAATATCCATACAATTAAGGAATCAGAACACATACAGGGGTTACAACAGTAACCGGCAGGTAGGGACCTTACGCCGCATTAGCTGTTCACATTACAAGGCAAGTCTGCATCCAAATTATTATAGTTATTTCTGTGAAGAATGTGTTTCTCAGGGGCTTGGGCAGTAGATCTCACAGACAATCAAGGGCAAGCTTACTGTCCAGCTCTCAGCCATGAAAGGTGCCCTCACTGTTTCAGAAGATCCCACACACAAAACCGTGAATATCAGATTTCAGTAAATGCGGAAGATTCTGGGCTAAAGAGCCTGGCCCCTCGTCGAGGCCTGTCAGGGACTGTGAGTAAATGTTTCATGCGCCTTCCTTCCCGTAGGCCCCTTAATAAATTCTGGCTCAAACGGTAGATGTGTTTTCAATTCTAATAGTATTCGCATATGCCTCATCTGGTAAACAGCATTTGTGCCAAAAAATTGGATTGGGGAGGAAAGCCCCCCAAACGCTTAAGTGTTGCAAAGCAGCGGGTCACGTCAGTGCTGGATGGAGCCAACGTTACCCAACGCGACATGACACAATTGAAGCAATGCGATGTGACAAGACACTAGCAAGTAAGCAAAAAACACGCTATTTTTGGCCCAAATGCTCATTATCATCTTACATGCAAACCGCTGGTTTGTGGTAGCGGTAAGTAGAGCAATTCCCTTTTTCATCTTATTACTGCTACTGGCTTGTGGACGGTTGAGAGGACTTCTCAATGAACCAGCCTCTCCAGGGTTTTCTGAAATTTTAACCTTTTGAACGCATTCCCCACCAGGGTAGGTCACAACGCTGGTTCAGCACGGAGGCCGCCAACGCAGAACAACCCTTCAGAGTGAAACGAAAGCATCAGACAAGGCAGGATGTTATTTTGAACTTGATCCGGGACCTCTGAAAATTGGTCTCAAGGTTGCTAGGCTCTAGCTCTTCCCTCCTTAGGTAACGGGACCCCACTTTAAGCCCGGAACACCCTCCGCCTCAGTCTTAGAGCTTGCGCAGTAGGAAAAGCTCGGCACGTGACTCAGACCTGGCCAATCGGAACGTAGCCTACCGTTGACCACAGTGGTTGGCTAAAGAGTGGTCATGTGACCTAATCAGACCCACTGAGAAGTCATGAGCCCCTTCCCCCCGCACGCATTTGGAAGAGAAGCGGGTGGTTGTCTTTTCTGGGTCCGAAGCTGGAAGCCCAAAGGAGATTCCGGGGCCCCGTAGGAATGAATGCTGAGGGTAAAGCTAATAGAGAGCAAACTCTGGGCAGAGTGAAACAGAGTTATTTTATCCCTTGGAGCTAGCCAGCCCTGAGGCTGTATAGTTCAATCACAGGAGTCCACTAATATTTCCACTCATTTTTTTTTTTTCCTTAAGCCATTTAGGGGTGAGTTTTCTGCCACTGGCAACGGAAAGGGGGAAAAAAAAATCTTGATTTAGAGATAGCATTGAAAAGGCCACAACAAGACGAGTGTGGTCTTAAGACTTGGAAACAGCGCCCCCCTTCCCACCACGTCCGCTGCTCGCTGCCCAGAGATGGAGCTGAAACGCACAGGTTTCCAGCAGGTGCCCGGCGGCTGCCGTGGGAAGCGCCACCTCAGCGCTGGGCTCCCATCGACACCCCTTCCCGGTGATGGAGGGGCCGTGGCTTCCCCAGCCCCTCGCTCCTCTCAGCCCAGGCAGTCCATCACGGGGACCCGCTGATTCGCTAAATGAGTAAGTGCGAAGCACGGCAAGGTCACCGAGAAGTTAACGGAAGGGATTCTAGGGGGCGGTAGACACACTTGGCCACGGAGGGCCCGGGGAGGGGCAGAAGACACGGTAAATGGCGCTCAGGCCCGGTGCCCCTCGGCCGCACACCCCATTACGGCCCCGACAGTTGAGTTCTAAACAGTTAAATATGAAACTGTCAACAAGGTCCTGTCTTAATAACCAAACTTGAGGCCTTTTATCCTGGAAGATTTATGAAGTAATTTTAAAGAGATCCAAGCGAACATCTGTCAATAAATTGAATGCCGGCTACAGGATTTACAAGCAAGACAAGAATTTCTCATTAAGTGCACATTAACACGGTGGGGATCATAAATAGAAGGAGGCCAGGATGCAGAGCCTCTCAAGCTGTCATTAAAACACTATCTAAGAACTAATGAGGAAGTGATGGAAGGGTACTAATGATGCCTTGGGCTCCCAACCTTTGCCAGTCTGAGAAGGGCCGTGCAGAATCAGAGGACTCCAGGGAGCCCGGATGCTGGCCTAGAGCGGCTCCTCGCAGCTCATTCCACTGTCTGCTCGGACCTGCAGGTCTCCTGTGTCCACCCTGGGGACAGTGGAGGTACCCACGTGACTCCCTGCACTATCCCCCCCGATGGAGTTCAGCTCCCCCGCGATGGCCTTCTTCACATGGTCCCAAATACACACGTTCAACAAAGGTTTCCATCCCAACTACTGCACGTAGGATGCTGTGCTAATTAATGTTTCCACGGTGCGAGGGGAAACCTCTGGAAACTTCTTTTTGGCCGAAACATACCTTTAACATGCAGAGAGGTAGGCCTTCATCACCCACACATGTGGCAAAAGAGGCGTTTGGGAAAGGTCCTGAAGAGCCAGGTGTCCCACCCCCCCCCCCCAACTCACCCCCTCCCCTGAGATGAGTCTTCCCAGCGTGCTGTACCCCCCAAGGCTCTCTCTGCACCCAGAGTGGTGCACAGATGAGAGCCATCAACAGTGGAAGGTAAGGGGAGTTGATTAGATTGGAAAGGTGCAAAGGTCAGTGGGAAGCTAGTTTGGGTGGTGAGGCAAGACAGGTCGGGGCTGGTTCGTAGCAGAACCAGGGAATATAGCTGGGGTGGCTAGTACAAGGAGTTAAGCAGGAATCCACTGACTTTGTGACTTGGGTCAAAGCCACTATTTATATTATCACATTATATTATATTATATTATATTATATTATATTATATTATATATATTTAGGTATTGTTCCTTTTTTCTTTTGTCCATTTCTTTTGCCTTCCCACTTGAATGAACTCTTTATGAGGGCAAGAGCTGTTGTCTTGTTCAACACTGTGCCCCTAGAGCCTAGAGCAGTACCTGGTGTAGACTAGGTACTCATCGGATATTTATTGAATGAGTGAATGAATGGATGAATGAATGACTAGAACCCCTGAGATCCAGCTAGGTCAACACGTGGCCAAATAAAAAGTACATGCTTCAGTGAAAATGAAGAGGGTGATTTTTGAAGCAACGGTCCTAAAATGATCACATGCTGAGAAACAGGCAAAAATCTTCCGAGGGAAGCAGAGCTCATCGGCGAGGTTTAGTGTGGTTCCCCCCCAAAATCATCAAAGCGCTTAAGGACTGGATATAAAATTATCAAAGGAACCAGACAAAGAGGACCAAGTTTTGCACATGGCATTTATTACCATAGGAGGGTAAAGATGGTTATAAATCATCATAAATTACAACCGCACTTTTGAGGCCTGGCCGTGCCGGTCACTCTGCTAATCCCTTTATCTGATTGCACTCTCGCTCACTAGGCACTTGTGTGTGCAAATGAAAGCAAAATGCTGGCCAGGTGTACAGACTTGATTGCTGGGTGTTGCGTAGACAGTGGGAATTCAGGGAACGGAAGAAAATACTCTGTTCTGGCAAATGGCGCCACTGTAGGGCCAAGCAAACAGAGTGGGAGAATGGCCAAAGAAAGACACTTGCTTGGAAGGGGCACCCCCTGCAAATAGGAAACCTGGTTTTCTCCTGCCACCTTGCACAGTCTCTGTCTGGAAGGAAACCCTGAGAGTCTGTCGGCCAATTCGATGGAGTATTCAGATGCCGCTTATTCAAGAAACACCAAGGACCTCTCACGTGCCGGGCCCTGTCCTTGGACACAGGTACCGCACTGAACAAAACAGACTCGGTCTCTGCTCTAGTGAAGTCGCTAGAGATGGGAGGAAGGTAGAGAGCAAGCAATCGCAGTAAGTTTTGTAAGTGTTACGAGAAGGCATCTGTGCTGCTGTGTCACCTCTTGGTAAGGGTAAATGTTTCAGAGTAATTGAAAGAAGAAAAGGTAGCTGCAGCTAAGCAGCTTGAGAAACACTGTCAGAACAACTTTCTGAGACCCATTTAGCAGGGAGGATAGTACACGGTGATGACTTTCTTTGGCAAATGAGTCGTGTACGAGACCTCACTTTTCTACAGACACCCTCGCCTTGAAGAAAGAATCTGGCTTGGTTTACTCAGCTATTTACCCCTTCATTTGTTCAGCAAATGGCTCAGCCCTTTCACCATGTCCATCGACGGCCAACAGAGACAAAGAAATTTAGGTACAGCCCTGTGGGGTTCATTAGTTCTGGGGGTGGAAGTGGATACTGATTCAAATAGCCATGACAGCGAGTGTTGAAAGCCATACAGCAGAGAGCAGGAGCACAGAGGCCTGGTGAATTCTCCCTAAAGAATGTAGAGGAGAGACTGGCACATGTGAACTGGGTTTTGAAGGATGTATAGAGGTCTACCTGGTAGAAAACCACAATCCAGACAATGGGGACGATATTTCGGGGAGCGGGAAGAGGAAATGCACAAATATGAGAGCCTTGATATGTTTGGAAAACTGCACAATGTTTGATGTGACTGAAAGCGGAAGGGAAGTTCGTGGTGAACTTGAGGAGGGAGGGCAGGCATGAAAGCTGCTCTTGGCTACTTTGGGGGAACCAATTGTGAAAGATCGTTAATGATAGGCTACAGAGTTTGGCCTTTGGGTCCCTGCTGGTGTTTTCCAAGGTTCAGTCCTCTGCAGACCATCTTCGCAATTTTTGCCACAGCAGCCACTGATTTAGGGATTTTGTAAGCAGCCCACATTATTAAACTTATTTCTAAAAGGAGGTTAAAGTGCACATCATGGATAGAAAATCAGGATCTCCATAAAGAAGATATAGCTCTAAAATTAAGTATATAACTCTCCAAATAAAGTGTATTCATTTGTATATTTCCCTCCAAGTCATACACCGTATTTCTGGAAACACTGTTTGGAACTCTGGGTTCCATAATATTCTAAGAAACGCAGGATCAGATCGGAGGCTTGCTTTACAAAGATGCTTCTGTTGCCAATAAGAATGGATTGCAGGGACTGGATGCACAGCGACCAGTTAGGAGATGATGATATTAATGCATCAGAAAGGTGACAAAGGTCTGGATGGAGCAGTGGAGGTGGGGGTAGAGGAGGACCCATTTGAGAGCTATTTCAAAAGTAGACCAAACAGGGTTTAGTGGCAGATCGGACGGGGGAGAGAGGGATGATGGCAGGTGTGATGGGCCAGACGTGGCTCCTTAATGGAGGGGCAGTTCCTGACAGCCATTTACAAAGTCATTCCATTTATATCCGAGTCATTCACAGAAGCTAGAATCTCGCGCTTTCCAATGCATGAAACGCAGTTATGTAAGCTCCAGGAGCTGAATTCTTGGTGACAGAGCCTGCAAGATTTTTCCTAGGGAAAACTATTTACTCGATATACAGTGTTTAGGATAAAAAGGAAGAAAGAAAGAAACAGGACTATGTGTCCATCTGTCTGCCCAGCTGTCGACGCGACACGGCTAATGAAAGCAAACTTTCTGCTAGCAGATCTCCCTGTACTTTGTAAATTGGACGCTTTAACTTTTAGCTACGAAAGTGTCATTGTCAATAATGAAGGCAAACAAACGATCACCAGAACATAACTACGGCAGGAAATTGAAGTAGATAATTGGCTCACTTCACGTATTTTAAGTTTTCGGAACCCCAAGCCCCATCCCGACACACACGGTGGTGTCTGGAGCAGGCATATGAGGGGAGAGGTGTCCCCCCACCACCTCCACCTCCATGAATAATCTCGACTCTATTTATCCGTTTCATCAGATAATTTGATCATCTCCTCCCTTCGTTTTGCTTCTGTGCATAAGACCCGAATATCGTCACTTAACAAGAGGAAAGGGGGCTGGAAGGATCCCAGCAGTCATTTAAATCAGTCAGAAAGAAAAACGAAGGGGGAAAAATACAAACATCTTTTTCTTCCTCGGTAGATTTTTTCACGTAATGGTGTAATGTGATGCCTTTCTTTGGGTAAAGCAATTTGCATCACTTAAAGAAATGAAAGGGAAATGATCGTATCAGGCGTATCTAGACTACTGAGTGGAAAGAGCCTTGAAACTCTAACTAAAGTCAAGACAAGCATAAGCCGATAGAAAGTTCCAGTGTCGGGGATGGAGGTTGGGTAGACAATGACTTAGGAAACCACAGTAGGACCACCGGCTTTGGCTGTTACCTAAAAAGGGGTTTTAGGTTCCTCTTCTGTAAGACAGGGTAACAGTGCCTACTGCAGAGGGTTCTAGGAAAGTTGATGGGATATAGGACGTCAGTGTCCACCTCCATGCCTGGCGTGGGGGAAGCAGTCAATAAAGTGGGAAAGGAGTCGTTTTTATTAGTCCTGGTAGTTCATCTGCCATGTAAGCTCGAATGAATTTTAAACTCCCCTAGTGACTACTTCTCTAATCCCTTGATTTTCTCGATATTTTAATTTGGTAAGTGCACACACAAACATGAACTCTAAGCCTGAAGCTCTAGAAATGGAGTCCTAAAACAAGCATACTTAACTAGCACCGTTATCAACTCTTCACTCTCGGGAGAATGGGTCACCCAGTCGAAGTACATCCGTACAATGGAACACTCCTCAGCACTAAAAAGGGACAATGGACAGATATCCCCGAGAAGTATCATGGAAGTGCCGAATCACGGTGTGGTCCACTTGCCTAATACAACACTGTATGTTAACTACTGGAATTAAAATTAAATTAAATTAATAAAAAAAGAATAAAAAAAGAAAGGCATTATGCTGGATGAAAGAAGCCAGTCACTGAAGGTTAATTACTATAGAATTCGATCAATATACTTCATCCAAAAACCAGAACTATAGTGAAGGAGAACAGATCAGTGGGCGACAGGGAAGAAGGTGGAGGGGGAATGTAATTACAGAGGAAAGGAGGAGGAAGGCTTCTGGAGCGAGGGAACCGTCCCCATGCTGACTGTTAGAGGCAGAATGCAAATCCATATCAGAATTAAAACTCATAGAATTGTACACCACCAGAAAAATTCAATTTTGCCACAGGATGACTTAAAAAGTAAAATAAGGGGCTCCTGGGTGGCTCAGTCTGTTAAGCATCTGACTTCAACTCAGGTCATGATCTCATGGTCCATGGGTTCGAGCCCCGCGTCGGGCTCTGAGATGACAGCTCGGAGACTGGAGCCTGCTTCGGATTCTGTGTCTCCCTCGCTCTCTGCCCCTCCCCTGCTCGCACTCTGTCTCTCAAAATCATAAATAAACATTAAAAAATAAATAAGTAAATAAAGAGTAAAATAAAAGCATCCAAACACAGATGAAAGTCTCCATTCTTGGAAGACACGTTCCATTTTATGAATAGAGACAAGCAAACTGACAAACAAGCAAAACCCAAACCACACAAAAGGCAGTGCCCCAACTCCTGTCTGAGTTTTTGTGTGTGTGAGCATGAGAGAGAGAAAGAAAAAAAGTGCAAATACCACGTATGGCTTATGTGATTATGGGGTAAAGAGTGAAGAGATTCTGTCGAGGTTGATGATGTGGATGATGGGATAGGGTGGAGGATGGAGGGTGCAGTAAGCATGGGGTCGGGGCCAGAATGGGAGAGTCAGGCCTGAAAAGCAGTAAAAGGTGACCAGTTAAAATATAATAGGAGCAGCTATAATATGGCCCTATTTGTGGAAGCTCATGCACATACCCACCTGCATAACGACAGAGTTGCACATACGGCTGTGTGATTCCAGACCAGAAGCGTGGTCATGCTGTCCCCTTCGGTAGGGAAAGCGAGTTTTGGAATACTTTGAGAAGATACAGACAGCTGAGTTAAACTCTGGGATACATAAACTCTTCCCTTTCGAAATGCCCAGCTCTCCTTATTTCAGTTTGTAAGCAGGGAGAAGACAAGGCGTCCAATCGCCGCATAATCTTTATTGAGGCGAGCGATGGATGCTCCAGGTAAAACGAACCCCTGGGTATCATGCAGTGTCAGAAAAAGAGAAAAAAATAGTACGAAACCTGTCATTTTAGAGCTCAACATGGTTTGCTAACATTAATTGGCTAATCCACCCGGACACTCGTTGTGGACGGTTTCAAAGGAAATCTAATAATTTGGTCCGTTTTCCACACAGATATGAGGATAGCAATCCAATGTGCTCACTGTTAGGGCTCCTGGCATTTGCAGAGCACTTCTTTATGTGTTACTCTCAAAGTGTCCCCACGCTGGCCTGGCCACGTGGGCCACACCCACCTCCTACGCAAGGAAATGGACACTCATAGGAGGCAATGATGGACCTTTTGTATGAGTAGAATGCCTTTAAAATTTTCAAAGTATTTTCATGGATGTCTGTGCCTCCAGAGAGTCTCAGGAACTTGCCCAGGAAACGTGTGACCTAATTTTTTAAAGAAAAAAAAAAATGGAAACAAATCTGTCAAAGCATGAAGGACAACCTTCTTACAAAAGATCCTAAGAGGACAGACTGTTCAAATCGATTTGTTCTAGTAGTAAAAGATTAGGCTAAACAGACCCTTTGGTCCCGAATACGGCCCCACAGTCAGTGTCAGGAATGTTGATAAGGATAAGTCAAGAACACAAAGTATTACTGGCTTTGAAACCGACAGAGTCTACGAAGTTAGGAAAATGTTCCCAGTACCATATTTGGCGATGTGATAGGATTTATTGGAATGGCTAGATGTTCAGTTGATTTTCATTGGTTTTTCTCAGAACACTGAATATACATAGAACTCACTATAAATAAGAATGTAAAAATATGCATTCTTTTAAATAGAGCTACCCATCGAAGCTCTGTGCTCACAATAGGACTACCTGTTTGCCGATGTCACCTGGCTCTTCAGCAGTCCGATTTTCCTTGAACGGAAGTCAGTGTTGTGTTTTCTGCATGGCGTGTCTACATTCTACCCTTGGGCAAGACCGTGTCTGCTGAAGTGGCCCTCCTTGAGGCACAGATACAGGTTAGGGAGGGACTGCAGCTAGCACAAACTGGGTATATTACCCTTGTGGCTGACCATGGAGCCGCTGAACTATAGGGAAAATGAGATTAATTACAGGAAATGGAGACACATCAAAGGCAAGGAAATAGCAGACCAGAAGCTTCTGGTTAAAGGGACCGAGCTGAGAACAAATGGGGGTCATGTCGAAGTCAACAAAGACAGAGGTCAAAACAGAAAGGAGTGAAGCCAGGTTGGAACAGGTGAGCAATGTGGAATCTAAGGACTCAAGGGGTGGGCAATTGTAGAGGAATTCTGGGGCTGGACTCACGCCTGGAAGGGAAGAGGCAGGCCAGGAAAGCAATATAATGCATGATAAAACATCACAGATTATCGCGTTTGCAATGCAGTCAAATGCTAGCAGGGGCAGGGAGAGAAGGAAGGAGAGAGGGCACCAGACAGGCGCACACACGATGATGGCCAAAAAAATGAGGGTGGGAAGGGAAGAAGGGAGGAAGCATGGACCGGGCGGGGATGAGGGAAGCAATGAGTCAAAAAATAAAATTAACACGGATTTACACGGTACACTGGTGTGAACAGAAGATCCTGATAAATAAGCTTGTGACAGAACAAGCTAACTAAACACGGGGTTCTGTCCACAAGTAATTTGCTATTTAGTGAACTTGCTAAGACCACATTGGGCTGGGCACACGATGATAAAGTGTCCTCATACATACACCTCAAGCTAGGCGACTGCAGGTGCGGTGGTTACGGGTGTGGCTCTAGGAGAACAGAGAGAAACGGGGTCACGGGGAAAGACTCTGGTTTTCTAAGGTTAGAGTCTGGGGAGAATTCCTTTCCTCGAGGATAGCAGAAACCACCCAGGGTGAAAAGAATGACCGGAGCCTTCTGGTTTGGGAGGGCGGACTGAAGGCATTTCAGGCACATGCAAACCCACCCTTGCCTTCTGTCCCAGGCTAGTGCCGCTCTCAAAGTTTGGAACCTGCTGTCAGGACCCAAGACGACGACAGCAGGAGAGCGAGACATTCAAGGGAAGACTGGGCCACCAACATTCAATCAGAGGAGTGCAGAACGATGGCCCCACAGGGCGAAATTGTCATTCGGTTCTCAGAGAGAAGACCTCAGCCAGGAGCTCATCAAGGGCTCCCCCCCATGGCACCCAGGCTGCTCCCCACTACCACGTGCACGGGATTCTCCCTCTCCCTCTCTCTTGCCTCCTGCTTCCCTCTAACTCTCTGCCCATCATTCCCGATCTCAACCTCCCTTGTCCCGTGTCCGTTTCTGTCTCTTATGAAACACACTCCCCTCTGCTTCCACAGTGCGAAGTTCTGCTTGGCCCCTGGAAGTCTCCTCGCCAGTGTGGTTCCTTCCCCCCCCCACCCCCCCCCCCCACCCCCCGCCTTTTTCAGGGTCATTCAAGTGCAAACAGAGAAGAGTAACAGATTATAATGCAGCCCAATTAAAGTCCTCGGATGTCACAAGGCACTAATGTCAACATATCGTTTCAGCAGCTGCGCACGACCAGGAAAAAGAAAGTTGATTTTTGTTTTCTGTTTTCTTTTCCAAAATCTGAAAGCCTAAAGAGGCTTCCTAGAAACCCGCCGCAGAAAGACGAGACAGAGCGACAAGACAGAGTGCGGGAAAGCACGAACCATGCAGATGCGGAGCTCCTGGGAAGCCATCTCTAAGGACGGGATGGATTTGATGAGAGACTCATCAGAGGACCCGGATGCTCGGCTTTTAACTTATTTTTGCAGAGCAGGTATTTTTGCAAACAAGAATTAGAGAACGGCCTCCAGCTAAATTGCAGGGAGTCCCTGAAGAGCAAACCCTCAGAGGGGAGAATCAGTGAAGAAGAAAATGAAGATGACAAGGCTGTTGCTTCTTAATAAACATGATCACATTTTCGGCATGCATTATTTATTACTTTTCTTTCACTGATTTATTGTCCTAAAACATGTAATCTAATATGGAGGGGAGCACACACATGCCTTCACAGATGTCACCGTGACTTTCTTGTGTTTCACAAAAAGCAAAACACATGACAACAACCTTAAACGGTCAGGAGGTCGCAGGTCAAACTGACCACTGTCCCCAACTTCATCTGGTTTTTCTTCCCCTCTCCTCTATCAACTTGTTCTTTTCCTTCTTTGCAAGATACATAAGTAGCATGAAATCATTATCATTGAAACTGACGGTTATCAGTCACCGCTTAGTAAGCACTGTTCATGTGTGTCAGGGGCTTAGTTAATGACATCACTGATCCTGCAGAAGAAAAGAGCGTCTCCCCCATTTTCCACGCACAGAAGCAAAGGCTCAGAGAGTTTAAGTGACTTGAAGGGAAATCACACAGCTCGAAATTGCTGAGCTGGGATTAGAGCTCTAATGTCTGGTTGCTGTCCTAATTGGTAAATCACCGGGTCTCTGTCCAAAGTAACAAAGCCAGTGAATGCAAGGGCCTGGGTTTGAACCAGCTTATTCTGAAGTCCAGAACTTGAGATCTTTTCCACTAACCACCCTGCCCTTCAACACAGCGATTCCTCTGAAATCAGTCAACCCTGTGACTTACAAAAGGAAACAAACAAACACAAAGTAATCTTTGGCTCTGGGTCTACTTTGCCCCCATATAGTTTTTTCTTTCCACTTTGTTCAGATACAGTTTGCAAACAATACATGAAACCACTCCTTGAGCCTTATGTGGATTTAAACTCCCAGCATCTAGTATTAAAAAATTAATAACCGTCATTAATAAGGAAACATACTGAGCCACGATCAACCATCAATGCTAACCTCTTCTTTTTTTTTTTCTTTTTGTTACTGCCCCCCTTACCCTGATGGGAATTAACAAGGACCTTTAACACTGACCTTCATGTGTGTTTTTTCCTGATTATAATAAAAAATCATGTTCCATGCAGAAAATGTAGAAAAATACAAAGAAATATCCCACTTAGGATAAATTACATCATAATAATATAATAACAAGATTACATAATAATATAATATCACCTTTAACATTATATCAATCTATAGTTACATCTATCTATAGATATACTGTAGCTATAAATAAATATACTAGTATTTTATAGGGTCATAATGTGCCTATGTGTATTACTGTGCTTTTTGTTCACCCTAATTAATATATTAGGGACTTCAATGTTTATGATCACGGATTTTTAATGGTGGGTGATACGCCATGATATAGTTACCATTTTAAAAACTAACCATGAGGCACCTGGGTGGCTCAGTCGGTTAAGCAACTGACTCTTGATTTCAGCTCAAATCGTGATCTTGGAGTCGTGAGATCAAGCCCAGTGTTGGGCTCTGTGGGGACCGTGGAGTCTGGTTGGGATTCTCTCTCTCTCCGCCTCTCCCCTACTCACATGCTCTCTCTCTCTCTCTCTCTCAAAATAAACATTAAAAAAATCAATGCCTTATTATTGGACATGGCAGTTGTTTCTAGTTTTCCCCGTGTTATAAATATTTCACTGGATATAATTTACATATATCTTAATGTGGATATAACTTCTGCTAAATTCCCAGAAACAGAATTATTGTGTCGTGGGCCACGTTCACAACAGAGGCATTTGATAAATTGCCAAAATGTTCTCCAGCGACTGTGACCCATTTGAGCTTCATCATGTAGTAGGTGAAAGTGCTCTTCCTCTCTTGGACTCCCCAATACTAGGTACTGACATAAGAAATCTACTGATTACTGGAGAGCCTAAATAATAATAGTAACTCTAATAATAATGATACTTGGTGGTTCAGACTGCATTTATTTGGTAACCAATTAAGCTATATTAACATACACATGCCAACATTTTTGTAGCAATCTGTCCTAAAATCTCAACAAAAATAAACAATAATAACAACAAATACGACCTCCAAGAACTTGTACATAGCAAGTTCTGAACAAGAAAACAAACAAGGAAACCAGTACTCCAATGCACAAGAGGGGTGGAGGGGTGGCCAGTCGATGCTACAATTCTACTGCTTTTCTAACAGTTGACATGGCTTAGCCCATAAGAGCTTAACTATGAGAAAATGTGCCCTAAATGGGGTTGAAACAATTTCTTCAAGAGAAGAGCTGGTTTTCCTTAAGATCTTTATCTCTTTTCCCCTACCCTATCTAATTTAGGAAGATGACTCAGTTTTTTTTTTTCCCCCATATGGGAAAGACGTACATTTTCTTCAGGCATTTATGAATCAGACTCAAGATGCAATCCACCATCTGGGTTACTGACAAGTCTCAGGGCCAGGTGACCAGGTAGAAAATAGCCAGCATCAGGGCATAAAAATAACAACTCATTTGCAAACCAAAGAACAGTGACCTCACTGGAGAGGTTTCTTCCCTAATTTGCATGGTCTTGAACAGGAAGCAACAGGGCGCCTGTTCCATCTCCAAGGCGTGGGATCAGGGAAGGCAGGGTACTTACATCTTGCCTGTTCTCTTACCAGCTCTGTGACTGCAGACAAGTCACTTGGCCTTTTTGAGCCTTGCTTTCTTCCTTGTCATTTGTGAAATTGTTATAAATACTCTCTCCTTCACAGTGTAGATGTGAAGATTAAAGGAAATAATGGATGCAAAGAACTCAGCGCATGCCTGGCACGCAGGAAGCCCTCAGTGAAAGGTCAGACGCTGCTCATCTTCTCAGCTCCAACATCCACATCATACCCAAAGGACCCCCTTCTTTTGAGTTACCCTTTACCTCATTACAGTGCTTTTGGTTTCTGGGTCGTTTTGTTGTTTGTTGTTGTTGTTGTTGTTGTTGAACACACAGCATTACCTCGAAATAAGTTTATTTGATTTTGTGGTTATTCTCTGACTCCCTCCCTTGAATGTCAATCATTTGGGAGCTAGGATCTTTTCCATCTTAGTAAACATACATTAAAAATTTTTTTTTGACATTTTTATTTATTTTGAGAGAGAGAAAGAGCACAAGTGGCGGAGGGGCCGAGAGAGAGAAGGAGAGAATCCCAAGCAGGCTCCACACTAACAATACAGAGCCCCACGCAGGGCTCGAACTCATGAACCACGAGACCATGACCTGGGCTGAAATCAAGAGGCAGATGCTCAACCGACTGAGCCACACATAGTACCTAGTACATGGTACAGGGGCTGACACTTAGTAGGCACGCAATACATATTTGTTGAAAAATAAAACATGCGGGGCGCCTGGGTGGCGCAGTCGGTTAGGTGTCCGACTTCAGCCAGGTCACGATCTCGCGGTCCGTGAGTTCGAGCCCCGCGTCAGGCTCTGGGCTGATGGCTCGGAGCCTGGAGCCTGTTTCCGATTCTGTGTCTCCCTCTCTCTCTGCCCCTCCCCCGTTCATGCTCTGTTTCTCTCTGTCCCAAAAATAAATAAACGTTGAAAAAAAAAATTAAAAAAAAAAAAAAAGAAAAAGAAAACATGCATAAATAGGTGTTCATGCACATAGGGATACATACATGCTTCCATACCACCAGTGGTTCACTTGGCTAATTAATATTCTCTCTCCCTCTCTCTCTCTCTCTCTCTCTCTCTGCCTCCCCCTCTGATGCTCTCCCCTCTTCCTTTTTTCTCCCCCAGCAAATAATTATTGAGCCAACCTCTCTGCTAAACACTGGGGATACATTCACGAACAAGACAGAGCATCCTTGAAAGAGCCCACGGTTCAGATTTCTCTCTTCATTTCACTCCTTCACTGTTCCTTCTTGATGGATCGCTCAGATTTCAGTTTCAACTACATATACAGCGGGGACTCAGAGAGCCTCGTTCGATTCTCCGGGTTCTTGTCAAGTAGTTGCAAATGACTACCCCAGACTCTATTGTCTGTGGACTTCCTGCTTTGGCTGTATTTTACTTTTCTATAAAATACGCTATTTTGTTTCGAGATCTGCTGCTGTCCACCAAAAATACAACTCTGTTACTAACCCTGCCAGCTCCTGAATGATACCTTTGTGGACACTAAAAACAATTTAATGGCATGTCACAATAGCAATTCACTCTGTTAATAGCCCCGCTCAATAATACTATATTGCATAAACCTCCTCCAGTCGTCTGACAAATAATTCACCTTTACTCACCCCACAGTAAGCTCCATTTCACTAACAAATATATTTCTCCCCAAACCTACAAATATTCAGCATCTCTGTCCTGTGACAATAGCTATTTTTTTTTTTTTTTTTTTGGATGAGGTCAGTGGTATCATGTTTCCATTACCTCTCACTGGCTTAGTCTCAATGACAATCTTTTTCCACACGGGGAATCAAATTAGGGGACAACACAGTTTCTGATTTCTCGCTCACCTACCAGTGAATGAACGCTTTACGACTGCACAGGCGCGGGAAGCATTTGCTCTCTCTGTGGACGTCCCTTCTGCCGAACACCATCTCTGTGCAGGGGCAGGGACCTCTCGCCTCCGTAAGAAGTAGTATCTGTTAGATTTATTATTTCTTTAAAATGGCTTCTTGAGGGGCAGCAGACACAGGGTTCTTGACCTGGGGGCCTGTGCACCCCAGCGATCCAGGAGTTCAGACATTTTGTGAGGGTGAATTTTTTAAAAGATTATTTTCATCAACCTTTATGTGACATGTAGCATTTCTTCGATTATAAATGCAGGCATCAAATCACGGGACCTGTGACTTTAGCACCAGTACAAGTCGCAGATATCTTCGTATCACATCGCAGTTGTTGCGGAGCTACTGAAATATCACAGACACTTATTACTATTTCAACATTATAGGAGTTGTCAGGCCCCCTGACGGATCGTATTGTTTAATGCGTCATACAGACGTACATACGTGGCTACATTAAACTCTGTTGTTGCGTAAAACACTTTGATAACTGAATTTCTGTACACTTGTTTCTTTGTAATTTTGTATATTTTTATCTAATGCACTGAAAACCAGGATTCTGGTAAGGGGCCCATAGACTTCAGCAGGTCACCAAGGGGGTCATCGATAGTGTAAAACAGTGAGCAGGCCCTTCAGGAGCATTTGGCGGCAAAGAACCCGCGGTTGGAAGCCAAGAGTACTTGGGCTCAAACCTTGAGTTTTCAGTAATAATAATAATAATAATAATAAAGCCCCTCTAAAGTGCTTGCCACGTGCAAGGCCTTTGCACGCATTCAATTCATTTAATCCAACTATCCTGTGACATTTATCCTGTGACAACTATCCTGTGACATTTAACCCAACTATCCTGTGACTTGAAGGATATCTCAAGTATCCTTCACCTAATGAGAAAAGAGTCTGAGACTCAGAGGTGTTAAGTAACACTCCCAAGATCACTCAGCTGGCGGTTAAGTTGGGAAGCGGGGCCTTAAGCCCAGGAGGGCTCCTCTCCTCCCCCTCCCCCGTCTCCCACATCAGCAATAACAGAAATAAGTGTTTTGTAGGCAACAGCCAGTTACTCCTGAAAATAACCCTACAAACTAGGTATCATGAGCATCATCATCCTCAATTTTTGTTTTATCTTATTTATTTTTCTTATTTTTTTAGATGAAAAAAACTGAGAGAAGTTGAGTTAGCCACCGCCCCCCCCTCAAAAAAAATACAGCTTGGAAGTGATGCCAGTAAATAAAGTTTTATTGGCACACGGCCACACCCACCTAGAAACGCAGTGGCCGTGGCCGCTTTTGTGTTACGACAACAGGGCTCGGTAGTTGCTGCAGAGGCCAAATAGCCTGCAAATGTCTAAAATATGTGCTATCTGGCTCTTTACAGGCAAAGTTTACTGATCCCGCTCTTAACCGTCATCTGCTAGGCCACCTCCTGTCTCTGCCTGTCACTTACTGGCGGGCAACGTGGCCCTGGGAAAGAAAGTCACCTAAACCCAAGTATCTTAAGCTGCAAGATGGGTGCATAGTGCTATCAATAACTTAGGAGGGTTGGGAACACGGAATGCATGCAAAGAGGTGAGCACGGCTCCTGGCATATGATAAAGGTTCAGGAAATTTGCATTGCTGTTATTATTACTATTACTTCCACTTGAATCGGTTAAAGGACCTCACGTCATATTCTAAAAAAGCTTAACAGTCCATAAAGTCCAGCTGGCAATTTCTGGTCATGTCAACCACGGAAGAAGCTGGATTTGCTGGGTTTGAAATGTAATCTGCCTCTCAGATTAGGACAACTCTGTCCTCTGAAGCAAACCAGTTACTGATCAATGAGCCGGTCCTTCCAGAGACATCAGCGCTGCTCAACCAGATCTTTCATTATGTATGAAATCCAGCCCCCAAATGGACTCAAGTGATGGGAACTAGACCAGGGTCACAAATCACCCAAGACGTGGGAGCCTGATGGTAAATGAGCGCGAGGGTTCAAAGCCACGGGGCAAAGCACAACGTCAAGCAAAAGACGTCCCTGGCCAGCCCAGGGAAGACAGTAAAAGTACATAAAATGCATTTTTGTTTTCTCGAAGGAAAGAATGCCAACCCCATTTCTTGCATGCTGCTTCCCAGGGAGACACTGGCTGATGCTAAAAAGGAGTTGTCTCCCCTAAGCTCTGTCGACAGAGGCAAAAAGGAAATTAAGATGATTACATATGTTTAGGGGAAATTAAAGTGTTTTGGCTTGAAGTTTGTGTTCTCTATCAACCATATTCAGCAGGCAATTACTCAACACTCCATTTGGCCTGGGAGATGCTTCCTTAACATGGGGAATCCTTTTTACAAGCTCCTTTTAAAAATTAAGACTGCAGAGCAATGTGGCCAGGAGCACAGCTGTGGGGCCAGACATGCATGGGTTTGAAGCCCAGCCTCATTACTGCCAGGATTATTTCTCCCAGGCTCAGTTTTGTGACTCAGAAAATGGGATACTGTTTGTATTATGGGCCTGAATGCATCAACCCTCCCTCTGTCGGCGCCCTTACCCAGCCAACGGATTTCGTGCCCCCCCCCCCACCTTTCTGACCCTTGGTTGGCATGTGACCTGTGTGGTCTATTGGGATGTTTGCAAATGTAATGCAAAACAGAAAACTGAAAAATGTTTACCCGACCTGGCCCGCTTGCTTTTTCCCTCTGCAACGGCTACAAGAAGAAAACGCATAGGCTATCTTGCTGGATGAGGAGATGCCTGCTATGTGGGGCCAGGGTGTCTCAGCCACGAAAGCCCAGGCTGTTCTACATCAGCCCACAGCTCGCCAGTTCCCAACCGTGTGAGTGCACCCCAGCCAAGATTAGCTGAGCCCCTAAGCCAGCCTGGAAGCTGACCTCAGATTTATGAGCAGGGCCACCTGAGATCAGGCTAGCCCAGCCCAGAGCAGCTGGACCCCTCTGACTGGCGAGCGAAATGAATGTTGATTGTTTTTCATCACCGGGTTTAGGGGTATTTGTTACACAGCACGGCCCTGTCAATAGATAACTGATACAGATGATGTTTCCTTCACAGGGTTGTCTTGAGAAACAAAATGATAACTAGTAAGCCCAGAACACAGAACTGGTATCCGATAAGTCGGGGAGGTTGGAGACGCCGGAATTGTGACGGCCCTGGGATCCTCGTGGAGATGTGAGCCTGGGTTTTGTCTCTCACCCTTCTACATAGTCATCACTTGTGCTCATTGCCTTGGGGAAGGGATGTGGCAGAGGAGAAAGCAGAAATGCCTTCTGCCTGTCCTCGGCTTTTATCTCCAAAAGCCTAAAAGCCCCTTGAGAAACTTAGGATCTGTAGCAGAAGTTCAAGAAGAATTTGGCCAGAATTGAGAGTTGAAAGCGGGTCTTCGTCTCCCCCACGTTCTGCACCCCACCCCCATCCAAGATAGAAAAGGGGTTCCACTTGGCCAGAAGGTGAGGAGGCTGCCCAGCTAATGGAATCCACCACCTCAGGGACTGAATGGCTCTGGTGCATCTAAGCAGCCAGACCCCAGAGACAGCCATGCAGGAAGACGTGTGTGCTCCGCGCATGGCCCAGAGGCCACAGGGGGCTCCCTCACCGGCATGACAAATGTGTCACTGTAGCCCAGGGGCTGTCCGTTTTCCCAAAGCACTGCCCCTCTTTTCCTGGCAAACTTGCTAGGCGGGCACTATATCTGAATTTCTAGTTCAACTTTAAAGGAAGGGGAACCCATAACAGATTAGAGTTAAAAAAATTATGTTTGCTTTGCCGAAAATGGGAATTAACTTGAAATCTAGCAAAAGAAAGTGATCCTCCCTGACATATCCTTAGTTTGTTGCCCTGAGGCTCATACTCACTAGGTGACAATGATGTGACGATGGTTTCGGTTGAGAGGGGACACAACTATCTTCAAGGTCCAACTCTCACCTATATTGGTAAGAAAAGTAGAGGAGATTTTACAAGCTAACATAGGTGACATCTGACATAATAGCGATCAGTCGACACATCAGTCTATCAATGACCTCGTCTCCAACAGGTCATGTCCTAGGAGGGAGAGTAGAGAGGTAGAGATTCAGGACAGACTCTGTGACCCTTCCGTGATAACCCTGGCTGCCCCAGACCCTTGAGAAGAGCCTTCTGCAGAAGTCATACCCTGGCAGATCCCAGGCTGTATCTGGCTAGGAAATGTATTTTTTTTTTTGGCTTGTTCCATGTTTATACACTTAAAATAGGCTATCAACCTTTAAAAATCAAGAACTATCTTTCTAAACACACATGAACATGCGAGAGAGACAGAGAGAGAGAGAGAGAGAGAGGGAGGGAGAGAGGGAAATCCAGGTTTCTGGCTTCTTTTGAAAAGAAACAAAGAAAAACACGGCACTGCCCATGGAGCAAGAAATGAGTTGGGAGCGGCTGCTACCCCTGGAGGCCGAGAGTGTTCTCCGTTTACCACAGCCCCCACTACTCCCTATAGCTTTGCCAGCTAAAGGGACAGTGGCCAACTGCCTGTTCTTGAATCTCTTAGAGCCGATGGAAACTTCTCCGTACCCGTGATGTTTTCCAAAGTGCAAAAACAAAGGCTAGACAGAGGGGCCTATGCGTTTCTTGCCCACGACCTCCTTTAATTTCGCCGCCTAGATTTGGGGCATTTGATGCGTGTCTCTATATTTCATCCTTAAACGATTCGGTGACGGGATGTGCACGGTTTCAAAAGGGAGATAGCCTGAGCTAGAATGCGTTGTGCTCATGAACGCTTTTACACGGTACACACACACCCGCACACATCTGGGGAGTACCAGTTAAAGGACTACTTGTAAACAATACTGCTTTTGTTTACGGGAGGCGGTTTTAATTTTTCCCTAAGTAGAAAT
>NW_024412463.1:3754984-3818522 GCF_014898765.1 Herpailurus yagouaroundi | reverse complement strand
CCGCGGAAAAAAAAAAGTCTATCCCTGGAACTTTAGTAAGATTCTAAAAAGACAGCAAAAATGTTGTGGCAAATAGGGCAAAAAAAAAAAAAAAGCGCCATTTGTAAAGAAGTACTATTTGTATCGAACATCATGAGGAAATAACTGCATCATGACAATTTTGTACATCTTCTATGATTTGATTGTCAGTAATGAAGCCCATCGGAGAGTGAGAAATGAGGAGAGAAAAAGTATCTATATCACTTATCCTGCAAATTATGCAGCTCAGAGCTTGATAGCACTTGGCAAAATACAAATGTATTTGAATGGAATTCAAATTGTTGCTCTTTGCCTAAGACACAGGTAATATCACCAGGGGTCCTGTCTTTGGATTTTTCTAAGAGGTAAGAGTTTAAGTAACAGCAGTATTACAAAATTACCTTTAAACACTGAAAACATTTTTACTTTGTTACAGGGTGTAATTTCCACTTTTCCCCTCTAATGGCTCATAGACGGAAAATGGTACACTAATGCAATTTTTCAAATTTAGTTACCTTTTTTTTGTGTGTGTCCTAAAATTATACGTTCTCGTCATCTGCCCCGTTTGTCAGTCTCCAGGACCCATTTATTTCCCTGTTCTTATGGTTCCGTAATTCATCTTCTTGTCACAGAACTTTCATAAACTTTTTTTTTTTTTTAAGATACAAAACACTTGCAATAAACTCTGACAAAAATGCTTCCAGTTCAACTTTTGAAATCTTTCAATTACGCGTCGAACGATGATCATACTTTCGGGTCTTTCTGTGCTGTGAAACCTCTCTTGGAGTGACATCTTACTAGGGGAGGGGAAAAATTACTGGAAGAGAGACTCACTTCCAACCATTTATATTTCTTTGCCTCTTCACTTTTGCTTCTCTAGATGTATATTCAAAATCATGCCACGTAGAGAAGAGAAAAGGGGACTGATAAAACGGGAATTGTTATCTGTGGTAGATGGAAATCCTGTTCCAACTCCAATGATCTAAAATGGGGTGTGGGAGGAAAGAAAACTGGTTTTGTGAGCTTTTGGATGCCAGAGGGAGCCGTAAAGAGAAGTCCGTAATCAAAGGGGCTTGTTAAAAACAAACCAAACCAGGGGTGCCTGGGTCCCGACTTGGGCTCAGGTCATGATCTCACAGTTCAGGAGTTCGAGCCCCACGCTTGGCTCTGTGCTGACAGTTCAGAACCTGGAACCTGCTTCCGATCCTGCGTCTCCCTCGCTCTCTGCCCCTCCCCCACTTGTGCCCTGTCTCTGCCTCTCTCTAAAATAAATAAATGTCAAACCAAACAGAAAACGAACAAAACGTGGTGGTCTCGAGTGATGGGAAGTGCCCAATATTAAATTTGGAGTAACATGGCTATCTCTTCATTACCACGAGGAGATACTCGGTGAACATCCAGGTTAACTGGACCAGGGATTGTTACTGGGTTGTTAAGCAAGCTTATCTGTGGTGTTGAAGGCATGAGGAAAGCTTCAAGAAGCCCCTAGACCCGAGCCACTCAATGCAAATATAAAGCGAGCCACATAGGTAATTTAAAATTTTCTAGCAGCCACATTAAACAAGTTAGATAATAACAAGTAACATTAATTTTGATCATCTATTTTATTTAACCCGATGTAGTCAAAATGTTATGGTCTTCTTAACGTGTAATTAATACCACAAATCATTAATGAGACCTTTAGCATTTTTCCCTCATACTAAGTCTTTGAAATGCCAGGTGTATTTTATACCTTCAGAGCGTCTCACTTGAGATTAACCACATTTCAAGTGCTCGATAACCATATGTAGCTCAAGGCTACTGTGAAGGGCAAAACCGTTTTAGACTGTCTCCCCTAGATTCAGGGGTCCTAATAAGAGCTCGTATAGAACCTGGCCTCTCTTACTGGAGAACTTATCATTTTTTTTAAAGTTT
Organism: Herpailurus yagouaroundi; assembly: GCF_014898765.1. Classification (NCBI taxonomy): domain Eukaryota; kingdom Metazoa; phylum Chordata; class Mammalia; order Carnivora; family Felidae; genus Herpailurus; species Herpailurus yagouaroundi. The sequence goes on along the minus strand of NW_024412463.1, from coordinate 3,816,590 downwards.
ATTTATTTTGAGAGAGAGAGAGAGAGAGAGAGAGAGAGAGAGAGAGAGAGAGAGAGAATCCAGATGCCCCTCTGGGGAATTGTCCACAGAGGCTGACAGGTGCCACCTCATCTGAAAGGTGAAGACCCCTTCCTGCTGCCCACGACCAACGGCTGACTGACACTGGGATACAAACGTCCATCTTCCTTGCCTCCAAATAGGAGAACTCTGATGGGGGTTAAGTTCCAGAGCCCTGTGTCTGTGCTTCAGACCAAGGTCACACTGTACCTGGGACCACCTCCTTCCGCAGCACAATCTTGCTTCCCTCGCTCCCTCACAGGTTTTACTGAGATCACTCAAAAAGTCACCTGTATCCAAATCCTTGCCTCAGGCTCTGCTTCTAGGGAACCCGACATAAGACACTATAATTTTCTTTTGTCATGTTTTGACTCTTCTTCCTCCTTCTTCCAACCCTTTAAAATGTAAATCCATTTGTTTCCTACAGAATCTTTCCCAAGTGGCTTTCCTTATTAACCCTCAAACTATCAATTTTCTGCCCTATAAGGACCATTTACCAGTGCAGCAGAAGCCTTGAAAGGCATTTGGCTTTTTTATCTGGATGTTTATTTCACCCCACGAAGGCACTGTAAATTCCCCAAGTGTGCCGATCAAACATTTGTGGTCAACAGCAAAGCCCACAACTACACAATTTTACAATTCTCCTGAGTGACGAAGGGGAGGGATGATTCTGTCGCTCCTCTCCATGGCCCCGCTGTCACATGAGTGTGACAAGACTTCACGAAAATACATACTTCTCATACTATCTGGCCACCATTTAAGCTATTCAGGAATAGAGAGACGGGTGGATTGAGGGAAATCTTGGAACGATATGAGATTAAACAGAGAGAACTACACTGAATTTGTTCCCTCCTTAGCCAAAACGTGAGCACAGAGAACAACTTAGAATCCAAGTGGTGCCCTTAATATATTTTCTTTTTGTCATGGTTGTGGATTTTTAAAATGGGCAGATCAGTTTGTACCCCCAGATGACCGGTCAGTGCCATTAACTGAGTTTTAGGACCTTTGTGCTTGCTACCCCTTCCCCCCCTTCTGGGAACACTGCTCTCCTAAGTATCTGCACAGCTGGACTCCATGTATCACTTGGTTCTCAGCTCAGCCTAAGATTGTTTCCTCCACCTTGCATCATTCTCGAACACGTAGCCGTGTTTGATATGCCCAGCAGCACTTAGCACCAGCCGGTTACCTTCTATACTCACCTACTGCCTCTACCACTAAGTGAGCTCCCTGGGGACCGGCACTTTTGTCTTTTCCACTACTACGTCCCCAGTGCCTAGACCAGGACCTGACAAAGTGTGTGGGTGGCTCAGGTCATGAGTTCATGAGTTCGAGCCCCGCGTCGGGCTCTGGGCTGACAGCTCAGAGCCTGGAGCCTGCTTCGGATTCTGTCTCTCTCTCTCTCTCTCTCTCTCTCTCTCTCTCTCAAAAATAATAAAACATTAAAAAAAATAATTACGTGTTGATGGCCACCTGAGCCAGATTACTTTGTGTAACTCTAAGTCTTTCTTGGTAAGGAAGAGACGTCTCATGTTGCCTCTTATGGATGACATCGGCCAGAAATCTCAACGTGACGCTTCCTAGGTGTTATGGACTATGTGTCTGTGTCCCCTCGAAATTCATATGTTGAAACCCTAACCCTCAACGGAATGGTCTTAGGAGGCAGGGCTTTGGGGAAGTGTTCGGGTCATAACGATGGAGCCCCTATGATGAGATTAGTGCCCCTATAGGAAGAGCTTATAGGAGACCTTGCTCTCTTCTCCTCACCTCTGTGTCTCTGTGTCATGTGAGGAAACCAGAAACGTGTCACTGGAACCCAGCCATGTGCTATCCGTCTCGGGATTCCAGCCTCCAGAACAGTGAGAAAGGAATCACTGCTGTTTCAGCCCCCCAGTCGGCGGTCCCCTTTTCAGAGCAGGTCCAAACGAATTAGACACTAGTCTGCATCCTCAGCTTCTGACTGGGGGTCTTGGGAAATGCAGGTAAGACAATATGCTGGAGCCTCAATCTAAGGATGTGACCAGTGGCCTTGGCTGTGGTGCTGGAAGTTCTCCAGTTAAGAGCCTGGTCTCAAGTCACGGCCCGACTTGCCTGGCTTTCCAGCCTCAACCAGAGACGTTGGCCGTTCATTCTTTGCTGACAGTGGGAAGGTGAGACGAACAACGTCTCTGCCCTCTAGACTGGTGAACATAAACAAGCTTGGCTTTCTTGGGAAAGGGCTGGGTTTCCTCTCAGGGGGACGTCTGGTAGTGATTCTTTGCCTTTTTCCTGCTAGGCTTTGGAGTAACAAAACTCTGCATGTTAAGGGATCGATAAAAGACCCGGATGCCTCCTGGAAGGTTAGCGATTCATTCAACAAACATTTCTGGCATGACTGCCCATAGCCAGAAACCGCTTGCACAGGAATGACGATGGGGAGGAAACGTCAAATAAACGGCCATGGCTTCCAGGCTGATGGAGCGTCCATCCTAGCGGGGCTGACTGGCTTCGGTGACATCATCGTATGAAGAAAAGTAACATTGCAGCTATGCTTAAGTACTACCAAGAGGTTTATGGGCAAGGGGGGTACGTCGTGCGGGGCTAGGGCCATTCCGGAGGCCAAAGGAGGTTCCCGGAGACAGGAGATCCGAGCTGTGGTCTTACGTAAGCAGAGAAGTCAGCCAGGAGAAATTAGGGGGTGGGCTTCCAGCTACGGTGAGCGGCTTGCGAGAGCTCTGGCGCTCTACCTGCTGGGGATGCCAGTCACGCGGTGTTCTACGTGGTCAGTTCTCCTAACACTGTGCAATGATGCTGCACGGCCAGCTGGGCAAGCCGCATGTGCACCGGCCATGGGTGGGGGGTGAGGGTACAAGGCTGGGGCGCTGAGGGAGCTGAGAGATGATGGTGGGCCTGGAGGAGGCTGGGGCCTTCCGAGGAGGGGGACTGTGGGAACCCACTGGCATTTTTATTTAAAAAAATTTTTTTAACATTTATTTATTTTTGAGAGACAGTGAGTGAGCAGGGGAGGGGAAGAGAGGGAGGGAGGCACAGAATCTGGGGCAGGTTCCAGGCCGTCAGCACAGAGCCTGACACAGGGTTCAAACTCACAGACCGCGAGAGCATGACCTGAGCCGAAGTCGGACGCTCAACCGACGGAGCCACCCAGGTGCCCCTGGCATTTTTATCTTAAAGAGGTGTACATTGGGGGCGCCTGGGTGGCTCGGTCGGTTGAGCATCCGACTTCGGCTTGGATGATGATCTTCCGGTCTGTGAGCTCGAGCCCTGTGTCGGGCTCTGTGCGGACAGCTCGGAGCCGGGAGCCTGCTTCGGATTCTGTGTCTCCCTCTCTCTCCCCCACTCATGCTCTGTCTCTCTCTCTCTCTCTCAAGAATAAATAAACATTAAAAAAAATTTTTTTTAAAGAGGCTTACATTGGGGCGCCTGGGTGGCGCAGTCGGTTAAGCGTCCGACTTCAGCCAGGTCACGATCTCGCGGTCCATGGGTTCGAGCCCCGCGTCGGGCTCTGGGCTGATGGCTCGGAGCCTGGAGCCTGTTTCCGATTCTGTGTCTCCCTCTCTCTCTGCTCCTCCCCCGTTCATGCTCTGCCTCTCTCTGTCCCAAAAATAAATAAACGTTGAAAAAAAAATTTTTTTAAATAAATAAATAAATAAAGAGGCTTACATTGAAGAAAGGAACCTCCAGGTTACACGAGGCCAGGTTTTACTTGGCCAGAATGCTTTGCCGATGAAATAATCACCAGGTGGGCACGCGGCTCCAGCCCCGGCAGCAGGCCTTCGCTGTTGCACAAAGCAACACCCGGCCCTTCATCGCACGCGACCCATCCCCTCACCGCTCTGATGACCTAATGAAAGTACTTGTATGGCCCCTCTCCCTAAAGCTAGGGCATATCTTTACGGCCTCCCTCTATTCTCGAAGGTAAACTCCGCAAGGGCAAAACCTTGCACGTAGCCCAAGGATTGACAAAGAGCAGAGCTCTCAAATGCGCTTGCTGAACAAATAAATCAGTGAATGAAGAAGGAAGCCTAACATGGTAAAGGCAGGGGGTGGGGGGGGGCACGGAAACGCATGAGATTTGGCCCCTGCAAAGACGCTTCATCCTGGGCCAAACCGCCGAGAATTAATGTTTCCCGCATGCAAGGAAGACATCTTAATGTATGAAACCCAACCCAGGCCTCTTCCTGCCTCTCAGATCCAGACTCAGAAATCGCTGGGCACAATTTGAAAACATCGGTAACTCTTAGTGAACACGAGCATTGTTCGTGCTTCTGAATTCGCTGCAGGCAAATAAATACATACCCCGGGCACAAAATAATTTAAGCAGAAGGCCCGAATAATCACCTCTCTCCCGGCCCACCTCCACTCTGGGGGGACTTTAGTGAGAGCGGACTTGTGGCAGGTCTGGGGACTGTCTCTTCCCCGGACACAGGCGGCCATCTGGAGAAGACGCCACATTGCACAGAGAAAGGAGTTTACACAGTCAACCCGCCAAGAAGCATTCACTGAGATGTCCACTCTGCACCCAGATTTTCCCAACGTGCTGACGCAGGGGTCTGACGAACGCGAGCCCACCAGGCGGCAGTGGGAACAGCAGCCGCGGCTATTTATTGAGCGCCTGCTGTCTACACCACTGTTTGCATCGCCCGTGAGGGCGGTGCTCAGACTATTTCCCCTTGATCGATGAAGGCCTGGAATTTAGAGGCTGCGTGACGCATCCCCGCTAATAATGCTCGAGGCCAGGTACAAGCACTCGCTGTGTCTGGCTCAAGGCTCGGTTCCGGAGTACTTGTCTGAGAGTGTCCCTTCACGGGATGCTTTGGGCATCGGCAGACCACATCGAGGTCCATCTGAATAACCCCAGACATAAATTTATAAGGGGTTAGGGAAGTGAGGGTCCTGGTTCAAACGAGGCCAAGGATTCATCATCCACTCAAGTCATGTGTATGGACCCCTTGCTGTCTACCAGGCACCGGGTCAGGTGTCCAAGAACTGATGTTGACTGAGAACCAGATAATCCGTACTCTCCTGGACCAGTCACGGAATGCAGACACATGGGGCAGGCAGTCTTACACACATACCAATACCAATCAACTTGTGATAAGAGGACCCTCAGGATACTGAAAGCATGTAAGACAGGGGATGAGCCCACACTTAAAGACTGACGGTCATTGTTCCAAAATACACTCGATGTCAACGTGAAACACATTTTTTTCCTGGGTGTTAGGGCACTTTCTGGGTATAGCAGGAATGTTTTACTTGCCTCTTAGGTATTCTAAAAAAATTTTTTTTAACGTTTACTTATTTTTGAGAGGAGAGAGACAGAGCATGAGCAGGGGAGGAGAGAGAAAGAGGGAGACACAGAATCTGAAACAGGCTCCAGGCTCCGAGCTGTCAGCACAGAGGCCGACGCTGAGCTCAGACTCACGGAGCGCGAGATCATGACCTGAGCCGAAGCCGGATGCTTAACCAACTGAGCCACTGAGGCGCCCTGCCTCTTAGGTATTCTAAACCTTTCTTTAGGACTTCTAGTAGTTACATTTACCGAAAGACTTCTAATATCTGAGTGCAGCAAATCCATGCACAGCCCGGTAGGATACATGCCAGAAAACAGAATAGACAGGCAACAATCAGGTACATTTTAGATACATGAGTGGTTTATAAATAAACATTCGGTACACCAAACGGAGATAAAGGAACAATAAGTAAGTGGGTTTAATATGGTTAGATACGCAAAGCTATTTCAGAGAAATAAGCAGCAACGGGATAAAGGGTAGCCAAGTAAATAGGGGAACAGATAAATTCTGGAAAGAGAGAAAAGGGGAAAAATAAGAAAGCTCTCTTCCAGGAATTGCTGATAACGTCAACAGCATTCACTCTTACCAGGGCCTCAGTATATGTTGAGTCCGCTAATCTGTTGTAAGCTATATTGTCTACAGACAGATATCAATCATACCAGGGAGAACATTAAGACCACCTATATCTATTTCCCTGACACCTGACTTCTGCAAGCCCCCTCCTGGCAAAGAGGGAAGCTGAGGGGTTATCGAATCGAATATGCCATCTCCCCGCGAGCTGACTGCCTTTCTTAGACTTTGCATAAATCGCAAACTTGCAAATTATTGGCCTTGCAAAGTTGACTCATCCATTCCACACCCTTGCCCTCGTCCGTTCTGAGGCCCAAGTATGGGGTGGGGGTGGGGGCAGTTACAAAGAGCCCAATATCTTGGAAGAAGTCTTAAAAAAGAGTAGGCTACAGTCAAGCTGGTTCGTGTAGGTGAGGGTTTATGCTTTAGCAAAAATGAATTTTCTATTAGGATGACTCCTAATCTGAATGTGATTTCAAGGGCAACTGGAACACAGAAGAGGAAAGGAAGAAAAGGCAAATGCTGGGGTTAAAGGGAGGACTGTCCTTCCAGCAAAAACGAGGGCCTGAGATTAAGGAGGCACCTACAGTGATGAGCGCGGGGTGTTGTATGTAAGTGATGAATCACTGAATTCTGCTCCTGAAACCAGCATTGCGCTCTATGTCAACTAGTTAGAATGTATTTACTTTTATTTTGTAAGTTTATTTATTTTGAGAGAGAGAAAGAGAGAGGGTGCACATGCACACATGAATGGGGGGAGGGGCAGAGAGAGAGAACCCCGGGCAGGCTCCGTGCTGTCAGTGCAGAGCCCAGCGTGGGGCTTGAACTCACGAACCCATGAGATCACGACCTGAGCCGAAGTCAAGAGTCAGGCGCTCCTCACTAACTAGAATTTAAATACAATTTTGAAAAAGACAAAACAATGAAGGCATTAACGTGGCTTTGGGGGCAGTCAAGGCACAGGGCTCCATGCTCCAAAGGGGCCCTGTGGTCACCATCTTCAGGAAATGTTCATTAATTTCATCTTTGAATTCGTGTTTTGCAAGTGAAGTCTAATGGGGCCATGGGACACGTGCTGGGGGCTTAGAGCCTCAGCTCAGAAGGCTGTCCCCTCCAGGTCCCTGGGAAGGGGTCTCAGCTGCCCGCTGCCTGCCCTCTGGCTCCCTCCCCCTGGCCTTAGCCCTCTTACTGCTGTCACTCTAGGCCCGGGGTGGTGGCTGGGTCACAGTGGGGGGGGGGGGGGGGGGGGTAGGCACATTTTCTACCACTGCTCTCAGCTCCCTGTGGGAGCCTAGATATTACGGGTCGGGGGAGGGTCAGGATTAGACTCATGCTGTGTAGTATGTGGGGTGGGGCTGGGTGGTGCCATCTCCGAATAGGCATCACCAAGCTGTGGCTGGCGGGGACCTCTTGCCTGCCCCTGATCCAGGTAACAAGTTCATCAGGTGCAGAGGTTATAATCTTTTTATTTATTTTGGCGGGGGGGGCATAGAGAGAGGGAGACAGAGAATCCCCAAAAGGCTCTGTGCTAACAGTGCAGTCCCAATGCAGGACTCGAACCCATAAACTGTGAGATCATGACCTGATCTGAAAGCAAGAGTCAGATACTTAACCAACTGAGCCACCCAGATGCCCCATAGAGGTTACGATTTTTTTTGGGGGGGGGGGTCATCTGTCCACCATGAAGTGAGGTGGTGGGCCTGAGGGAGAGGGGTGATTGACTTCCTAGCCTCTGGCCTGGGCCCTGCACGTTGGGTGGTAAGCCTTGGTTTAAGGAAATAAAAGGCAAATACTTAGATCTGGACTTCATCTCGCCTTCCTTACTGTCGTCTCTGGGGTACTCACAGGGGCTATGCACGGACGTTCCAGTTTGCTTCCCCGCGGACACGCGCTAGAACTGCACTTTGCTGCCCCTTGAGGTTAGATGTGGCCGCCCCACTTGCTTTCGTGTTCCAGAAGAAGTTTTAATTGCCGATGCACATTTTCTTTCTCTGTGTCACGGCAATCGCCATGATTCAAAGGGTGGCTGCCTTATCGGTCTGGGGTCAGAACAAGAGTGACAGGGATCAGAGCCCCCCGCGGGAGTATGAAGTTATTTTAAGCCTTAGAGATTTGGGAGTTCGTGCTGTAGCAAGACCTAGGCCACAGCGATTGATATGGTCTCCAGGGCGGATGGTTCTTCCTAGCACACTCTGGAAAATAATAATAGATGCTTAGTATGTGTTTACTGAACGAATGAATGACCTTCTTCTGACCAAGGCCAGTAGATTCGTGCGGATACGTTACGTAGACGTAGGCTCTTCGTGCTCAGTGGATGCTGCTAGACCATTTCCTTTCACATCAAACTCTCATCCTGATTTCTTCACTCCTTTGCTTGATCTCCTACCTCTCTCGGGACCCTTTACCTCCTGGCGTGGTCCTCTTTTTTTCCGTCTTTCCTCTATTCCTTTCTCTCTTTCTTCCCCCTCTCAGAGAGAGCTTTGTGAAAGCCACACCCATGTGGGCACCTTCTAAAACCGCAGCTCCGATCCACCTTCTGCCCTCCACGCCACGTCTTCCCTCCAACTGCACCGAATCTATTCAGATGTCTGCTGGCATCTGACTCAGTATGCCAAAAATGGGACTCAGCATCATCTTCCAGAACCGTCAACATCGCCCCCCCCCCCCCCACCGGAGTCTCTGCCTCCACCTATGTATCAGTGGCACCACCAACCTTCAAGCTCTTTCTGTAGCTTTATTTTAGGTTTTGCATCTGCTTTTTAACATTTTATTTTAGTTTTATCTGTCCCCAAACTTTCCTCTGCAGAGTCTTCTGGACTGACTACGGCCTCAATGCCCACACCTCGCCACCCTGCTCCCATCCAGCACCCTCTAGCTCATGTCCCAACTGCTCTAACAGATATCGACCTCCCTTCCTTGCTTACAACATCAGTTTTTATATATATCTTTTTATTGTGTAACTAGATCCTTCTTATAGAACGATGATTCTCGACTAGCATGCCACCAAGTATTGATTAATGCATAACGTGTTTTTGTTTTTTTTTTTTCTTTTAGAATTCTGGATTCAAACACGTTCTCAGAAGGATCATTAAATTCTGAAGGTCAGGCCATAAGGTGTAGGGAAGGGCAGAACTGCAGCGAGTGAGAAGGGTAAGCTCTCTGACCAGAGCACGTCGGGGATGTACCGGAACACATGCAGAAATCTGGCTGCGGGGGTGACGGCCAGGCCGGAGTGAGAATATAAATTTGGCTGCTCTCGTTTTATAGGGTTGTAACAAATGTAGGGCTAATACAACAGGGGTGGCAGCCTGAACTTCCTGGAGGAGGCTGGAAGTGAACACAGTTAAGTGAAGGTGGTTGTAAGTGATGATGAACCTGGGGGTGCCCTGATTAAGGAAACAACACACTCAGCTGCAGCTGGCTGTGGTCACATGGCCACATAGGTCTGTGATGGCGAGATGTTCCTGTTTTCCAAAAGAAGCCACACATAGGGATGGTAAGTGAAAAAACGGAAATGTGAAAGCTATTTTTTTTTTTTTAATATAGTGAGTCTAGGGGAGAACGTTTCTGTGGGCCAGGTCCTGCTTGCAGGCTGTTGAGATCGCCAGGTCTAAGCGGACAGAGGAGAGGAGATGGGGACCCAGGACAGACAGAGATGTAGGGAGCCATGATATTTTTGGGGTCATCTGAGAAGAGCAGAGGGCACAGAGGAGGGAAGAAGCATGTCACCAAGCGTCACCATGCAGGTCGGGAACACATCTGACGACGTCGAGCTTCTGTTTCTATCACAAGCAGAAAAGCGGCAGCAACAATAGCCACATCAACAACCAAAGAGCAAGTCTTCTAAGAGGGGAGACACCAATAAAATGCCATTATAAATCTCGAAATAAAGGACAGCAAGAACCAAAAGGGTAGGGACAACATTGCAGGACCTTCAGGTGGGATGAGTACAGAAGGGGCAGCGGGGGGGGGGGGGGTCACTGGAAAGATGATGTAGTTCCAGAATCATCGGCGGCCGGCTGGGGTTGGCCAAAGGCCAGCTGAAGGTTAGGGCAAGCGAGTAGGAGGTGAGGTACTCCAGGGAGAAAGTGAAGGCTCCTTCAGCGAGATTGGTAATGAAGGACAGAAGAGGCGAGGGTGTCCGGGAAGGAAGTGTGTGTGCACAGAAAAACATAGAGATGGACAAGCCATGTGTAATTTAGGCAGACACATTCCCCATGAAATTCTGAGTCGGTAGGAGATGAGCACTTCCTTTGATCCAACGATCTTCTACGAGCTTTGACTCTAGCTCTGGAAACCCTAAGAGGTAGGTATTATATTTACACCCATTTTAAGATGAGAAAACTGAGGCACAGAAGTGCATCTACATATTTTAATTATTGATCTATTTATTTATTAAGAAGAGACATTTGAGATTTAAGAGAGGGGAGAAGTCCAGAAAAGAAAGGGTGAGAATTCGGAGGTCCATTTGAAGCTTCCTGTTAGGAAGAGGTAAGGCAGAAACCCAAATAAACGTCCTGAGTCCACTGGGAAAGGATGTCAAAAGGGAGAGTTGTATCTTCTTCAGAGACTGCAGGGAAGAAAGGGAAAGAAATCAATGGTATGAAATTATTGGCAAGCAAAGAAGTCAAAGGAAGAGACCTAACAGCCTCTTTGCTTTTGTTTCTTAAATAAATCACAATGGACATGGGGCTCTGTTACTCTTGAGGATGTGACACAGATTTTTGGTTGTGGGAGAACTTAAATTAATCATAAGACGGGTCTTGGATATCGAGGAGAGATTAATCATCTAGAAATAAACCAAGGATGCATTATTTCATATCTTTGGGTTATACTCAAATATGCATCCAAACCCACCAGACTATCGGAGCCATATGGAATCCTTTCTGGTGCACCTGGTAATAACAAAACCCTCCCCAAAGGGATGCTCTGAAGTCATTGCTCTGGTCTTGATGCTCTGAGATAATTCTCAGAACTTGTCACTGTCTGTACCGCCCTTGCTTAGTGGAGAGCACTTGTCTTCTTCCAGATTGCAAACACCTAGTCCTCCCCCTGAGGGTGTTTTTAAGAGCGGTGGAATGTAGAATAAGAACACAACCCTCTCATTTCAAAAAGGAAACCCCTCCACGTGCGTCATGCACATTACAGAAAACGTGGCAGAAAGCATGGAGGAAAACCATTCTTTCTCCCTTCATAAAAATGGCGGCAACTCCAGGCCCAGGCACTTGACCGTGGAGTACCAGAAAGCCTCTATACTTTTTTTTTTTTCCGGTTTATTCTAACGTTCTGGCTCTCCACACGAGCGAGCATACATATGAGTTGGGATGCTTTTAAAAATTCAGATTTGCAGGCCCTACCACCCGAATTTCTGAATGAGTGAGTCTGAGCCCAGGTCTAGAAATCAACATTTTAATCAAGCTACCCGACTAGACCTTACAGCATCTTTCTAAAAGCACTCTTCCACAAGTCCTGAAGAATAAGAATTCTATCCCGAATTGTACTGGCTGCAGATGAAGGGCCTGACTTTGAGAAATTAGCATTTATAAAAGCCACACTTTCCTTAAACAAAGGACATTAGGGACTCCGGGAGTCCGAAGGAGACAGGAGTTTCTGGAAGAGATTGACCTCTTCTGAAGTTAGAAGAATTCACATCAACAAGTATGACCCAGGGCTCCCCGTGCACCAGAGATGAAGAGAATGTGGTTTCCCATCTGGGATCTGATGGGAAGTTATGCATGGCCCACACATCTGAGCATGCTTACACACACACACACACACACACACACACACACACACACACACAGAGGCACACGCACAAACCATAACGGCAGCTATTTGCCCTGGCTTTTTCAGGCGGCTTGCATTTTAGAACTCCGGTCCATCATTCCAGATCTGTCACACCACAGGTCCTGAGCTGGATTCAGAAAATGTCATCAAGGAAAGCATGCTACAAGGGAAACTGAGGCCAAGGAACAAACCAAGTCTGCATAGAAAGAAGAGACCTTCAGACTATGAGACATTAATAACAGCTGATGGGGTGGGGGGATGCTGCATTTATTACATGTGCATGTTTTTCCCATGAATCTTCACACTGTAACCCTACAAAGCAGGTTCCATGGTCCCACCCATTTTATAGATGAGGGAATGGAGGCACAGAGAGGTCAAAGCAACTTGCCTGCTGGTAGGTGGAGGAGAAGGAACCAAGCCTAGCTCCCAGGCCCCCGTTCACCACGATGATACGCTGAAAGCTTCTGGAAACAAGCTCACTGGGTCTGGGTCTTAAGGGGAGAGCGATTTTCGGGCAGATGGAAACCACTCCAGGGTCTAGAGTGCTACCGCCGTTAGAGGTACTGGGGACATCACAGCGAACAGGGCCACAGGGAAGAAGCAGTGGGCGGACCGCAGGGAGACAAGTGCTCCTGTGACCTGTTAGAGAGCCTGAGGGCAGCAGGTGGCGTGTCGATGGATGGTGAGTGGGTGGTCAGAGGAGACTAGATCAAACCTTTGGTCTTTTGGGGGAGACTGGACTTTTCTGTAGGTACAAGGGTATCGTGAAAGCCCTCCTTCTCAACAGGGGGAGATTTTGCCCCTTGGGGGACATTTGACAATATCCGGGGACATTTTTGGTTGTCAGAATGTGGGGAGGTGGGCTCTACTGGCAACTAAGGGGTAGAGGTCAGGCACGCTGCCAGTGAACATCCCCTGGTGCACAGGACGGCCACCACAGCAGAGAATGATCCAGTCCCCCATGTCAATAGTGTCAAGGTGGTGAGATTTCAAAGCCAGTTAATGAAGTACAGCCTGAAACTCTCCTACTAGTTCTTCCCAGGGTGACTCTACTTTGAATACTGCGCCTTACAGTGCAGAAATCTTTAACCAAATGTGACTTTGTCCTTTGGCATTAGGATATTATTCTTCTCCTGGTGCCAATAATTAACCTTTGTTTAACAGGAACCCTTCCCTAGAGAAGAGCCAGGTCTTGCTTCTCCTGGAAGAAGCCTCTGCTGGGAAGGGTGGGATTCCTCTTCTCCCCAAACAGGCCCCGAAACGCTAACAGGACTAGGCAATTGTAATTGCTCTGATGCTTTGCATATTTATGTTTGAGACCTTCGCATGAACTGTTACTTTAAAAAAGAAGGATCAGTTCATCTTTAAAAGAAGGTGATTGATCGCTGCCAGTCGGGCATTCCTTCATTCTTGGCTTCCTCTTAGCCTCCGTAATAAGTTCTTCACGAACACCCGTCTGCTATTAAAGAATGGTATTCATCATAAGCCAAGCAGAGAGGAGGCAGAATTTGATGGGCACAATACCATATTTCAATCCACAGTGTCCTTTTTGTTCAACTCAATCTGCCGTGTCGTTAATATTTGAGAAAAAACACACAAAGACTTTGGTAAATATTAATCAGAAATATACAGCCCCTTTCCCGACTCAATTACCCATTACTGGGCACTCCAGGTGATAATGTCCTGCTAAACCTTCTATTTGCTTAAAATGCAAGTGAAAAGTACTTTCTGTGGATTGAATGTAGTGCTCTTAGCAGCCTAAGTAGTCTGTAACAGCAGGGAGATTCTCTTCCTCATCTGCTATTTTATTCCGTGAGCTTCCAGGTCCTCTAGCATCTGAGTGTGAGTCTAGCCCCCTGGCTTGGCTGTTTTTCTGATGGGTTCTAACTTTTGCAGATGCGTTCAGACGACTAGGGATGCACAGAATTAACAGCAAGTGTGCCCAATGGTCAACATACCCAACGGCCGGCCGGCCCGCAGATCACGGCACCCCTGTAGGGTGCAAACTCTTTGAACTCAGAAGTCCATTTCCTTCTACTTCAGATCTCATCAGACCATGCAAATTGCCATCAACCTTTCCACACTGGCTGAAGCAGGTCTAAGTCATGATGTCCCTTATTATCAGTGAAGTCATTAAAAGTCCATCAGATCAATTGGGCTCTGACATAACATTAAAAATGTTCTTGGGTGAAATCTATTTCTCCACTCCTATAACCGGTGTAAGTTCAAAGAGGTTCATAATGAAATCTTGTCCCATCCGTGTCAGCTCCTCAAGTTAACAATGAATATTAAAATCTAGGTGGCAGGAGCTGGATTCATCATGGAACATCAAAATCTGAACCCCAAAGGCCATGCCGCCGAGAGCCGCTAGCTTCCTATAAACAGCAAATATTCAATCTGACTGTGAAAAGGTAAGGGGCAAGTCTCATCACACGCTTCCTGGAGGCCAGGTCAGTCTATCCAGGAGCCTGAAATTATGGGCAACAGAATGAAGAAACGAGGTGATTTGCCACTAACTTATTAGGTGTGCTGGAAATTTCAGTTATTCGACACTCCCATTCCTGCTTCAAAATCAGGCCGTGTCTTGGCTTTTCCTAGAAATGGAGCGAAATCTTTCCCCACGACAATGTCTTCTTGGCTTTTCTGTATGACATTTGTCTTTCCCCAATAAAAGCGGTCAATACACGGATAGGTATCAGGCATTTGACATATTCTAACATTATGAAAGAGTCACCTATGAACTCTTCTTAAAATACACCATCAGAGATTTTTGTTTTGGTTCTTGTTTTTCTGAGAAACCCTGGGTGCCATTTGCCCAGCATTTGAGAAATAAAGAAAGAGGCAAAGGCCAAAGATACCCTGTTTTGCTTAGATACAGGCAAGTCAAACCAACAAAAGAATTATGTTTGTCAATATACTCAGGAGGTAGAATTCTTGCATAAGAGTTTCTCGTTAGGTTACTAGTTTCTAGTGTCACATGTGGGAAGGTGGACCTTCCGTATCAGGGCTTCCAAATGTCTTTTGTACTTAACCACCATAAAGAGGAAACAAACAAAAAACAAAAAGATTTGAAATGATGAACCCGGAGGTATGTTTGTATGTAGAAAGAAACAACTGTTTCAAAACTATTACTTCCCTTGGTACATGCAAGTTACTTAGATATATACAATTCTATTCTATTTTTTCTTTTTAATGCTGGTCAAAACCCACAGAATTGATGACACTAATGGGTCTTCCACGATTTGAAAACAGTGCTCTATCCTAATATACATGAGCCACTCAACTCAAAACCCAAGAGGTATTCTCTGTTCCAACATACTCACTTTTTTTTTTTTTAACAGATTGATTAATATTAAGGGAGTCACTTATGGAGTATTTGTGTCATGCCAGGAATTAGAATCACTAGTGTGGACCCCAAAACCTGTTTCACTTACAGAAGTGTTGGACATCCTCCAAGTTTTATATGGGTTGTTTCTATTGTCTATAAATTGTACCCGTCACCGTGCATGGTTTTGTTATGGGGATTTGTGTCCTTCTTTCCTTCCTTCCTTCTTTCTTTTCTAACTGAACCTGGGTCTACATAACAAAAAATGAGAAGAGTTAATTGTCTGAATGTGTCCAGACGCACAGATGCTTTGGTGTCACATAGTAGACACCAGGATTCTTCCCGCCCCCTGCCTTGGGCTGCCTCTCATGCAGATGTTTTGGCTGTGCAGACAGAGTCCCAGGTAGGGGGATTCTGATGATACGTCTTGAGCTAAAGCTGCACACGTATTGTCCATTATTTACCAAACATAGGAAATCAGTCAGCATTAAAATGCAACTCTAAAGGGAAATTTCTCATTGCCTGGAAAGTTAGGTTCTGGAAACTTGCCCTAAAGCCATTAAGTATTCAGTAGAATTTGGGATAAAGTAGGTTCCTCTTGGAAATCAGCCAAAAAAACTTTATTTATTTATTACTGCAAACATATGGCTTCATGGGGATATTCCAGCCATGAGGGCAGCTTTCTAATGAGGCTCCCAAAGAGATTATTTTAAAACTGAACATAAAATGTAATAATTTCAAAATAGTAACCAATATTCACATATCTGTCTGATGCATTTGACTTTAACATCTTTTTTTTCATGTACGACGAGGTGCTCGAACCTCATGGTGGATATGACCTCTACAGGAAATTCAGTGGGAAAACGATTTGAAACTCCACATTGCCAAAACAAATTGATGATGAATTTTTCAGCTCAGTTCTTGTATTGAATTACAAAGTCTATTAGCAAAAGAAACTAAAGGGCGGATTACGATATGATTCAACAGAAGAGTATAAAAAAGAGGAAGAAAGTCCCTTTGAACCTTGCCATTGAGCCTCTGAGAGGGTGGAAGCTATGGTTTCTACAAATTCTCAGCAAGTTTTAACATCAAGACTTGATAGAGGGTTGGGTTAAATGAGAGACCCCTAAATGTATTCACTGAACATAAAGAATCCAGATCTTTTAAAATGCAGAACATCTTCCAGGTTTCTACCAAGAAGAGTGATGGGATATTAAAAGTCCTTAAGATTATTGGCTCTCCTCAAGATTTGCAAGGCAATAAGGAATAAATTGATGTAAGTGATAAGAAAAATCATCCCCTCCTTTTTCATTATTAATGACCAAATATTATTAAATCAATAATTTTGGTGATGATCTGAACAGGTTATTAAATATCATGAATTATTCACCTTAAAAGTTGATCAGAGCCATGAAAATAATTCAAGTTAATGGGAATCTTTGGATCTCTCACGAAATACCCAGTCATTGACAAAACATCTCTGTTAGGATTTTTGGAACGTGAAAACGCAGAGACCACAGATGTCCTCAAGGAAGAGAACAACATTCCTTGCTGGATTACAGGAAATTAAAAAACCAGATATCCATCACCAAAATAATGGGCGATTAAAGAGACCGAGAAATAGGTGCCAATGGTTACAGGGAATTCGTTTCTTCCCACTCCTGCCCCCGTCCCCCCCCCCCCCGCTTCAATTAATACTGCACCAATAGTTTCAGAAACCTCACAAAATCGGGACGCCAGCCATGGATTTGTCAATGCTGGGTGTGCCTCCAGCACTGGGGAGTTGGGCATAAAGCAATTAGTGGGTGGCTCTCGGCCAGGAGCACTATCTATTCCAATTACTTTGCCTTAAGCAAGGTGTGTGTGCAAAAGAGTATTTTGTCCAGAGGTTATACAATACGAGGCAGTGGAATGTGATTTAATTTAGAAGGGACAGGGAAACAGGAGAGAAGGGTTGGGGGTGGGGTCCAGGGCAGGCAAAGAAGGTTTGATGGCTTTGACCCCTTGTGAAATCTTCGTTACCATCCTTGGGAACACTGACACAAACAGACCACGGATCCCAGCTGTCATTGAAACTGAAGGCAAACAGATACCCCACTGCCTCCCTCTTTGCATACCTTCTCCACTGCAGGCTTCCTGCTAAACCAGGATCATGCCAAAAAGCATTATCCTGTGGTAGAATTTCCCAATATGAAAGTGACTCCATTACTGAAGCGTTTAATGACACGCACTTTTTTTTTTTTTTCTTTTTAACCATTTAATGCAAGGTGAGCCCTGAATACTAATGGAGAAAAAGAAGCCACAGCCAACAAGGGTTTTGGGTTTTTTTTTTTTTTTTTTTTTTTTTTTGTTTTGCAAAACCAGACAGGTGGGTCAGGACCCGGAAAGAACCTGGAAAACAGGAATGGAAAGGAGCTTCCATGTTTAGAAACGAGGGGTACAGGGGTTCAGATCAGGGCTCTATCTTTCACGAACTGTGGGATCTTGAGCAGTTTACCTAATTTCCCTCAGCCTCCAGGTTAATGACAAAATATACCTCCAACAGCGGTCGCGGGCTGGATCTTAATGGCTGAATTTCCACAAGCCAGCACTCAGCAGCTCCTCAGCCCGGAGCCAAGCACTGAGCGTTCATTCCCTCGACACGTGCCGAGTGAGTCCCTCCTAGGTCTCCTTCGCTGTTGTTGCACACGGGGCCAGCGATCATGACCTTTACAGACTAGTCACGGGAAATGATAATAAATAAGCCAAAAAAAAAAAATACTCATGATAACTTTCAGGTGAAAATAGCCACTATAAAGAAAATAAAACAGGAAGTGTGAGAGCAAGTAATCAGAAGGGGGACAATTTTCACTTCAGACGTGAAAGGTTAGGGGAAGCTTCCTGCTGGGGGGTGAGGGGGGAGGGTGGGTCAAGCCTAAGCTGGAGCTTGGGAAGTACATGCGTGTCAGAACAGGAAAGTGGGTTCGAGACCCTTCTAAGAGGAGAGAATTGCAAAAGCAAAGGCCCTCCATAAATGCTGAGGATGATAATAGTAATGATTATGATTTTTTCTTCATTTCCAGTTGGGACATTTAAGATCAGCCCCGGTGGAAACTTGTCTTTTGAGGGAAGCAGATGCATCAGGCACAACATATTCCCCCCACCCCCACCCCAGAGAGGCCGTTTCTGGGCACCCCCTCCCCCAGCTGGGGCTGAGGCAAAAGGCTTCATTTCATCACTTCCCAGACTCATTGGGAAGGGGGCTGCCGTCCATTTACCCCCAAGACTAGAATTATTTGTACGACCACAAGATGGCATTGGAGGTGGTCCAAGCACATAGGCAAAGACTCATTGGCAGTTAAATCATGCGAAGACATAACGGTAAGTAAATATGCCCAGAGAGGGAATTTTAGCCATCCAAGGACACAGAAAAACCACAGCCCTGGCCTCAATACTGCATTCCTCATATATCTAACCCATGTTCTTATGCTATAGGATAAACGACATAAATCAAGAGACTCTTGGGATAGATCAGGAATAAGCCTGCGATAAATTCTGTTAAACTGACTTGTCAGTGCCTTGCCTGGAAACTTCGATTCTTTTTGGAAATTACAAAATACTATTGAATGATGTGGCAATGTGGCAGGAACTGAGAAGGAAATTCTCCCCGGAATTTCTACCTAACTGTCGAGGAGGTTAAAGAATCGGAGACAAGTCAGTGTTGCAGAGCTCCGTCGCGTGTTGGATTCAAATGGGATAAAAAGAACTTTCTTTTCTACGTGCCCCCCACCCCCGCCCACTTACAATTTTGCTGACTTACAGACAGTATGCAGCTGCCCACCTCCGTCTTCTTTAGTCGTGGAGTTACTAATTGCTGGCACAGGGCACAAAGAAACCACTAAGTAAATATTAGCTGAACGAACGAAGACTACATGAAATCTCATAAATTTGTTACATATGGTAACTATATCTATATATTTTTAGTGTTTTCTATGTGCTAAATGTTTTATACAGATGATCTGACTTACTATCTCACAGGTAGGCTTTACTGTATTTTGCAGATGAACGAGCTAAGCCTGAGCAATGTTCGATAGTCAACCAACACTGATTAAGCACTGACTATGTGCCAGGCACACATAGCTAGTAAGTAGCTATTTAGGGCTGGCTTTAAATTCTACCCTTTTAACCACAATGCTCTGCTGGTTCTGAACGGAGGGTTCTGGAAGCTGAGCTTACCAGTATCTACATCTGACTTAGCTTCCAAACGATTCCCGGGAACATCAGCATCAGGCAGACACAGGAAAATAGAGGATTCTTGCTGTATACGTTCCCATCAGCAGCAATATCATATTTCTGCACAGCCACGCATGTGCATCTAAAAAGCAACACTATTCATGGTCTGGCCTATGTTTTTCATTAAACCTAACAAGCATTTTCATTACAACAGGCAGGCCAAGCTTTAGAGCAACGATTTTCCATCTGGTAGCCAGACATTAGGACACATTTTAAGCAACTAACTGGACACACTGCATGGATCCCTTGGGCCAGATTGAAACTGGAAATAGAACAAGTGTGATCTGGGAGTCTGGAGGCAGCATTTCTAGGTTGAGACATAAAGGCCAAAGGAGTTGGGGCTCGTTCCTGCACCCTGCCTGCTCAGGAAACCAGAGTTGCTGTTAACAGTCACGAGGGTATTATACCGCCCTTGGTTAGGCACCTCAAACTTTTCCCCTGACAGGCTGGGCAGTCGCGCCCCCTTATTTTCTTTGGGAAAAGAATTGGACCAGCCTTGGGAATGAAATATAGCAAGAGAATTATTACTGTCTGTCCCCAGGGGGTCATTTGAGTGGGTTTAAATCGGTGGTTCTCAACCATGGGCAATTTTGCCTCCCAAGGGATATTCGACAATGTCTGGAAACATATTTGATTGACTAAGGTGGGGCTAGAATCTAGTGTTTTGAGGCTAGGAATACTACCACACATCCACACCTCACAGGACAGCCTTCCACAACAGAGAATCACACGGCCCCAGATGTCAGCGTCATGGTGGGGAAAACCTGGCTCGAACGATGACGATGTTCCTGATAACGATGGCGCCGACGGTCAGATCTCCTACGTGTTCAGCGGTCAACTCAGAGTTACCCCTTTGCCGATTAGTTGTCACGCGCCATCATTTACATCTCACATGAACTCCCAAACTACCTTTATTTTACGGGGGGAGAAAATCCAGACTCTGAGCTGCCAAGTAAGTCATACAAGGTCACCAACCAAGGATATAGCAAAACAGGGATTTGAACCCAGCTCACCGTGACCCCAGGACTCTTAAGCACTAGACCATGTGCTGCCTGCTTTTGCTCCTGCTCACAGGTGTGGCTGGGCCACTCTGGTTCCAAAGACCTTCCCCAGGCTCACAACGAAATGAAGACTTCAAGTCCTTGCCGAACGGTTGTTGACCACCGCCCCGGAAACAGCCCTTTCTCCCCTTCGTATCTTTTCCCGGTGGATGATGAGGTAACAACCCTTGGCTCACCACTCTTATGTTATAACGAGTGCACGGTCGTTCTCAACCCGGGGTGATTTGGGCTCTTAGGGGACATCTTTGGTTGTCACGACTTGGGGTGGAGGGAAGGAAGAAACTGCAGGTGTCTACCGAGTGGAAGCCAGGGACATCGCTGAAGATTTCACACTGCATGAGAAGATGCTCCCACACACACAGCAAAAAGATTACCTGGCCCCCAAATATCCTGAGGTTGAGAAACCCTACAGTAGAAGCAAGGTTCAAACTCAGGACTTGGGGACCGAACCAGATTTTATGCAGCGGGAATTTGTTGTTGATGTTGTTTCTTTTCCTTAAAAGAAATTTTTTCTAATGTCTATTTATTTTGCAGGGGGGGTGGGGTGGAGGGGAGGGACAGAGAGAGAGAGAAAGAGAGAGAGAGAGAGGGAATCTGAAACAAGCTCCAGGCTCTGAGCTGTCAGCACAGAGCTCGACGCAGGGCTTGAACTCACAAACTTTGAGATCGTGACCGGAGCTGAAGCCTGACACTTAACCGACTGGGCCACCCAGGTGTCCCTGTTGATGTTTCTTTGCCTCTTATCCATTCACTCGGCTTCTGGCAATAGCTTCTGCTCTTGTTCTGGGCTTCCCACTCAGAGCCCACGCAATTTTGGGGGGAGCTGGCTAACTCCCTCACAGCTCCAGGGACGGTATGTCCTAGACGTGCCTCATCAGATCATCTCATTTCTCTGGAGAATGTGGTTGGTTGAGCCCAATTTCAGCACAGCCAGATATCACGAGATGGCACCTGAAAGTCCTGAGAGAGAAGCCAGCTCCTTGAGTCTGGACTTAGTCCTGAGAAGACATAAAGCTGTGTCTGCCAGAGGCCACCTGGTCACCGTGAGGGAAGGGACAGCTCAGGAAGGAGCCAACGCAGTAGAAGTGGACCAGAAAAATGCACAGAGAGGAACGAAGCCTTTGCGATACAATCTGAGGTCTTGAAATAGCAACATCTGAAGCCACTTTATCCTGGACCTTTGCTTTACATGAACCAGTAAATTGCCTCATTGGTTAAACCATTTTGGGCTTCATTTCCTGCCTCCTACAACTGGAAGGGGCCCAATTGATACGCCTCACTTTGAGGTAATAATGCAAGTGACTTTCCCTGGAAAACAAAAATAAAAAGGTATCTGCAAATCCCTTTGCATTCCGTACCAGAGATTTCACAATGCAATATGTAAATCTGGGGAAAATTCTGGAAGGCAGAATTTCCCTGACAAAGGGATATCTAACAGAACAGCCACTGGCTATTCATAACACGAGCAAAAGCTGGCAGTCCTGATTTCTGGAAGTCAGGTACAGAGAGCTATAGGTTTCATCTATCTTGTCAAGAGTCTAGGTGTTCTGGGAGAGCTGTAGCATTTTTGACGCCTGTTATAATGACATCCATGATGCAGATGTATATGTCAGGCTCTCAGCTGACTCGAGAAAAAAGTGAGCACAGCGCTGTGGGAAGAAAGGCCCACGAGTCGACTCTCGGGTCAATTTGGAAACTGCGCTGGGCATCACTTAAAGGGAGAAACATTCTAACTTGCCCCAAGCCTGGTACCCATGCGTTAGACTTTGTCGTAGGTGCAGAATCTAGCAGGCGTTGCTCAAGGGCTATGATGACAATGATTCCACGGTGTGGCCCACATTCCAGAAGGGGCAAGCGAGATGTTTTTTGGGGGGAGGTCCCTGAGCAAATATCTTACAAGTTGTAATAGGACATGGTTTTGAATGAGAATAGAAATTAAAATCCAGCATGTGAAACCCGGTATTTAGTGAGTTTTATTACTGAGTACTGGGGTCAGGAAATGTTTTCTGCAAAGGGGTAGACAGCAAATATTTTCAGAATGTGGATTAGACCGTGTCGACTAAACTATGCAACTCTGCCATTATTGCATGGAAGCATCCAGAGACAATACAGTAACAGATGGGCGTGGCTGTGTCCCAACAAAATTTATGTACGAGAACAAGCGAAGGGCCAAATGCGGTTGGAGGGCTACACATCTGTCAATCCCTGGCTTCATAGGAAACTAAGGTAAAAAGAAAAGGAGTTTAAAAATTTTTAATAGAATACAAGTGGTACAGTAAAAATACGAGGCTGAAAATATACACTATCTGGCTCTCCGTGGCAAAAGTTTGCCAAGCCTTGGTCAAGCCCTATTCACACACGAAGTTTTTTTCTTGCCAGTAGAATGTCTAAAATGAACACAATATGGGGCGCCTGGGTGGCGCAGTCGGTTAAGCGTCCGACTTCAGCCAGGTCACGATCTCGCGGTCCGTGAGTTCGAGCCCCGCGTCAGGCTCTGGGCTGATGGCTCGGAGCCTGGAGCCTGTTTCCGATTCTGTGTCTCCCTCTCTCTCTGCCCCTCCCCCGTTCATGCTCTGCCTCTCTCTGTCCCAAAAATAAATAAACGTTGAAAAAAAAAATTTAAAATGAACACAACATAATTAAGACAGTTTATCATCAGTTGCACCGTCCTTGGATGTCATTTTTACCACTGTTTCTCAGATCCTTTTCCCATTCTGTCCTCATGCAGTATTTTATCTCTACCTAGGGCTTAAAAATAAGTTTTTAAAAAATACAGCAATCTACAAATTACAGCTGGGAGAGAAATGTTCCCAAGAAGTGTTTCAAAAGGAACTAATGACATAGCATGTGATAGTCAAACATCATGCAAGGGAATAGAATCTCCTTTTTCCCATGGCTAACATTTATCCCCCAGGTAATACCTTGTTTGTGAGGCTGTCTCGAGGGAGAAATAGACTGGCAACCCACACACGTTCTTTGTCAAACAGATCAGAATCAACAACTAACACAAGACTGAAGGTGACTCGTGTAATGCCCTCTGGTAAGCAGGGCTATGGTAGACAGTAAATCTTGGCTTTGAATTCTGGTGGAAGCTTCAGCTGACTCTGGACTCAGTTTACATGTCAACCAAATGGATGTGACAATATGGAATGGTAATGCGGTTGCTTCCAATTCTACTAAGGTCTCTCTGTATCGAATTACAATTGACGTCAAGAGGCCCTCCCCTGGTGAACCAACAGACACACTGTTTTTTTTAACATAGTCTCTGAATATCAGAGCTGTACTATAATGAATTGCTGTATCCACATGAGGTGGAAATGTTGTGTTTGTCTCGACCGTGTCTCATTTCCTCCTGGGTATTTGTGGTTTTTCAAAAATCCAACTTAAGGGCATGGAAGGATCTTCCCACGAGCGTGACTGCTTTGCACCTAAAGTATAATCATATCGCAAAATTTAATAAGAGAAAGCAGCATATCAATGGATGATTGAAGTAGCAGGTAAATTTCAAATATGACCTAAACCACCAGTGAGCAAAGCGACTTGAATCTATGGCTCCATTCTCGGCTTGACAGGCATTCCACACGAGATGAAAAACTGGGAGGGAATACAAACTGGAGAGAAATGCCTGGTGACCACAGAATTCCTTCCAGGGGACCATGTCCCGCCGACCTCAGGACTCCCAGTGTTGCCATCATATGAGTACCTCCCAGACTGGTGTTTTTCCTTTAAATAAACTCACTTCTTAAATAAATGTATTCGAACAGTACATTTTATATCAGAAGTGCCAGTGACAATCTAGCGATAGTAGCTGCCCAATTGCTGGTTTGATCTGGCCCTCGTTTTACATGAATATTACACATTAAATACATGACACTGAAATTGTTAACGAAGTTTACCTGTGTACCATTAAAAAAAAAAAAAGTGCCACCGTGTACTATCAGGGATTCACATGTCTTCCGAAAAACCCGACAGGAATATAAAAATTCACGCATGTAAACATTTTATTTGCTATGGTAAGCAATTTATTTGAATTAAATATTAAATGGCGTCCGGGGTGTATGTGTGTTTTGTCATATGAAAACATGACACGCTTCAGACAAACCAGCAAACAAATGAGTGGAGTTAAGCTACAGAAGGGGCCCGCTCCGCGTGGCGCTTGAGGAGTGTGCAAACACAGCATTAGTGACTTGTTACCTCAAACTAGAGGCTCGACAAAGCCTTTGTTTATTCTGCAAATCCAAGGCAAGATTATTGCCACAAGTTATCTTAAGGTGCTGAGGAAGCCACCCAAAGTGCACCTGTGTTTGTGGGCCCGGGGTCCCTGGAGAACACCGATTCGAGCGATCCTGTCAGGTAGACAAGTGGTGTTCCTCAACCTTAAAGAGGTGTTCTCCGGGGCATCTGGGTGGCTCAGTCGGTTAAGCGTCCAACTTCGGCTCAGGTCAGGATCTCGTGGGTCATGAGTTCGAGCCCCGCGTCGGGCTCTGTGCTGACGGCTCAGAGCCTGGAGCCTGCTTCAAATTCTGTGTCTCCCTCTCTCTCTCTGCCCCTCCCCTACTTGGGCTCTGTCTCTCCCTCTCTCACTCTAAACAATGAACATTAAGAAAAAAAAGAGGGGTTCTCCATGCCAACCCAGGGCAAGGCTCACGACTGCACCCTACTACTTAAAATCCTTAAATTGGAAGGAACTTTTTATTCTGTATCTTGGCCTTCAAATACCTGAGCACCTGTCCCTCCTCCCTCTTCCCCACCTCCATCTACCCCATTCACTAACCCCAGACAAAGTGGCCTACTCCACACCCCTACACCTTCCTCAGCAGCACCTGTGCCCTTGCTGTTTCCACTGACCAGAAGGTTCCTTCCTTGTCTTCATCTGGACAGCTCCCTCTCACTCTTTGGGACTCGTCTAGAATATCACCTCATCAGAGACTTCTCAGATGGCCCTCCATCCTATGATCTGGCTATATCTTTATAGCTGTCAGCACTGCTGAAAATCATATTTATTTGCTTACATGGTTAATGTCAGTTTCCCCAACTGGGCCGTGGGTCCCTCAAGGGCAAAGTTTTCCTAGTCAGGTAACACAGGCACATTCCACTCCCACGTGTCTTCAAGGACATTTTTCTTTTTAATATATACATATATATATTTTTTTCAGTTCATACATAATAGAATGACATTTATAGATCTGCAGTTTGCTACGTAACGTAACTAAGAGAACGTAGTGGTGCCTCTATTCGGTGGTTTCTGTGTGTGTGTGTTTTCTCAGGTGAAATGGATCTGTATATAGACAGCCTTTTCATTTCACCCTTCAGTATAATTTATGTACGTTTTTATGATTTCCTTACTCGTATAAATGTTTTGTATCTGAAAAAGTTATCTGGGCATTACATAGAAGACTTGCTTAAGCTTATAAAGTTGAAGCATAATCATTGAATTTTAGGAAGATTAATGGTTAAGCTTCTATAAAATACTACGTTTGAGCAAACTTCATATTGGCCAGGAGAAGGATGTGTGCTGTGAATGCCATCGTTTCGAACTGACAGTTAATGTTTAACATTCCCAAATTGTGTTTTAAGTGTTTGATGCAATTTGTAAAAAAAATGTTCACTTTCAATGTTGTTTAAATTTAATATACAGTTTATACTTAAAATGCAAAAAAAAAAAAAAAAATGTATCCACAGTGCCAAGCATAGTGCCTGGCATGGGACAGATGTTCCAGAAAGACTTTCTGAATAAATGAATGGATTTTAGGAAGCCTGGCTTTCCAGGCCATGGAAAAATCCAGATTTGTCACTTTCTATCATGGAACAAAATGTATATTCTCTTCTGCCTGGAAGTTGAAAGAATTCTGTTAACCAAAAGAAAAAAAAAATTCCCATTTCTATACCTGTCACTGCTGGGTTAAACAACCTCACTTCATTTTTTTTTTTTTTTGCCTCTGTGTGGGCTTTGCTTGGGCCCCACAGATATGCCACGTATGTTTTATGAGCTAACATTTATTTTAGACACTTTGGCCCATTGGACATGATCTCGTAAGCCCAAACTCTCAGCTGACATGCTGTTGAACATAATGGGGAGATTTAAAAAGGTATCGCGGAGGAGAAGGGTGGATTGCAGAGCGCCAGCGGCAACGGGGAGGAGATTGAGACGAGCCTCACCTTCACACTGCTCTCCCTGTGGCTCGATGTGCAGTCTAGGTGCACCCCTCCCTTCTCAGGCGAAGAACCACCTAATTGCTATCCTTGGAACCCAGTGTCCCAATAAAGCTGGAAGCCAAACGGCAATATTCCACAAACAGAGCTGGAAACTCTGATTTAGGTGAGTGGCAGTGGCGGTGCGGAGCGGGGGGGGAGTGTCTCTGAGTTGCTGTGTGGTATTCTGGATGGAATCCACAGGTCTTGGAAATTCCAGAACACTCTCTTCCTTAGACAGGGTCTTCGATGAATTATGGAGGCTAAGTTGTTGCTGGGCATATAAATCAGACATTGAAAAAATGCCATACCTCAATCCATAGTGGAATTCACATAGGAGAGAGGGAAAGTTTTAAAGATTTCTGAAAGCCATAAAATCTCCATTTAGATAGAAATCTTAAAAAAACACAAAACGTATCTAGTTATTCATTTGCACTCTGGGGACAAAGCTGTCAATTCCGCAGAACAAAGGGACCTGTGTACCCGTGGACGGAAGGGTTAAAGTTGGAATCCTCATTCAACTCAAATCAAACATTCACTCAATGCCAATATTTTGCTGGCGTTCTAAGGGACGGAAACAAACGGGACCTCAGGACCTTGGAATTCTTCCTTCACTGGGCTCAAGAAAATTAGTCATTGCAATTTCCGGCTGTGATGATTTCCTTAATGCCTGTCATGGCCCGTGGACTGTAAGTTCCATGAGGGCAGAAATATATCTGTCCTGTTCACTTTCAAATTCCCAGAGTCGAACCCAGTGCGCAGCACGTAGTATGTTCCTAAATAAAAACTTGAAGTGAGTTGAAATGAGTCCCAGCACCTGCCCTTAAGCAGCTCACTGTCCAGTAGGAAACAGATAATAACATAAAGGCATTGTAGCAACAGGTGATGCAGGTTAGGGCAGCACTATGCACAGTATACCGTCAGACAAAAGATGAGGAAACGCGATTCAGCTGGACAAGACGGGGTCATGGAGTGCTTCCAAGAGGTGGTGGAGTCTAAGTAAATTTTGAAGGTAATGCCAGACAGAACAGCTGGGGAAAGGGCCCCGAGGAGAGACGTATTTTGTTCTTCTTCCTGGAGCCTTAGTCCAAAAATTACTGAAGTGGCCTATTATCAAAATGGCAGGTACAAAGTCTTTGGCCAAGCTAAATGCCAAAGGGATTTACCTATCCTCAGGTAAACCTACCAGCAGAGATGGGGTCTGCAGCCAATATGACATTGTATTATAGCCACTTAGGTCCCCGTCAATCATCGATTGAATAGACCCACTACTTTTTTCTCTAAAGAAGAGGCTAGAAGAAGCCATTAAAGTACATGTAAGAGAACAAAAAAGACCAAGTCCCTTCCAAAAGCTCTATTGAGAGCTGTGAGTCCTTGCAAGTCCCAGTTCCAGAACTCTCTTTTATAAGAGACACAAGTGAGAAGGATGTTACGAATTAGGCCGTACACTAGGCAAAACGGGAGGGGTACCCAAGATGTAATTAAAACTTCCATGTACAATCTTTAAAAACTGTGCCCATAGCTAGAGACTGAGGTTCTTGCATCAGGAGTGTGAGTTATAGGGGCGCCTGGGTGGCTCAGTCCGACTTCAGCTCAGGTCACGATCTCAGGGCTCATGAGGTCGAGCCCCGCATCGGGCTCTGGGCTGACAGCTCAGAGCCTGGAGCCGGCTTCAGATTCTGTGTCTCCCTCTCTTTCTGCCCCTCTCTTGCTCGTGCTCTCTCTCATTCATAAATACACATTAAAAAAAAAAAAAAAAAGAGTGTTAGTTCTAGCAAGCCAGATATCAGAACTAAGCAACAGTATCTGGGGGTAAGGATCCAAGATGTACAAATCACAAATGGCCGTGGAGATCCCTAAGGGTGTGTGGTAACCAACTTCGCAAGTAATTATCTGTCTTCGGAAAACTGTATACTCAGGCAGGACAGGTACAGGTTTGGCCTTGGGAGCTGAAGATTCTCTTGGAAATATCTCTTAGAGTAGCCATTGGTTGCCTCGGAAGAGCTGCCGATCCCGTACGAAAGAATCTCCCTCTCCCACGGAGCTCAAAATTTCTCTCCCCAAAGCTATTTCTCAGAAAAGAACGTGAGCCTTAGCCCACATGGGGCAGCTGATCTTACGAATCCTTTCCCACCAGATATCCACGTGGACCGCTTCCTCACTTCCTTTGCGGCCTGCCCATAGGCCCCTTTCTTAGCGGAGCCTTCCCTGGCCATCCTATGTCACACCGACCCTCCACCCTGACCCCTGACTCTTCTTCTACTCTCTCCTTTGTTCTCTCTTTAGCATTTACCACCGAACACACTATGTATCTGTTTCTCTTTATTTTCTTTCTGCTACCCTCGAAGTAAACATTCTTAGGCAGAAATATTTGATTGTTTGATCGTTATACCCTCAGGTCCTGAGAGAAGTACTGGCATAAAGGAAGTACTAAACACAGGCAGCCCTCGCTTTGTATGGCATCTCAGTGACCCTGGGCCTGGGCCAAGTGAAAACATGGCACCAGCACCCACAAGTTTCAGTTAACATGCAAAGCAGGGGCACCCGTGTGGCTCAGTCTTGGTTAAGTGTCCGACTTTGGCTCAGATCGTGATCTCGAGGTCCGTGAGTTCGAGCCCCACGTCGGGCTCTGTGCCGACAGCTCAGAGCCTGGAGCCTGCTTCAGATTCTGTGTCTCCCTTTCTCTCTGCCCCTTCCTCCACTCACACCCTGTCTCTCTCTGCCTCTCTCTGTCTCTCTGTCTCTCTGTCTCTCTCTCTCTGTCAAAAGAAATAAATAATATTAGGGGCACCTGGGTGGCTCAGTTGGTTAAGCATCCGACTTCAGCTCAGGTCATGATCTCACGGTTGGTGGGTCCGAGCCCCACACTGGGCTCTGTGCTGACGATGGCTCAGAGCCTGGGGCCTGCTTCAGATTCTGTGTCTCCCTCTCTCTCTGCCCCTCCCCCGCTCATGCTCTGTTTCTCTCGGTCTCAAAAATAAACATTAACAAAATTTTTAAATAACATTAAAAAACCATGCAGCAAGTTGACTATAAAGAACTAGATGGATGGAACTGTTCCATACTCTTACGTGATGGGCTGGGCAGTTCATTATTTCCTCTATAATACATTGTTCCCGACGGGAAATTCCTCCAACAATCACTTACAGAGGACCGATAACGGACATATTTTGGGAAAGTCTATTAGGCCATCTTTCCATCCTTCTTTTGCTCAAAATTGCTCATCTATAAGCAGAATATGCCCCATAAGCAAACAGGAACACATTTAGTCAACAAATTTGTTATGTGTTCTCTGTACGAACAATAGCACCATTCGGTTTTTAGCTAATGACATATTCTTAGGCTGCATCTCAACAAAGCTAATGGAAAATGGTGAACATCTCAGTGGAAGAGAAAAAGTAACACACTAAGTCCACTTGAATGTCCAAACTGCTGTAAACACTCTTAACACGATATAATTCTAGCACAAAAGTAATTGGAAGATTTCTCCGTAATTCGTCATAAAGCAATTTACCCAATATATAAACCCTTGTTCATGATTCCAGGGCCTGGAATTAACCAGAATTGCTGAAATGAATATCTTTAGGGTAATTGCTATGTATCCCACCATTCTTTGCTTTTCCCGAATTATAAGATTTTCATAGTTATGGAGGTGATATATCACTTGTGATCAATTTGATTAATGTTTATTCTGTGAGAGGCAGTATGAAAAACATCCTAACCCATATTATCTTCTTTAATTTTTATAATATTTTATTGCTTTTTTAAATCAGAGAAGTCTAAAAAACAAAACAATATAAAGAGAGCTTACAATTTCACCTGAGATAAATCAGAAGGCATTAAAAAACAGAAGTAGGTAAAAAAGACAATAAATGCTTACAGTTAAAAACTTCAAGTAGAAAGGTAAGACAAGTTGGAGAAAAAAATACATCCAAACAACAGTATTCCTTCCTCACGAAGGCAATCACTGCTACCTGGAGGTTCTTATGGTCCCTTCTAGCAATAACAAGAAACAAAATTCCACAAGGCCTCTGAGTAGAGTCTTGATAACAATCTTTTTAACATTTTTTAATGTTCATTTATTTTTGAGAGAGAGAGACAGAGTGTCAGCAGGAGAGGGGCAGAGAGAGAGAGGGAGACGCAGAATCTGAAGCAGGCTCCACGCTCTGAGCCGTCAGCACAAAGCCTGAAACGGGACTCGAACCTACGAACCGCGAGATCATGATCTGAGCCCAAGTTGGACGGCCAACCAGCTGAGCCACCAAGGCACCCTGAGTCTTTCCAACAATCTTATGAAGCAAGTACTACAGTTATGTCCGATTTAAATAAGAGGAAACTGACCCTTC
Organism: Herpailurus yagouaroundi; assembly: GCF_014898765.1. Lineage (NCBI taxonomy): Eukaryota > Metazoa > Chordata > Mammalia > Carnivora > Felidae > Herpailurus > Herpailurus yagouaroundi. The sequence continues at coordinate 3,785,692 of NW_024412463.1, read as the reverse complement.
AACCTGTTAAGTAATTTGCCCAATGCCTCACAGCTGGTAAAAATGATAAAAACCGGATTTGAACCTGGTCTTCCCACTTGGAAACTTGTTTGTTCTTTTCATCAGGTTACCTTATTACATCCGAGAGTCATCTCTTGGCTTTGTGACATGGGCAGCAATGAAAGGAACGTGGCTATGTTGGCTAAGCGACACTAACCTTTGTCAGAGGGGCCAAACGGATACTAATATGAGGTTTCAAAATAACTTTTTGCAGTAGTATTAATTTGGAGATTACTTCCAAGCCCCCGTCACATGTGCTAGGTATACCAGTGATGTCTTACTTGCCTAGGGAAGGTAATATTTTGGTGCTACTTAAGTAAAATTAAGTTGATATACATGTGTAGGGACAAGCTCACAAATGCTAAGTCACCATAGTCAATCCAACAGACTCCTCACTGTAAATGCAAACACAGTAAAGAATGCGGCTGATTGACTATACAGAAGTTTGGACTTAGACGGGAAACCTGTTTGATATGCTCATTTTACAGATCTAAGGATAGGGCGCCCACCGTGGTCACTTTGCTGGCCAGTTGGAAGAACGGGAAGAATGTTCTGGCCTCTGAAACCCCTTCGCTGAGTTTTTGCTGAGTTACCACCCCTAAGTGTCAGGTCTCTGGCCTGGGCTCAATCTAATCGAGCACACCCCGTTTCTAATATTTCTATCAGAGAAGAATTTGAAGTTTAGTGAAACTCTCCAATACAACATTTAACAAGATTTGGCGTGGACAATTTCTTAGGAATTGTTGCCTTAAGTACCCGGCAGTTTCGCATAATGGACTTTGTGATTTTATAGATGAGAGCACGAGGTTTTTCAATCCCGTGGAAAATCAACTCTCACCAAATAGATTCTTTCACATTTAGGTAGCTCCTGGTTTCCAACTTTGTTCCGTGTAACTCTTTGGGGCTGCCATTTTGGGGAAAGGCCATCTAGGCGCATACGACCAGGAGACAACCTTGAAGAGGTTTAAAAAATTAGTCCAGCTAACACAATGTTTTCCAAGAATAATGTACTTTTGCTAAACATGTAAAATTAGCATCAAATGAGGATCTCTTAAGAAGCTCTAAAATTGAAATGACTATGTTAGTGGCTTATAGTAGGTACTCGATGCAATCAGTGTGTTCTACACAGGTAATTACTTTCACTACTAATGGTGCCTCCCACTCAGTGAGAAAGATAAGAGGTTCCAACTCTACTTAATCACGAGGCTTCTTCATCATTGCCCTATCACCTACTGGGTAAAACAATTCACTTGCTCTATTCAGCAACTCTCACAAATGAGAAAAATGTATGAAAGTGTGAGCAGAACGGGACATATTGAGTATGTAAAAGGAGATTACCCACTTGATTTAAAAAATAAATCGATGATTCAGATACTCATGTGGATCATCTTGAGTTAAGGTCCTTCTGGAAAAGTTTTATTTTCTTAATGTTGAAGCTGGTTTGCAACCATTGTCCAGTTCCGCGTGCCTGGAGACTAGACGGAGGTGTTGAAAGTGGCAGGAGGGTGGGGGATAGAATCAGATGAACATGGCGTCAGGGATGGGTGACCTTGGGTACGTGACCATCTTCTCTGAGCTTATTTTCTTATTCGTGTCATAAGGAATAAGAGCAATAGTATTGGTCGAGTTCTTATTTAATTTTTTTTAATCTTTCTTTATTTTTGAGAGAGAGAGTGTGAGAAGGGGAGGAGTAGAGAGAGAGGGAGACACAGAATCTGAAGCAGGCTCCAGGCCCTGAGCTGTTAGCACAGAGCCCGACGCGGGGCTGGAACTCACCAACTGTGAGATCATGACCTGAGCTGAAGTCGGACGCTCAACCGACTGAGCCACCCAGGCAGCCCGTTGAGTTCTTGTTTAAAGTCTGTGCTGCTGTAAGGCATCTCTGTGTTCCTGAAAGCCACCATGATAATCCACATTGCACAATAAAACCCCCAGAGCTTACAGGAAAAACGGACTCAGGAACACAATGTCTATGTCAATGACAAATAGAGACAGGGACCTAATAAAAACAGTAGCATGCTTTTATACACGTTAAATGGTTAAAATAGAGAAGCACGATAATAAATATGGCACTTTGCCTTGAAAAAGAGTTATGGAAGCAGATCCCAGAAGGGTTCTGTGTGTCCCTGTGACATGGGAGGAGGAAGGTTATCTGGAATCCAGGAGAGTTGAAACACCGGATATGGGTGGGCTTGGCTTGTAGCATACCTGGCGAACCGGGGGAGCGGGTAGGTGTTTGAGATGTGTGTGTGTTCACCTTCCGTGTATTTCTCCGTGGCTCAGTTCAGCTGGGTGCAGTTTTCTGTGTTTGCCTAGTCTTTCCCACAGGTAAAACCAAACACAGGCAAATGCAAAATCCACACTATGCTCACGATACATCAGTCGTGTTGGAAGAGATTCCTATTTTCAAAAGAAGCATTGTAATAGAACAGACTCTATTATAAGGATTACATTAGCTAGCGGTGGTAAAAACATAGCAGGTACTCAAGAAGTGTCATCGTCCCTTGATCTCCACGGCCACCTCCATGAAACCAGGGTCAGATTCAATCCCAAACTCACAGGGGTGGGATTTCAGGAGGTTGCCAATCTTTTCGCTGCTCTAGACCAGCAGAAAGGACACGCCCCTGAAAGGCTCTCCTACAATGTTAGTAGATGATTTGATGCATTTGTTACGTGTTTTTACATTGTACCTTTGTCCTTGCCTACAACAACATCATTTCCTGTAAGGAGTTGAAGAACAAAGTCAGGAAACACCATCCTTTTCCTTAAGTAGAAGTTGAAAACTACTCTGTAACAAGAATATAGCTGCCCTTTGGTGGGGGGGTTGGGGGCGGCCATTGGTGTTAGTATTCACAATGTTTGATTAGCCCTGGGGAAGGGCAGACTGATTATCCCCAGAGCTAGCTAGCTAGCTAGCTAGGTATGTATGTATGTATGTATTGATTGATTGTAAGTAATACCTACTCCCAATGTGAGGCTTGAGTTCATGACCCCCGAGATGAAGAATTGCATGTCCTACCCACTGAACTAGCCAGCCGTCTCCATGCCCCCAGAGCCTTTTGGTAAGTGTAATAGATAACACCTACACGAGGCTCACTGTGTGTCTGCACCGTAAGAGCTCTGGATGTAGTAACTCGTTTTAGATTCACTGTGCAATTGTTTTTCAAGTCTTGACGCTTCTTATCCAAGTAGGTAAATCAGTCAGTTAAGCGTCCAACTTCTGCTCAGGTCATGATCCCGCAGTTTGTGGGATCGAGCCCCCCATCGGACCCCCTGCTGTCAGCACGGAGCCCACTTCAGATCCTCTGTCCTCCCCTCTCTCTGCCCCTCCTCCGCTGCTTCTCTCTCTCAAAAGAAATAAATCAACTCAAAAAAAGGTGGGTAAACTGAACAAGTTTGGAAATGTGGTCAGACTTCCAGTTAACTAGGCAGTAAGTTCTCTCTGGGCAGCAGCGAGGGGCTGCAACTGGAGGAGACTTTGTAACCTAATGCTTGACCTGGGCTTTGGAATCAGACCAGGCCCACTTACAGCCGTATGTTCTCAGACACTTGATTCAACCTCAGAGGTCCTCAGTTCCCCCTTCTCCAAGAAGGGCTTAATAAAATTATCTCTTGGTGCTGTTGCAAGAACTCCAGGAGATATTGGGTATGGGGGGGGCGGGGTCAGTGTGGTACAGGGCACAGAATCAATGCTCTCTAAGTGGTCATTTTTATTTATGTAATTATTATCAGTTTATTGCCAGTATGGGCCCCGTCGATATTCACGCTGTTGGGCATGCTGGCGTGCGATCCAGCTGTTTGCAACAGTTCCTGGCACAGGCCAAACTTGGCATCTGAAGACTTCGGAGACTTTGCATCCCTGATTGTTCCTTTCTGTGTCCCCAGTCCACAGGACTGTTCTGTCCCTGCAGCATTCAGACGACTTACGCGTTAACCACTGCCGGCTGGACATCATGTGAGCTGTCCACACTGTTGTCTCTGTCTCTCACCCCCCATTTATTTATGGACCCGCCCACTCTGGCTTTTCCTCCCAAAGGGCTATTGCGAATGCTCTTGCTAAGTTCACCCAGGAGCTGCATGTGGTCAAGTCCAGCGGGCGCTTTTTCAGCTAGTACCTAGACTCCCCTCTTCCCTCTTGAAACACTCTCTTGTCTTCGCCTCCTCTCTCGAAAATCTCCCTATCCTGATTTTCTTGCAATCTCTCGGAAAGCCGATTCCGTGTCTTTTTGTGGATTCTTTCTCCTTTATAACTTTAAATATTATATTAAATATAACTTCTTCAGGGCTTGGTTGTTTTTTTTTTTTTTTTCCTTTTATAATCTCTATTTACACTCCCTTGCTGTGGTGGCATTCACTATATCCCATTTGCTAGGACTTTCAAGTTGGTATGTACAAGGGTTAAGCTGGAGTCTAGATGAGCACCTAATGGCATATTTCATACCTCTTAGCACAGCTCAAAATTATCTCACACTTGACAGCCCCCTTCTGTCATTCCCAATCTCCCTTGAGGTTAGATGGATACCCAGGTTCTATTGATTTTACACCCCAAATGTGTCTCAACCCACTCACTTCTCTGTATCTCCACTGCCGTGAGTCTACGTTATCATGTTCTTCCCACCTTCCTGCTGCAGTGGCCTCCTCGCTGGCATTTTTACATTCAGCCTTATTCTACTCCCATGTATCCAGGATGATACAACCAGAGCAATCATTTCTTTTTTTTTTTTAATTTTTAAAAAAAAATTTTTTTTTTTCAACGTTTATTTATTTTTGGGACAGAGAGAGACAGAGCATGAACGGGGGAGGGGCAGAGAGAGAGGGAGACACAGAATCGGAAACAGGCTCCAGGCTCCGAGCCATCAGCCCAGAGCCCGACGCGGGGCTCGAACTCACGGACCGCGAGATCGCGACCTGGCTGAAGTCGGCCGCTTAACCGACTGCGCCACCCAGGCGCCCCCAGAGCAATCATTTCTAAAGATAATTTGTTTCTGGAATCCCCTGATTAAAAACCCATCACTTCCCACTTCTCAGAGACCAACCGTAATATTAACATGGCTACAAAATCCTGAATATGATAGAGTCTCTAATCCACGTTTGCTTTGTACCATTTCATTTCTTTTCATTCACTCCCTCACTCATTCATTCGTTCAAGAAATATTTAATGAGTACCTATTATGTGTCAACATATTAGAATTCCTCAGACTTGGGGGATTTCTTCCCATGAACGAGTATCACTTGAAATTTTCACTTAAAAAAATTCCTAGGTATTCATTCAAAGGAATAGATAGGGCAGGAATGAAATGCTAAAAGCCACACTGTACTCTCTATTTTGAGTAATCTCCCTAATAGCAAAACTCTTTCCTCCCATGTTTTTAGATCTGTGGGGGTTTAGATCTTAGGTTTATACAGTTGTCCCTTGGTAAGCATGAGCACACAGATTTTGTAGTGTAAACTTGGATTAGTAATTGATATAAGCCCTCCTCACTTCCCTCTTTCTCCCTTCTGACGTCTCCACTCTGAAACAGTCATGTAAACTCTGTGCCGATGCATTGAGTAAGTTGACATTCCAAACATCTAAGAGCTCCGGGGTTGGGTAACAGACACTTACCCACACTGCACACGAGACACATTTCAATTTTCTGCTGCAGTACTCAGAGGAGATTAGAGTGTGTGCAAATCTGAGAAATTTCAGAAAGGACAGGGAGAGTGAACAGCTCATTTCCATTGCATCTTTGCGAGTGAATATCAGGAAATTTGTTATTAATTTTGTCCAAGGTGATGTAATCCAAACATTAGTCACTAACCTCCTTTTCAGAGATAACAAATGATCCAGTAATTGCCATGCTTACTGGCTTCTTGTCAGGCTTTGTTTTTCTTTGACCTTTATGCAACATATAACGCGCCCACTGCCCCTTCTTGGTGACTCATCTTGGCTCCCATGTGCCTATAAGCCTCCTGAGTCTTCCTCCCCTTCTGACTGGCTTTTCCATCTCTGGATCCTCCCAAGTCAGTCCTCAGTGTGGACAGGTCCGAGGGCTCTGGCCTTGTCTATCTTTCTCCAGTTCCTTTTTCTCAGAGGACTGGCTCATTCTCGCCGCTTCAAGCGTCTAGAGGAGCCCATGGCATTATCCTCACCTCCGATCTTCCTGCCAAGCTCGCGGTCCCACAGTGGCACTTCCCTAGGGACTACTCCCACTCGGTCACGTTATTCCTGTCCCCTCGCCTGCCTTCCCATCGAAATGTACCTCTCTATTCACCTCTGAGCCCCCGGTCTCTTAGGAATGCCAGTATTCTCCCTGATACAAATCATCAAAACTCAGCAACGGCACAGAGGGTTCTGTTTATAATCCCTTCTTTCATCAGTTCCATTGCTCTCAGAATTAAGTCCCAAATGGGTTCTGTGTCCGCACGCCCCTTTCATAACGTGACTTCTTCCAACCTTTCAGGATCTCCAACCACACAGACTTCTCTCCGTCCATCAAATGTGCTAACCTTTTCCTGACTCCGTGTCCTTGGCAAGTGCGATCTCTGTGTCTAAAATGCTCCTCTCCATGGCCTGCTTCATCCGGGTCTCCCCCACCCCCACCCCCAACCTAATCGCTTTAATAACATTTGTCTCAAGAAGCCTCCCTTCATTTTCCCATCCACCACTAGCTCGGCATCCGGCACATTCTTTCCCAGTCTCATCGCACCATGTACAACTGAGCTGTGCAGTCCGATGTTGCTTTTTCCCCGCTGGACTGTGAGCTCCACGACGTCAAGGACTTGTTCATCTCCATATACCCAGGGCCTGGCACATGCATGTGCATTCAATAAGTCAAATACAAGGATGAATTAATACGACCCAACTTGGGCCCGCTCTATAAGCAGCCATACGCAGTTAGCCAGGAAGCCCTGAACTCTTCCAGGTTCAGATCACTCTGTCCTTGCCTCCTGTCGCCGCCACCTTTCCTCCTTGCCTCCTGTCCCCACCACCCTTTCTGCTCTTGCCCTGGTCCAGGTTCTCATCACCTCTTGGCTGGATTTTTGTAATAGCTCAAGAGTCTTCCTTGAAATCTCTCGTTGCTGCAACGAGTCTTGTACCTTCCTGCCAGATGAACCTTCCTTAACAAAATTCCCATGGTATCCCTTTGCTCAAGACCCCCTGATGGCTCTCTCCTGTCTCCAGAACTAAGTGGGAAACGTCACGGGGTCTCAGAATTGAAAGGAACCTCGAGCGTCATCTGGAATAACCACCTCTTGCTACAAATGAGGAAGCTAAGGTCAAGACGGATTGGTGATTGTCAAAGAACACAGAACCGGTGTCCCGGTCTCCACGCAGAATGGCCTGGAGGGCTTGCCTGCTTCAGACATACCAGTGCTCTCCGCCCCCCCCCGAATTCCCTCCCTGCTGTACCCAGCCCATTGTCATCTGGTCCCTGCCTATGGCAACCAGCTTGTTCCAGTTGGCCCATGACTCTCCCAATTTGAAAATGGAGAGCCCCACATCTCAAGGGTGCTCTCGGCACCCTGGCTACCAAGCTGGCCCCCCCTACCTGCTTTCATCTCCATTCTTGTCTCTATCAGGCCCTGACTGGCTCTCACTGGCCATCTCGGGCCTGCTTTCTGTTTCCAGAACCCGCTGTCCAAACTCATTCTCACAAGGGCGTTTGCCCTTGCTCTACCCCCTGTCCCTGTCTACCACACTAATTTAGTGTCAAACTAGCATCCCTCACTTGTCATCCACGTCCTTTCGTCAGCTTGGCCCTTGACTGCAAATCGCCTTTGTGTCCCTACTCTGCTTCTTCCACTCTGGTCACACATGTGCTCACAAGTCACACTAATCACGGCAATGATTAAAATAGCAGCTGGATGAAAAAGCTGGGCCCTCTCATTCCCATTGCACAGATTACGAAAAGAGTAAAAAGGGAGATGTTTTGCTTGGAGCGGTCCATGAGCTTGACAGCAAAGAAGGCAATAATGAAAAAGTTTGAGCCTACCTGTCTCTTTTATTTATTTGCATTGCTCAATAGATTCCGATCTTACTCATTATAACAGCCCACGGCCCTTCAGGCCGAGCACATCACAGTGATCTATTGTTGGGATAAAAATCTCCTGGTGATGACAGCCAGGATTGACAGGAATGTTTAAATCCTAAACTACGCTTTGGACGACATTCAATTTTTTTGTCATGAAATTTCAAAATGTGACTGGAATTTTTTTCAGAGCTTTCCACATGGAGGAAATGCCAGCCACACAGAGAACATGAAACAGCCGGGGAAGGACATTGACCTTCAAGGCCAAATCCCTTGGGAGAAGCCAGGACTCTGACCCGGGAACTGTGGGACTTCAGACCGGTCACCTGCATCCCTCAGCCTCGAACGCTGCATCTGTGAAACGGGACCACTGACACCTCCCTCTGATGAGAACGGAGTAGCTCGTGCGCATGTGCCTTTGACACCCCCCCGCCCCGCCCCCAGCACCGCGTAGACATGCCCTCCATTTTCATTTACCAATATCTATGTCTTTTCACGAAACCTTTTCCACATCTGATTAGTCCTTTCTCATAAGTCCCTGAGACTCAGACACGGCAACTGCTACTGTCTTTTATTTGTCCGTTGCTTTGCAAGGTTTGTCTGCCTGTTTAGTCTGCATGCATTTGAACTTCTCAACAAACAGAAGCTTTACACAATCCACTCTTGCCTTCACCTTTTACGTGTTTCTCTGAGGTTTCCTCTTCATGCCACACCCATCTCGTTCTGCCTGGTATTTCGTGCTAGCTCATTTTCTAGGGGGTAAATGAGCTACTTCGAAAAGTCTTGGGGCCACACAGCCCAGCAAATCCTTATCCCCAGCTCCAGAGGAACCCAGAGTCCTGTAGGAAGGACAGCAATGTAAGGACATAATTTCAGCCATGTGGTAAGTTCTGTATCTGAGTACAGCTCCATTTCTTGTTTTTGCCGCCAGACTGCAGATTGCTTAAAATTTTGAAAAGTGCCTCACATTTCATTGGACATCGCATTGTCGGCAGCAAAGTCATGGCCCGGAGAAGTCCTGTAACCAGTCCTTACGATAAATGGCCTCAACTCTGAGCTAATGTATACGAAAAGTAACAAACACTGAGATCAGTGGAAAACTATAATTTAACATACATATTTCAGAATGAAAAGGTACATCAATCAACCTAGACCCAAAACTGAAAATAGATCAATTGTTTTTTTCAACGTGGCAGAATGGAGTTAACAGAAGATGGAGAGCACTGTTTTCAGTTCTCAAAACAATTTCCACGGACTGTTGAAAAGCATCTATTAGTTCATCCCAGATTGTCCTCTTCTTTTTAAAAAATAATAATTTCATTGTTTAAAAAGGCTCATATGATGTCTTTAAGTAATAGAAAAGATTATAAAAAAGGAAGTTCAATACGTCCAAAGTCCCAGGATCTAGAAATAACTCCAACCTTTGTTGAATTATATTTTAAATGTGTCTCTGTCCATATGTGTGAATGGAAAGAGATAGCTGGATGGATAGGTAGATGGATGGATAGATGGACAGGTGGATGGATGGATGGACGGATGGATGGAGAGACGGATGGTGGATGATGGATGGATGGATGAAAGAAGTGTCTCCCCCTTTTCCCCCAAGTCTAAAGATATCTCCCCTTCTAGTGAATTTACCTTTCGGACCCCCCAGCGAACAAGAGGAAATGGCCCAGTCTCACATACTCAATGTCTATACTTTCCAGATTCCTCAAGTTGACTTCCTAGAGCAATTCTAGAAAATCTTCCAGGGATGATGTCAACATAGTTGGTTGAGAAAGACAGAGTAGTTATTTTTCATCATATCAAGTAAAATCTATGGATGGTTTATGTATTTTATGGGTTCTTAGAAATAGGGTGGAAATCAGACATCATTTACATTTACTCTCTCATGTTACAATGAGGAATAAGGAGACTAGAAAACAAAATCGTATTGTCTAAGCTTAGGCAATGAGGAGGAGACAGAGAGAGGACTAGAACTCAGGTCACTCGCTCCTACTATGACCCTTCTCACCCAGCTCTTGTGAGCATTCGATAAAATAATAGTGGCGAGGTGCTTATTTCTAGGACTGGAACACAGCAGCACCCAATTCCTGCCACTCACCCCACGTGGTAAGTAATATCGCTACATCATTATTATTTTGTGGTCTGCACTGAAGATACTTCCTGCACCTGTATTTGCATACCATGTTCTTCTAAAGAAGCTGGGAACATGGGCCATGTGACTTTAAGGAAAAGTCCTCAATTTAATAGAAGCAAAGTGATTTCCTGAACCACCTCTGCTCCAACTCAATTTAGCATCCCCGATGCTTTTCGGTTGGATGCGTAGGTCAGGGGGAATAACCGAGCCACGATAAACAGGGCAGCATAGAACATTCATGAACCAGTTGCCTCATTACTCTCCGCTAGGGTCATCCTCTGTACCGTGGACGTTTGGGGTTGGATCACCGTCTGCGGTAGGGGCCATCCTGCTCAATGTGGATGTGCACCGGCTTCTACCCTAGCAATTCACTGGTTGTAACAACCAAAAATGTCTCAGGAATCGCCCAACATCCCCTGCGGGGAGAGGAGTAAAGTCACCTCACGTTAAGAACAAACGCTCTAGGCTCTGACAATGCAAAGCTCTCTGTGTCTCCAATAAAAAAGGCAAAAGGGACTGTTTTGTTTTGCCGAGATGCACTTAGTACTGAATAATATTCTCCCAGTCATCGGAGGACATGACTTCATGGATGTCTCTGGGCCCAGGGGAGAGGGAAAGGAACTTGGGGGAGTGATATAGCCCACATCGCCAATGTCACATCAAAGAAGTCAGCTCTAGCTCTTCCCAACATACCTTTCATAATCACAAGAACAGGCAAATTCATGAGATAGACATCTACCCTTCCTTTTAAGCTACGGCCAATACAAAAGTAGAGAACTGGAAACCTTGCAATGCTTTATTTTCATCAGATGTACAAACAGGAAAGAAGGGGGAGGAAACAGGACTGCTTTCACTTTTTGGATAACTTGACATGTCAATGCATTGCCAATTATGGCAGCTGTGGTGGCTTTATCTTTGGGGGACACGAGCGGTTCACGAATTGGGAATGTTAATTTTCCAGTTGGAGTTCAGATGGCTGGTTAAACAATGTCTAGCAGCCCCTGAAAGATAGTCACTAATTAATGAACATTAAGCCCTAGTTTCGGAGACGTTTGAAACAAAGCAGGACAAAGCTCTCTGCTCTGTGCACTTTGGGGACTAATCTGAAAGCACCAGAGGAGGGAAGAAAAGTGACAGTGAGCACAGGGGCCGGTCCCTCTCTTGAATTCCCATGATTCACCAATTCATCAAGTGGAGGGATTTTTCTCTTTAAGTATGACTTTTATTCTGAGAAAAAACTATCATTTGAGGAGTCAACTATGTATGTGCTATTTAGTAATATAAATGTAAGTGTTAGCATCTTACTAATCAAATGGAAAATTGTTTTGTTCTAACCGTGTTGCAACTTCCCCATCCCTCAAACAAACGGTAACCATTACTTTAAACACCTCAGCGTCTAGTAATTGTTCAAAAATGTGTCAGGCTACCAGTAATTTAAGTCCTGTCAAAAATAAATCTCAGACACTCACTTCTTCCAGTCAGTGACTTGAAAAACACGCCCACATGTCAATTACCGGAAGCTGTAGCAATGTTTCTTTGTTCTGAATTTGTGTAAACAGAAAAAAGGTCCTTCCTCAGTAACAACTGTTTTCGAAAACCTATATAAATGTTTATGTGAACCTCCCTGCAACAACACCTAACAGACGCGATAAAAGCCACCACAGTGGTAAACACACACACACGCACACGCACACGCACACGCACACACACACACACACACACACAACTGGGTATATGCCTCTGGGCAATAACTGTACAAGTGCAAAGGAACAACGTATCGACTTGCGAATTATTTTTTTCACAGAGGCCTGACCTTAAAGTATTTACACTTTAAATTGTAAGTCAAAATGATCTACATTTTCAAAACGTAACGGTTACCGGCTCGTTTCCATATTATCCAAAAGAGATTGTTCTACAGATAATTTCAAAATCACAGGTAAATAAAGGAGCAGAAAAACGGACTATGAAAGAGAAATAATTCACAAAATCGGCAGCTAATTACGATAGGCTATTAGACAGAGTTTCTCTGTGTCAAACTGTTCTCCACAACTCAGACTGATAAATCTTGTGAACAGAATCTGGTCCTTATGTCAACGTATACATAGTTGTAAACAGCTATAAATCGAGCTATAGATTAGGAGTGTTAGTGATTTTTCTAATGTTTCACATTTCTAATATAACAGGGTTTTTATTGAAGAAGACTGTAATCTTGTAATCATAAAATCACCAGTGCCCATTATGTTCCAAGGTCTCCAGGAGGTTTTTCTTGCTAAATCAGATGACTGAATTTCAATGAGGGAAGAAAAGAAAAATAAATTTCGTTGACCTGATATTAATTGTTCCCTTCCCCCTCCCTGGTTCTCAGCCGTGTGTACTAAAAATAAATAAATAAATACATACATACATACATACATACAACCATGAAAAACACACAGACGGACAACGCAGAGATGTTGAAATGAAACCCTAAGTGGAATTCTTTCCAGGGGTAAATTAGAATAAGTTGATTTTCATTAAGCAGGAACAGATCAATATTTCATTATTAACGTGGTGACAATTGCATGTTAATAAGAAGTCATCGTTTTTCAAGCATCTGACTGCCAAGCCCACTGGATTAATGGCTTCCCTCCGCCAGTGGAGCCTCTTCACATTTCCTCTCCTGTTATATGGCCACTTGAGCAGATGTGAGTGCATGTGTGCGTGCGCGTGTGTGTGTGTGTGCATGTGAGTCAAAGTGCTGACCTTTTGCTAGGCAGGATTAGGAAACACCTACTAATGTTTCCTTCAGGAAGCAAGGGATTTTGCTAACCTGTTTCCCTTAGGTCTCTCTTCCCTCAGAATGTTCCCCATCAACTTGTTTGTCACTGGGATTCAGATAATGATCCTGTTTGGGGGACGGTAGTTTTACAGATAGAAGGAAAACCTTCTTTTTTTCCCCCTTCAGGAAGGAAGATAATAAGATAAATCATTAATTAAAGGGGCTGCATATGGGACAGATGGAATTCTACCCATGTGGCTGCCTCCTCCAACAGTTGAGGGGTAAAAAGCACCATAAATCACTCATGGTCTAGCAGCCTTCAATAGGGACCGTCTTGCCCCTTCCGAGTGATGATAAACAACATATACTCCCAGAGCAGCCCATTAGGTATTCCAGAGTAGGTGAACTATGAGATAACGCATTTATCCTTCTTGGGAAGGTACCTCTTCATGTTTCATGTGGCGCAGAGAAAGCATACCCAGTTGATGACGACTAATGAGGATTAATGCATTATTCCGCAGAGGATTATGGGCTCTTTTCTTTTGTGCGGTAGTTAAATAACAACAAAATGAGATAAAATGGCTCCTGATGCTTCCCTGAGCAGTAAATCTGACGCCACACACACTTGCTTTGCCCTTCCCTTCCTTGCCTTTCTCTTTTGTTCTTTTACTTTTTTTTTTTTGAGGGCTCTTAGGTATTCATCTTCTAAAGCCAACTGGCATAGGCATCGCCTCTCAGTTCCTTCTGGGAACAAGAACAGAAAAGCTTTCCTAGACTCCTTTGCGAAGTCAAAATGAAGTTGCTAGGTACTGAAGACCAAAGATCACCCCCCGCCAATGACAAATTTTTTCCAAGTAGAAAAAGTCACGTGGATGTCTTACCCACTGTAGTGTAGTCTAATTGTGTGTTCACGAAATCTCCTGTTCATTCAGTAATTATTTATTAAGTGCCGCGTACTTTTTTTTTACTTCCACTTTAGGCAAACGAGATTGATAGGATTTAAACAGTCAGACTGAAAAGTTGCCAACTATGGTAAAAGCCATGGAAGGGGGACTTTAGAAGAAGACAGAGGAACTAGGTTTGGTCTGGAGGTTCACGTCAGGTGTGCTGCAAACGTAACGCCTGCCCTGAGAATGAAGGTCCCAAGTGTGGCAGCAAGTAAGGAGAGGGAGACAATTGAGGAAGAATGCATTACTTGCAACAACAACAACAACAACAACAACAACAACAACAACAACAAAAAGATGTCCCAAAGCTGGAAGAGACAAGACAATTTGAGAAACTGATAGAAGGTTCGTGAGGCTGGGGTACAGAAGAATGAGGGAGTGAGGACAGAAATTGGGACTGGAAAGGTGGGCAGGAGTCAGGCGTGGCAGGGCCTTGTAAATGATGGTAAAATGCTGGATTTTTTAAAAAGTTTATTTTTATTTATTTCGAGAGAGATACAGAGAGCAAGCAGGGGAGGGGCAGAGAGAGAGAATCCCAAGCAGCCTCTGCGTTGCCGCCACGGAGCCCAATGTGGGGCTCGAACTCACGAACTGTGAGATCATGACCTGAGCTGAAATCAAGAGTCGGACGCTTAACCGACTGGGCCACCCAGGTGCCCCTAAAATCCTGGATTTTATCTGAAGAGTCCGTGTTGTGCATTGAACTGTGTCTCCTTGCCAGCCAAAGATCAGAAGTCCTAACCTTGGTGCCTATGAGTGTGACCTTATTTGGAAATAAGGTCTTTGCAGATGTAATGAAGTTAAGATGAGGTCAGTTGGGTGGGTCCTAACCCAAGGGGGCCAGTGTCCTTATAAAACGAAGGACATCTGGACACAGACACGTGTGACCACACCAACACGAGGGAGGAGAGGGAGGATGCCATGGGACAAAGGAGGCAGTGACTGAAGCCACACCAGCTAAGGACTGTTGGCCACAACCTGAAGCTCGGAAGAGGCAAGGAACAATCCTCCCTGAGAGACTTTAGAGAGAACGTGGCTGTGCATCTTGACTTTGGACTTCTGGCCTCTAGAACTCTGAGCCAGTGAATTTCTGTTGTTGTAAGCCACCCGGTTTGTGGTACTTGGTTCCACCAGCCCTAGGAAACTTAACCCCCCAGGAAGCCACTGGATGCTTTTTTTTTTTTTTTTTTTTTTTTTTTGGCCCCTGTAGAATTTTAAGTTAAGGAGGGCATTTTAAGGGAGAAGATAACGTGTCCCGTTTTCAGAAGATGCACTCAGCTGCAAATGAACGTGACCGAATCGGAAGGGGTCAGGGATGGCATGGGTATGTGCACGAGACAGCTCTGAAAGCAGCCCCAGGGAGCACTGGGGGTCAGGGAATCGGGAGCGGGCGTGGATGTCTACCCCATGTGTGTTCTTGGCAGGGAAGAGCGTGAGGAGGGTGGAAAGAGTGTGCTCTTCAGAGGCGCTCCTCAGATTTGGGCATGCGTATTTATATTCTACACAAAGATGTAATCTTCAGACCCCAACTGGAGCCCTCGAGTGGTGTTAGAATTATTTTACCATTTCACACGTTGAGTTGTTTTTCTCTGCATTATAATTGGTTTTTACATAATGAAAAACCTGTTCAAGAACGAGAAAGCATGAAGAACTACTTCTCACCTCCTTTAGGATCGGTAGCAGAATAGGATGTGATTGGGGAAAAAAAAAACCAGTTGGTTGAACCAGGAAGGGTCCACGATTCAAAAGGCCGTCGAATCTGGACTCAGCCAACCCCACCTCCCCAAGAGGCAAGCAATTGACATTGTTGTAAACGGACCAAAGCAATTCACAGACCCTCGTCCACGAATACAGACTGCGGCAAAACAATAGAGGCACGCTCCTTCGGGAATTTTCGATGGTGGGTAATGTTTCTAAACATTATTGCTGGATAACGTCTTTGGAATATGAGCAGTGGGGTTCCCACTCCTTTCGTGGAGGCTCTTTTATTGTCCCCTCAGCTCCATTCTGGAAGAGGCAGCCCTTGCCCCAGAAGAGGTATCGTGGACTGTAAAGCAGAAACAAGGAACCCAGGTCTTGGTTTGAGGATTTCAAAAGCAAACATCCTGTAGCAAATAGCTTCAGGAGAACAAAATGTGATAGGTCAGAGGTTCATTTCACCTCCATTTCCTACTTCCCTTTACCCAAGAAAATAAGGATCCCTGGACACGGAGACAAACGTGTGCTATGGAAAAGAGACAGGAGGGGAAGTCATAGGCACGTAGATGTTGGCGCGTAGGAGAGGCATCGCTCTGTCTCCTCCCCGCTATTTGCTGGGCTGGATCCTTGGCCACTGGTCGGATGGGGTGGGGTGGGGTGGAGTGGAGCCACACACCAATTAATCTTTCAGATGAGTTTGGGGATTCGAGAGCATTAGAATCTTTAGTTCCCATGCTTTGTGGGGAATCTCCGCCTCCCCCAGCCCACGCACCATGTTGTGGGAGCAGAAGACTGGAAATATTTACATGCTGTAACTAAGCAAGGGGGTCTGAGACATTGCAAGAAAAGTACTAGCGGTTCCAGAAGAGACTTTAATCAGAGGTCAGAAGGGAAACTGCACACCCCTGCAGAAGTCAGTGTGGACACAAGGTCATAATGGAGGGCCACAAATGACCTCCATATTTTTCCATGTCTACAAGCCCTTTGGAGATGGGACACAATCCCAGGGGGCGGAACTGACCTAAGTCCCCTGATATGACTGATTAAATCTATGCCATCCGATGGCATAAGTGTGTATAATAAGAATTTAATCCAGCAGGAGGCAAAAATAAGTTTCTTGCCACTTGGGTTTGAGACTTCTACATTTATGCTACTGCAAAAGGCTACGCCACATGATAGCATTTGTTGGGAATAATATACACGCCCATGCATGCGACAGCACAAGGCATGCATTCATGTCTCCTTCCAGAGAACTTGGACTTTAAGATGCTTTCCCATGCTTAACCATCTACGTCACCAGGGGCCCAACAGAATCTCTTCAGCCACACATCTTGTTCTTCAGAATACACTGGTTTGCAGGGCCCCTGGGTGGCTCAGTTGGTTAGGCATCCAACTCTTGATTTTGGCTCTGCTCATGATCTCACGGTCATCAGATTGAACCCCGTGTTGGGCTCCACATTGAGCAGGGAGCCTGCTTGGAATTCTCTCTCTCTCTCTCTCTCTCTCTCTCTCTCTGCCCCTCCCCCCTCAAAATAAATAAATAAACATTATCAAGGATACATCGGAAGTTGATATTCCTTGTGATTTGAATACTAATGTTTTATCCTGTTGTTGCCTTCTATTTGTGCCCTCGTTCATGCTTTTCAAACTCCTTATCGTTTTTTGTCCCTTCCGCAGCTTTTCAAAGTAGGAGGAAGAGACATCATGCTCCTTTTTGACAGACAAGATGACCAAACACAGGAAGATTTAGTAACATGTCCCAAGTCACAGAGCATAAAATAATCATTGTCATAACAGCCACCAGCACAGCAACTCACAATCGTAACAATATTAGTCAATACTTTTTGCTTTTTTGTTACCTGTCTGTGAACGGCTCTTCTTTCATTACCATCGTGGGTCAACAACTCCCTTAAGAGGGTCTCATTCTTATCATCGTACTGCAGATAAGACAACTGAGGCATGGGAGGGGGGGGCGGCGGTTAAGGGCACTGACAAAGATCCCATAAATGAGGTCCTGTCCTACAGCACACGCAACTTACATTAATGATTCTTGAACTTAACCCTCAAGGAAGACGCCATCCACTTTTCATTTAATTCTCAAAACATCAAATAAATCCATTAGCATGTATTAAGGTTGCAGAGGCTTATTATTACAACCAAAGAGAGCAAACCCTGCGGGCAAGCAGGAACACTCCAGAAGCTTCACCATCCGCCCTTCACACAGGGGATTGGATCATATCTTAAAGGCAGGGTGATTCAAAAGTCCAGACATCTGCTCACAGACTTTTTAGTTCTTCCTTTGCCAGAGCAGTGCTCAAACTTTAGTAGGCATAAAAAGGAGGAGAGAAGGTTGTACATGATTCTGTGTGTATGTGTTTGTATGTGTGACCTGATTGATAATGAATTTTGATCTCTTTTTTTTTTTTAACGTTTATTTATTTTTGAGACACAGAGAGACAGAGCATGAACAGGGGAGGGGCAGAGAGAGAGGGAGACACAGAATCTGAAACAGGCTCCAGGCTCTGAGCTGTTAGCACAGAGCCCGACGCGGGGCTTGAACTCACGGACCGCGAGATCGTGACCTGTCTGAAGTCGGACGCTTAACCGACTGCGCCACCCAGCCACCCCTGAATTTTGATCTCTTAATGGCAGAGGGGCTCTCACATTTTCAAATTCAGTAATAGAAAAAAAATATTTAAGGGTAGCACATTTAAGGGAATTTCAAAGACAATTTTGACTCTTTGTGACTCTTGCCTAAAGGTCTGACTTCAGAACCTAACCCTCGCATAAAAGCTACTTCGGGACATAAGGGGTGTTAAGACTCGGGGCCACGCGTGTCTGATTCCAAAGCCCTTATTTATTGCCATTTGGCCTTCCCAGCCAAGTCTGGAGATCCCCTGTCGCCTCTTCTAATATGTCAATTTTCTCCCCCATTCTAATCCAGTCCAGCATAGAGTTAAAACGTAAATAGATAAATGGCTGGGTCATAAACACCTGTTGACTATCCTGCTGATTGACCAAAAGTAACACTGATTCAGTCCTATCTGAAATTTTTATTTTAAATGCCTCAACCCTCAATCTTGCTAGCTCTTAAGAGCCAAGTGCCTGCCATGTGGATATAGTAATTTGCTGTATCCCTATTGAGAAACATAACTTGAGGCTTCCGGTTGTAATACACAGCAGCACAAACAGAATGTCAATTTCCTACTGAGTTCAGATGGGTCTATTTCAGACTACTATTGAATATATATGCTGTTTGCTAACACTCACCTGTAAATTTGTGTTTATTCTCCCTTCCCCGAGCTCTAAGTGCAATCTATTTTAATTTTCCCCTTTGCCAAATACTCAGTTGCTGACAAACACACATTCAAATTTCCTTGCATATTCATGACTGTGATTTTGTGCTCATATTGAGTTCCTGGGTAAACCGGTTTTGACTTTTTGCATCGACACACGCATGCACGTGCACACACACATACACACATGCACATGCACACACATAGGCGCGTACACGCACACACACACACGAGCATACATGCACACCCTATATACATACACCTTCTTCCCCCAACACACACACAATTTCCATTGGCCTCCAATCACTGGCAAGAGTTTCAGACAAAATGAGAAATATGCCTTAAAATAACCCATCAATGTCCAGCACTCCTGCTTCCGTAATTGTTAACTACACTGTTAAGTCCTGTCTTCTGCTAGGGTTGAGTTTGAGAAGTAGCAATATGTTTGTAGTTTAAACATCTGCCCTTAAAATCTTTAAATTGTTCATAAATCAGGTCGGACTTGGTTTTATGAATACAGTTGAACCTTGAACAACGTGGGCATTAGAGGCACGGACTTTTCCTTCTGCACAGTCCAAAGCAGCCTATAATTTTTGACTCGCCAACAACTTAGCTACTAATAGCCTACAGTTGACCAGAAGCCTTACCAATAACACAGTTGATTAACACATATTTTGTATGTTATACGTATTATACACTGTATTTTTGGCAAGTAGGCTAGAGAAAAGAAAATGTTATTAAGAAAAGAATGTGGAAAAGCAAATACCTCTGCAGTACTGGGGTGTATTTATTGAAAAACATCCGTGCATAAATGGACTTGTGCAATTCAAACTTATGCTGTTCAAGGATCAGCTTTACATCCCTTTGCAATGGTATTTGTTAAAAATGTATAATATCTACAGTAATATGCATATATGACATATATGCAGAACAGAATGCTGGAGTATTTTACAGTATTGAAAATATTTTGTCAAGTGCATATAGTTGTAAACATCTAAATCAAATGTGTGCATGCTATAAATCCCCAATATTCTGAACGGATATTGCCATAGAATAGTTACTCGGATGATATATCCACTTTTATTATTTCCTTTCTGAATTTGTGTTATCTTGGGATTTTCTCTAGCTTACTGTTTTGCGCTCGAGAACCTTACATGCTACAATGTTTACTGATTATCTCTTATATTTATTTGGTACTTCATGATGTGCCAAGCAATTTCCTGTAGACTATTTTATTTTATCCTGATGCTAGCCCTGTGGGGAAGACACTATTAATTTCCATTTTACAGGTGAGCTGATGAAATCAGAGAGGTTAACTGACAATGTGGCTTAGTTGAGAATTAAAAACAGCACGGGAAGGTCTACGTTCTTGTCTCTCCCTTGAACCACAGCTGCTTCCTGGTGCAGTTTCAAAACTCATCTCTCCTTAGAGATCTCTTAGAAGATATATGGTCTACAGTAAAAACAAAACAAAACAAAACAAAACAAAACAAAACCCAAACTTTGCTAATTTTTGCTGGTATATGGTCTACATTTAAAAAAAAAAACTTTGCTAATTTCTGCTTATGTGTTTTCAATTTCAGCTCAAAATAACATATTTCAAAAGGGATAGGAAAACTATGTGACCTGTAAGTGAGAGAATGGCCTCAACAAAAGGTGGGCACTGAACTTAATGTGCCCTCTGTTTCAAGGGAACCACCTCATTGAGGTTTGGGGTGAATAAGTAAAGCCCATTTGTGTATTTCAAAATGGCATTGGAGTTTAACTCCTACAAAAACAAACAAAGTATCTCTTTCTATTGCCAAACCCAGAGAATCATCCCACTTGGAGAACACCTCACTGAGAAGCCTAGAATCCTCCTAGAACCTTTCAAGACGATGTTTTAAATCGAATCCACAAAGGGAGCAGAGCAAAAACAAACACAAGTTGTCAGTAGAAGAAGGTCTAAAACCGGGGACCCGTTCACAAAAACAGAGCTAACCTTCTCAACAGCTCTTCAAGGAAATCTCCAGATAGCCGACGGCCTGCTGCCTGGACTCACCATTCGGAAGATTAAAGAAGTCCAGACTAGATGTGCAATGCTACGTTCCTAACCCCGTATCTTTTCCCACGCGTCTCCTAGGCTCCTTTGCTAGAGTGATCAGGGTGTCCTTTCCAAGGGCACCAGGCAGGGGTTCAAGTACGGGCTGGTTCAGTTCAGTGCATATATTTGGAGCCCACATTTGCTGCTCCCTGTCTTTGATGTGTGTGCACTGTCCCTCCCCCGCCCGGTGCTGACCCCTTTGAAAGGAGAGTGAGACATCTTCCACATGCTTGAAAAGCGGTGAAGATTTAAGGTCCCCAACCTGATCACGCTCTCCTTTCCACTTCTGGTTTTCATCAAAAAAGCCTGAAGCTACAAAAAAGGTGCGTGATTGCAGTTAGTCACTGCCTGATTAATTCATCCACAAACGTTCTTTACGTTTCTGTAGTATCAATTTTGTGCTTCACATGAAGAAAGGCAAGAAAGGCCTTGTGTCGGCCAGTAGGCCACATACCGTTGAGCTGAGGAGACAGATA
Source organism: Herpailurus yagouaroundi (assembly GCF_014898765.1). Taxonomy (NCBI): domain Eukaryota; kingdom Metazoa; phylum Chordata; class Mammalia; order Carnivora; family Felidae; genus Herpailurus; species Herpailurus yagouaroundi. The sequence goes on along the minus strand of NW_024412463.1, from coordinate 3,764,243 downwards.
AGAAAATAGGCAGCCAAACATGTACGTGCAACCATGGACAGAAATACGGGACGACCTTGCGAAACCACACCCAACCTTGACCTGGGGGACCAGGAAAGGCCTCAGAGAGGAAGAGGTTCGCTCTGAGCCCTGAGTGCCGCTCAGACATGGAGAAAAACTTTCGACTCATTTCCATGTGTTTGGGGTTTGGATGGCAGTTTTATTGCTTATGAAGGACAACTTCTGTGGGTATGAAAGGCATTTTAATATTTCTTACCCGGTTTTAGGAAATACCACCTTGAAGCACTTCTGTCCCTCTCTTCAGGATATTATTTAAAAACAGGATAATCTGTTTTTACGGCAGAGAGTATAATTTTGAATTTCCCAAACGTGGAAAACTAATTGCCAAACTCCTGGATTAAGCTCCAACTTTGCCTTTTTTGAGCAATGGAAATTCAGCTGTTATATGTTCAGCTGTTCGACTTAGCGTAACTCTCACGGCTGATCCCCAGATCCTGCCAAGCACCGTGTAGAAAACCATTTTCAGGAAGGAAACAGGGAAATTGGGAGGACTCAACTTTTTAAAGAAATAACTTTGGACGGCAGTTTGGATAGAATGAGCCACTGCGGGGCTGTTTTCCGGATCGGCAGCAAAGTGTTTCCAATCGAAATACAAAGTAACATCCCCCGAACAATGAAAGTTATATACCGAAGACCCTTGACATTTGTAAGAGATGTATTCTGCAGCCTTCAGAACCCCCTAAATTTATGAAGCCACCAGAGTATATATTTTTTCCCCTCATAAAATGCAGTGGGGTATATCCGAAAAACGTAAGTGACTTCTTTAGGCTCTTAAGAGCTGTATAAATACAGAACCAAGAAGTCGTGTCTATAGGATCACCTGGTTTGGGTGCTTTGCTTTATAACAACAACCCTGGCCTGCAGACAGGATGCTCCTCGACGGAGACTGGGAATTCACACTGTGCTATAGCTCTGGGCAGCTGGGAAAATCCTACGTCTCAATGTTCCCTTGCACGACACAAACTCCTGCCTCAGCAAACGGTCGAAATGTTACGCGGCACAAGCCAAGGGGTCTCTCCCCGGCAGACAAAGCCCTAATGCTACCTCTGCAGACGGCATGAAGTTAGGGTATTGTTAAGTCGCTAAGAGAAAAAAAAACAGCAGTGTCCAACGACTGGGTGTTCCAAAAGGATGCGGTTTTCGATGTCGAGCCCTGGCAAATCTTCCCAAGTGGGAGCAGAGACTGTAACTTCACCTTTTCTCCTTAAGGGTGCGTCAGCAGGAAGAAAGACAACGTTTCAAAGCCAACAAGAATATGAAGCTGGGGGACAGAGACAAGCTACAGAAGTACTTCGCTGGCCTCAAAATAAATCTCAAAGCTCCAGGAGGGCGTTTCATCAATTAATATCCTTTCATTAATCCCACTAAAGCATTTTTATAACATTACCCCTGAAACTGGATACGCATTCAGTGGAAATGACAGCTCATGTCCCAGTCACAAAACATCACGGGCACATTTTGTCATCCGTAAGACCCTGTCACCAATATAGATTTCCATTTTTGTAAATCATCTTTTATTTGGGGAAGGAGGGAGGTATTGATTTTCTTTTTTTCCCAGTCTTTTCTCGGAATGTTAACCTTAAGTTCTTCATTTCCGCTGCCTGAAGCACCGTGTTGCAGCAGAATTAAATGCATAGTAAAATGGCCATGTGAGAAAGGTTTATGCATTATGTTAAAGCCCGCTCCCTTGATAAATGGAGCCATTAGGGTCTGGAATTCACTGCATTAGTCTACTTAGCTCAATCCAACAACATGCCTTAAAAGTCTCACAAATTTGTTCAAATGCTAATGAGCCACACCACCAAACCTCATCTGTTGTAGAAGGATCTAATATTTCCAGGGGTTTAATGCATTTTAGAGCTACCCGTGGACTCACTTTACCTGACTTGGCAGCTCAAGACTACTCAGATTTATAGACAGGGAAAAAATGTACACATTTCATTGTGTGGCAGCTTCTGAAAATGCACTCAATGAGCCTTAATAAAAATCACTTTTGTTTAGTGTCACTTTGTCCTCATCAACTGTCAGGATATGACGTGGAGAAAGAGCTCTTCCAAAAGGTCATATATATGTATTTTTTCCAAATAAACTGGTTAAAGGTAATAACACCCAAGTCATCTCCAAGACAAAAGGCAGCCTTACCAGTCATGTTTCTCTGGGCCAGATACGAATCTCTGTGTCTGTACTGAGCTTCTAGAAAGGGAAACTGCCAAAGTAAATGCTTGCTTTAGACTTGTGTCACCTGGTCAGGTCTATTTCCATGGAAAGAAAAATAAACTAAGGAAACTCATCTTCATTCAATAAACCATTGTTGAGTCCCTACAATGGGCGATGCGCTGTGGTCAATGTGTTTCTTTCTCCTACTGTCTTTTGTGAAAAAAGGGTTTTTTTTTTCTTCCTTTTACATTTATTTATTTATTTTGAGATGGAGGGTGTGAGGGAGGGGCAGAGAGAGAAAGAAACCACGTGGAGCCCAATGCAGGGCTCAGTGTGGGGCTCTATGTGGGGCTTGAACTCACAAACCATGAGGTCATGACCCGAGATGAGATCCTCGGCTTGGTGGCTTAACTCACTGAGCCACCACGGCACCCCTCTCCTGCTGTCTTTTGAATGACACCAGACCCATTTTAGGACAATTGCCACAGCCAGCTTCTAGTGCATGTGACCTATGCCATCAGACAGGGCCCCATGCCCAGAAGGACCCCACAGTTGGCTTAATGCCCTGCTGTTGCCTTCCGGAAATTCTGGAAGGGACCCCACAAATTATTAGCCTGTTGTGAACTCAGGTGAATTAGTTTGTAGGGTAAGTTTATCAAGGCTAGCTGGGGGGGAAACTGGCCATAAGGTCTCACCCTTAATGGCTCATCTAAGACCTTATCTCTTCCAGGGAGGCCTTTCCTGATGCCTGTTCCCCACTCCCATTTTTGCCTTAAATCTTGTTTCACTTAAATCTGCCCTTCCTCCAAAGTGGGCCTTCTCATAATCTCCCACTTGTGTACCTGACTCTCACACCTGCTGGACCCTAGAGTCCCTTTGGACAAGAAACACATCTGTTGTGTTGACCATTGTATCTGAATGGGTGCAGGGATGTTTTATACATTAGGAATTTGAGGCAGAGTACGTTGGACTAGCTTCTCAAGGGCCTCTGAAAAATTCGAGGGCTTTGAAATCCTTGGAGATCTAACCAAACACGCACTGGTTGAAACATAGGAAAATAAAACTTAAAGTTGCAATCAATAATAATTCCAAAAGCAAATGAATTGCCATTGTATTCTTTAAAAGAAATAAATCATACTTAATGTGGCAAGTGAGTGCATTTTAACGGGCTTATTTCTATACGGTGTGGGGCCTTCCAAAGTAAGGTTCTAGAACTCTTGGGAGTTCTAGATTGTGATTTTTGTCCAACATAACTGCAAGCATCATGCCGAGGACCTGGCACTTACTCAAGACCCAGTCTAGGCCGAACCCAAATTGGGTAGCAGAAGGAAATATAAAGATGGGTATGAAATGGTCCTTCTGTCAAGAAGGAGGACAGAAAAGGCCAATAGACACGAAGCCATTAAATAAATCCTTGCATGCAAGAGGTCTGAAGCAATGAAGGTCAGGCCCATTAGAAAGAAGAGTGGACACAAGCAGTTCTGAAGTATGTCAAGGTGAAGGGAGATGTGGAATTAGATGGACTGTGGACGTTTATTTCCAGCAAATAAAATGCATCAGGTGACAAGGACATGGAGTGGGTAACCAATGGCGAGGCACATGCTGTGGTTTGCATAGGTGGAATGGGACAGGGTAACACAATCAAGCGGAGAAAAACAAAGCCAACTTTTTTTGTTTACGTTGAGACTTTAGAAAAAGAAACGTACTCCTTTGGTTAAACAGGGTTAACCCACAACGTTTGGTGACTTAAAAATGCATTGAATGAATAGCCTGTCTTTACTTGGCCAAGCAGAGTTAGCCCTTGTTAATGGCATTGGCATGGTAGGACACGCACATACGATCGTGACGCCATGATGATTTCACGTCTTGGCTTTTTCTCATTAGGTTCAAGAGACGACATTGCAGAATATAATACTTAGGCCTCATCTCTCTTGGTGTATTGGTTTGTCTAGTTTACTCAACCAAAACCAAAACAATTTCCATGATTTCCCCCTGATTATACTGAACAGGAACAGCAGCTTCAGTACCCCTGTAAATCACAGCTCAGGGAGACTTCTCTGCACTGACAGAAAGGCAAAGTATGGAATTCACTCAACGTACTCAACCAAAATATATATTGTGTCCTTACTATGTTCTAGGCACAGGGGAAAATAGCCCTTAGGAAACTTACATTCGAATGGTGTAAGTCAGAAACAAACAAGCAACACAAAAAGAAGTACTTTCAGATACTAATCATAATGTGAGGGAGATAAAGCACAGCCAGAGGAAAGTCTCAGCTTGGCAAACATTTTCCATAAAGGGCTAGATTTTGGGATTTCCAGGTCACACGGTTTCTGTCACAACTATTCAAGTCTCTGGGTGTAACAGAAAAGTGGCCATATGTAACATGGAAGCAAATGAGTGTGGGTGTGTGCCAATAAAACTTTATTTATGAAACAAGCAGCAGGCTAAATTTGGCCCACTGGTTGTCATTTACCACACCCTGGGGTAGAGAGCTGGGGGTCTGTTTAATGTAGCTAACATGTTCTGGAAAGGTTTTCTAAGGCAGTGCGATGTCAGTTGAGGTCTCAATGATGAGAAGGGCCCAGACATGCAAATATCTAGAGAAAAAGCATTGGAGGCAGTGGACAAAATGGACGCAAACATTCAAGGTGAGGAGGAGTAAAAAGAGTTTTAATACCTCCAAAGTTCACGCAAAGGTAACATCAGGACTACAATAATGAGCCCAGAGATAGGAAACCCCACAGCATATTTTGAAGATTTCTTTTAACAAGGAGCTGGAACACCTTGTTTGAATTATTGCAGATTTCAGTCAATTGTCTTTGGTGTCCTGGTTCACCTTGAGTCCTGGTGGTTTTTGTGTTTTGTTTTTTAAATGTCTATTTATTTTTGAGAGAGGGAGAGAGAGAGGCAGTCTTCAAGCAGGGGGAGGGGCAGAGAGAGAGGAAGACACAGAATTGGAAGCAGGCTCCAGGCTCTGAGCTGCCATCATGGAGCCCGACGTGGGGCTCGAACTCACAAACCGGAGATCATGACCTGCGCCGAAGGCGGTGGCTCAGCCGACTGGGCCACCCAGGCGCCCTATGGTGTTCTAACTCTAAATCTGGATTGGGCTACTTGGGACACCATTAGTCAAGAGCTAAACTTAGGGAAAACTCAGATCTATGTACAAGGCACATTAGCACTCAGTGAATACTCGCTGGATGATTTTTAAAAAATTTAAAACCTAGGCTGATATTTTCTTGCAAAAGCTTTGGAAGACAATGGTATGGATAGATGGCTTATCTGGTCATTTAGCTTTTTGATCCTAGATAACAAGGGCTGAGAACTGAGCCCACAGATCAAATTTGGCCTTCTGATTAGCTTTGTTTGGTTGGTTACCAACATTTAGATTTGATGTGAAAAATCTGAATGTCTACTTGAGGGAACTGGCCACCCTGCACCCTTGAATCCTCACCTGGTAACGACACTGCACCCTTGAATCCCCACCTGGTAACTGTCTGGAGCTCAGCAAAACCTCTTCTTCTAGACTAGTAGGGACTTCCACTTTGCCATAGTGACTATCTCGCTTACTGCCTTGGTGAATCCTGGAGCTTCTACACCCTTTATAAAAGCTCTTCTTTAAGAAAAAAAAGATACGAAATTATGACTATACCATGTTTCCAGCATCTCTGACACCGTAGGCGAAAATACAAATAAAAAGTGGCCAACGCCCATGAGCACCAAATTCCTGGGATGAGTCCAGTGCTATCTAACATCCAATGTGAGGGCAGGTATGATGGAGGGCACGTCAGAGAGGGAAACTACAGCCCTATTAACCAACTAAAGTTAAATACCTTATTTTTGCAAATTGCATGAAAACACATGATCAGTAAGCAAAGGTCAAATCCCTTCCTAGGGCTGTTACAAGAGCCCCCCTCTCTCTCTCAGCTGGTTTTCTTTTTTCATTTTTTTTTGAAACTACCTGTCTGGATTCTATGGGCATATGAGTTTTCAAACCCTTCAAACTGAAGGATTTCTAAGTTCTCTGACATTTTAAAGTTCTGTAGATTTGCTTTTGTTCACACTCTGTAATGTTTTCTTAAAAGACTCATAGCCCGAGCTAGCTTCCTTTCCTTTAGTCTTAGAATAATCTGCTAAATGAGCTTGACAATGGATAGAATGTGTGGATTTCTCTCAGTTGCTTGCGAGCAATCTAACACATCCAAACTGCCAAGCATCAATTGAAAACTGAAGAATTCAGCCATTATCCTAAACAAGTGACAGGCAAATTCTTACACCATGCCGATGATCAAACAAATGACAAGTTTCTCTACTTTCTTTGTAACAAAGTTGGACGGCAGCTGCATATATGGGAAATATGAGTGAGAAGGGGGTCTGTCAGGTGGCTCAGATAATGAGAGAATTGCCCCCGTGCCAGAGCTTTCCAACAGTTGCTGGCCGCCTCGTGATAAGCTTTGCCTCGGTTCACACCTGATCTGACCTCAGTGCCCTTTCAATGTCCAGGGCAAGGAGATACGTTGCCCAAAGCCCTACGGATCTTTTAACCTGGCACTCAATAAAATCAAAATGCCATTGGACACGTGGCCAAGAACTGTGTCGCACAAAACACTCTCAGCTCAGTTAGGGTTCCGTCATCAATTAGAGCGGCCTTCCCCTCAAAGGGCATTTGAGTCGTGGCCACTGGGCAGCACAGGACAAATGTGGCAGCTTTCACAGACACTGGAGTGAGAGATTTGCCACTAACGTGGAAATTCATCAAAGCCTGAACAGACTTTCACTTCGGCACAGATCTCTTGCATCGAAGGGTGACTCCTGCATTAGCAGATAGTTCAGAGGTGTTTTATGTATGCGCTATTTCCAAAGAGTCTTTTAAAATTTCCTTTCTCATGGGGCGCCTGGGTGGCGCAGTCGGTTAAGCATCCGACTTCAGCCAGGTCACGGTCTCGCGGTACGGGAGTTCGAGCCCTGCGTCGGGCTCTGGGCTGATGGCTCAGAGCCTGGAGCCTGTTTCCGATTCTGTGTCTCCCTCTCTCTCTGCCCCTCCCCCGTTCGTGCTCTGTCTCTCTCTGTCCCAAAAATAAATAAACGTTAAAATTTCCTTTCTCATTCTATAATCGGTTGTCGTTACCCCTCCTATTGATTTCCCATTCTCTGAGCTACATTTTAATTTTAATTTTTACTGTTTTTATTTTAGAGAGAGAGTGTGAGCGGGGGAGAGGGGCAGAGGGAGAGAAAGGGCATTTCAAGCAGGCTCCGTGCTGAGCGTGGAACTCAATCCCATGACCCTGGGATCATGACCTGAGCCGAAAATCAGGAGTCGGACGTGCAAAGGACTGAGCCACCCCGGCGCCCCTGAGCTACACTTTTTACAGAGGGGCTGGCCTGCCCCTGGTAGAGGAAAGGAAAATTCTGAATGTAACAGGCTAGACCTTTGCAGAGTCAAAAGGCAGGAAACAAAACTACTATTCTACAGTAATAGAACCCAATTGTCCACTCATTAATGGACAAACAGATGAATAAATAAAACGTGGCACATCCATACAATGGAGTACCTATTTGGCAGTCAAAAGTCATAAAGTCCATGCCACAGCATGGATGAACCTTGCAACCATCAGCTAAATGAATGAGGCCAGAAACAAAGGATTACGTATTCTACGATTCCACGGGTATGAAACGTCCCAAATAGGTAAATCCGCAGAGACGGAGACTAGATTAGTGGTTGCCTAGGGCTGGGCTGAGGGAAGTACAGCTGGTGACTGCCAATAGTATGAGGTTTGTTCTGTTTTGTCTTCCAGACATCGTAATAAGGAAAGGATATTTCTTTAAATTTGGTACCCATTCCAAAACTGTGTTCACCAAAATACACTCCTCCAAACACAAGTCCTAGAATATGCTTCTTGGGTAAGGTCTCTGGTTCCCACTTGGAGGTTCACAGGGTTGCCCCACAAAGGATCTGAAGGGTCTGCACTATACGAAGATGGTAAGTGATGTTTATCTGTTCCTCCGATGTCTACAGACTTTGTGTTATTCTAGGTGACTTCCGCAAACATGCCAAGGGGCGTGGGAATACTCTGGTACATGCTGATATAGGCAGTGCGCAAGTAATTCATTCTTTTCTGCAAGTTCTCTGAAGCTGGCAGGCAGCACATCAAGAACTACCAGTTAAAGGACGTACAACGGGGGGGCGCCTGGGTGGCTCAGTCGGTGAAGCGTCCGACTTCAGCTCAGGTCAAGATCTCACGGTTGGCGAGTTCGCGCTCCCCCATCGGGCTCTCTGCTGTCAGGGAAGAGCCCACCTTGGATCCTCTGTCTCCCTCTCTCTCTGCCCCTCCCCCATTCTTTCTCTCTCTCAAAAATAAACATTAAAAAAAAAAGGGGGGGGGATTTGAAACGGATCACCTGGGAAGATCCTAATGTTCACTTCTTTCATTCTTTCAGCTCTCTTTTCAAATGGTGTTTATCCGAGCAAGACCCTGCCTGGACAACCCATTTTAAACAGCAACCCACTCAGCCAACCCTCTCTGTCCCCTGCTCTCTCGTCCTTCGTATCCCGTATCTCCATGTTTACGTATAATGTCTCCTCAATGAGAAAGTGAGCTCCATGACAGCCAAGACCTTGGTCGTTTCACCCTTGAGTCAGGAACTCAGTAAATATTTGTTGAGTGAACGGACACAATCAAGAGAAAGCTTGGAAAGCAGGGACAGACTGTCAGTCTTTTATCGGATGACTGCAGTGGATCAGATGCTTTATTTGCGAAGAGCTCGCCCTGGAGAAAGAAAGGTGTCTTCCTCTGCAGACTTGGGGCTGCTCACTGGTTGGTAAAGGTGTCACGCAAAATAACAACTGTATTCAGAACAAGAAAATATACCAAAATAAAATAAAATAATAAAATAAATAAATAAATAAATAAATAAATAAAATAAAATAAAAAAAATAAAATTAATAAATAAAATAAAATAAATAAAATAAATAAAATAAGTAAAATAAAATAAAATAAAATAAATAAAATAAAATAAATAAAATAAAATAAATAAAATA
>NW_024412463.1:3708819-3754884 GCF_014898765.1 Herpailurus yagouaroundi | reverse complement strand
ATAAAATAAAATAAAATAAAATAAAATAAAATAAAATAAAATACAGCAGGTACCAATTGATCCAAACCCCTTTTTTGCAAGGTACTGCTCTCTGGGTGTCCCTCACTCAATTCTTTCTTCTTCCCTCATTCCTTCCACCTCTCCTTCCCTTGTCCATTTTGCTAGATGTTTGAGCAATCTTGACCTATCATCCTGAGCTGGGCCCCCAGATACTCAGAGATGCATACGATGCCTGCCTTTATGGAGGACACGACTGGTGAAGCTGGCCAAATGTTTAAAATGACTGAGCGAGACTGTTAAAGAAAATAAAAATAAATAAATATAAAAACAAAATGACTGAGGAGTGCAATTAGAGATAGCCTGGGACTTCCTCAGTCACTGAGGATGGGACGTGGCCCAGCTTGGGGGCAGGGAGGAAGCAATCACGAAGGGTTCCCTGGAGGAGGTGACCTCTGAACTGAGCTTGAAGGTTGAAGAGGTCGGGGTTAACCACGAAGAGAAGGGGGTTGGCAGTGAGAAATGGAGGGACCACCTGAGCAAGAATATGGGGGCGCGATCAGAGCCTGCTGCACGAAGTGGAGAGCTTAAGGCTAACAGAGCACAAAATCTGAGTCAGGATGGAGGCCCAAGGGGCCATCCTCACGGTTAAAAGCTAGCTTTTGTTTCCTCCCATTCACCAGGGGTCCAGGTCTGTGCTGAGCATTTCCCAGACATTATGTCCTGGGACACTACCAACGACTTCATGAAGTCGACCTAATTATCGTGTCCATTTCGTAGGCACGGAAAGGAAGTCTCAGAGACATGATGACACATTCCAGGCCATCCCAGCGTAAAGCCAGGGAGCGAGTGGTGCCCACGGTCCTACCCCCTCTACGCACCTGCACGAATGCCCCTAAGGCATCCAGTGGGTAGAAGCTGGGACGCTGCTGGGCATCCCGGCGTGCACAGGGAGGCCCCCACGACGGAGAATGACGCAGCCCCACATGTCAACAGCATGAAGGATGAGAGAAATCCCACCCCGGTCGACCGGCCAGCCCAGTGAATCCCTGACCTACTTTCTTTCCATGAAAGATGTGCAGAGGTTGTTTGAATGAGGCCACCTGATAACGCGGAAGGGAAGTCTGCAGTGAATGCAAGCCCAGCAGGTGGCTGGAGGTGTGCAGGGAACCGCCAGGGGAGGCCCCATCCCGCAGAGCGCATACAGAACAGGGCAGAAAGCAAAGCTTCTCCAGAAAGGGGAGCTCGAACTAGAAACCCTTCGCTGACTGTTTACAAAGAGCCCGGCCCGGGCCTTCTCGTCCCGGACTGCTGCTGGCTGAGGCGTTGCGTGGGGCCCCGGGGGGAGAGGCTCTGAGCTCATTCACCGGAAACTTCCCTCTGCCCACGTGTGGCAAATCAAAGAGCCGGGGGTAGGTGTCGAGCGGGAGGCGGTTTTCCCGGGCCCCCTTGATCGGAAGCGGGGTGAGGGCAGCGATGATGGATTGCGCGGGGCGGGTGTGCCCAGGGAGGCAAGTGAGGGGCAGCGTGGAGCAGATCGCCAGCTCCCGGGCGAGAGATGAGAGGCGAATGCCTTCTAGACATACCACGGAAACAGGGAGTCGTGATTTTGAAGAAAAGCAAGGCAGCTAAGACTCATTATTTTGCTCCCCCCTCTCTCTCTCCTCTGTGAAATAGAAATTTCTGCGACTTGTGAAGATCAAAGAACAGGAGAAAGGTCCGGGGTCGTCTTTGACCTTCTGGAACCCGGGCTCTGGGCTGTGGCGCTGCTGTGACAAGGCTCCTTCTCCGAACAGGGTGCAGGGCAAACAGAGCTGTGCAGCGGTGGGGGGAGTGTTGAACTGGGCTCAGCACAGAGGGAGGCTGGCGACCGAGGGGTCCGACACGAAATCCCCACCCAGCCGCTTACCAACCACACACACGTGGTCAGGTCACTTCTGTCCTCGTCCCCGTGGTCAACGGTGAGGACAGCACCTGGCTTGTGGGGTTGTTTGCAGGGCCAGGGGCAAGGGCCACATGTTTAGCACCTAACACTGCACCCAACTCATAGTAGATTCTCAAGACCTGGAGCCTATTTTGATCTTGACGCCGAGAATCATTTTAATAGGAAAGTTATTTTATTTGGACGCACTCTTATCACCTCCTCAGCAGAGAATGGTTCTTTCTGTGTTCCAGAATGCTCCCGAGGCGTGGTTCGCTTGGTGGTCCTAACGTTTAAAAAGATCCAGATTAGGGGCACCTGGGTGGCTCAGTCAGTTGAGCCTCCAACTCTTGATTTCAGCTCAGGTCACGATTGGTCCTGTAGTTCTCAGGAGTTCGAGCCCCGCGTCAGGCTCTGTGCTGACGGCTCGAAGCCTGGAGCCTGCTTCGGATTCTGTGTCTCCCTCTCTCTCTGCCCCTCCCCTGCTCGCACTCTGTCTCTTTCTGTCTCTCTCAAAAATAAACATTAAAGAAAAAATCTTAATCCAAATTACTTGTGGCTCCGTTCCTCTTTCCATTGTGTTGTAGATCTCCTGATTCTCGGTTGAGTATTTGGTCACCCAGAATAAAGACTATGCTTCTCAGCCTTTCTGTAGGGTAGATGTAGCCATATGACAACATACTAGCCCAAGACGAGTGAGTAAAAGTGATGGGCGTGATTTCCAGGTTGTGTATTTAAAGAGAGGGGGCGTGCCCTCCGCTTCTCCCTTTCTGGCTGCTCGGAAGAGGCACACGATGGTAGGCGCCACAGCAGCCATCCTGGACCGTGAGAAGGAAGCCTCCCGCTGAGGTGGCAGCACAGTACGATAGAAGGTCACGGGCACCTGGCATCGAGGCGTATGCCCCGCTAGCTCCCGACCACCTACCTGCACTTTCACGTGGGGCAAAATCCTACCTTGCTAAACTCATTGTTACTTTGGGGGGATATGAGGCATTGGAGGACGTCTCTTTCTAGTGGACCCAAATAGGTATGTGGTTTCGTACACTGGTCAATGCTGAAAACTCAGGAGATCTCACGCGGCACTTTCAAATTCCTCCTGATGCAAGTAGGAGGCCCTTGGAACACTGGGGTTGTGTTTTCTCAGGCCCCTTTCTGTGGGGCACGAGCCATCCTGCGTACCGCAGCCACCTTCCAGCGTCTTCACGCACACGTGCTTAGTCTCGAGACGGTCCGCCCTCAGTGACTCTGCAGGGATGATTTACGGGAGGGTCACATTTAAGCCACCTCGTTCTCGCCACGTGTTGAGGGCTGATGCGCTAGACCCTTCAGGAGATACACAGTGTGGCTTCTGTCAGTCGACTTCCCCAACTCCGTGAGGTCCGCGTGACCGTCTCCACCTTGCAGACGAAGGAACCGGGGTTCCGTGAGGACACAGAACTGGCTTGGGGTCAGCGCTCAGGGGCAGAGGCTGTCGGATTCCAGAGTGTGAACTCCCGGCCGGTATCCTCTCCACGGCCCAAGCTGAGCCTCCAGGTGTTTTGAATCAAGCACCTACTCCTTTGCAGAAATCTCAATGAATCGGAGAAGAATATTGACCGGAAAATGAGGAGTTTGCTTCCTCTGCATTCACCACACAAACCTGTGGCAAGTGCTTTCATTGTCTCGTCATGGGTGACTATTTTCGCTCGGGGTGATAATACCTCTGTCATCACACGGCATCGTTCACAGGCCGGGCCAGGCTGCGGAACAAAAAAAAATAAAGCCCTAACGTTCGGCATGGGCTGGGGTCCTTCTGCTCTCTACCAAGTGCCGTGAAAGAAAGGACCGGTCCAGATGGTGACGACTGAAGTCAGTGGCAGAGATCATAAGGCCCGTGGAAGGTCCTGGAGCATCCCTTCCTGGGAAGGTTCAGCAGCAGATATGCACAGTTGGCTCATGTCAGCGTCCCCTGGATGGGTTCAAGGCCAGAGCTTGTGGTTAAATCTGTTCCCATGCTTGCTTCATAGCTTGGCTTAACGTCTCTCCCCTGCCTGCAGCCCCCTTGACAGATACATTCTCCAGACCCACACTAAAGCATACATCGGGAATGCTTTGAAAGCTCGAGAAGGGATCTGGGGGCCCTCCTTGTGTCTTGGAATCACAGAATGTCAGCACTGGAAGGGACCTCAGAAAGCTCCTGGTCCGACCCTGCTGATTACATGACAGGAAACAGACACGGGACGCAGAGGGCAGCTGGTCAATATTCACCCGCCAGCAGCGTTTATCTGGCAACCCCACTTTTCCCCCAAGGTAAAGGTAAAGGGAAGGTTGCACTTTGGAAAGATGACGATGACGTTGACCAACAAGGACGAGATGGCAGCTGCGTTATCTCTATCCTAGACACTAAATTAAGTGCTTTACGTGGATTTTCCCATTTATTCCTCCCCACGGCCGCTGAGGTTACTACTTCATTGCTATTAACACCACGTCCCCATTTCCCAATGCTACTTGCTCCCACGTGACCTGAGGCACAGAGAGTCAAATCACCGGGCTGTGGTTACACAGCCATGAAGGCGTTTCTCCTGGATTCAAAACCAGGCTGTCTACCTCCACAGCTGAACTGGCACCGCCAGGCTGGACCGACTCAAATTCCTACAGGGACCGAGCAGACGCCTTGGGTGAGCGGAACAGGGTTCACAGGGCCCACCAGCTGGCACACAGATGCCTCATCTAAACAGAGTGGCTGCTCCCCGGTGCCTCGCCCTCCCCCCAACTATTGCCACACGGCTGTGCAGGTCCGATGTCGCGACATCCCGCGTTTCGCCAAAGAATCCAGAAATTCAGATTTGTACATGACTTCTTGGGGACGGACTGTGGAAATCATCAGAACCCTCCACAAATTTCCAGTGTCTCTTTTCCGTTTGATGTTTGCACTCCCCCAGCTCTCTGAAGTCGGGCAAGGCCACAAGAAATGTGATCAGGGGTGGTCCACGTCACTTTGAGAGTCAGGGTGTGATTCAACATGCTCCCTTTCTCTCTGTCACAAGGGCAGGTGCTGACCATGCTGGACGGTGACTGCTCTAGTCCGCTTGAGTCCTCGATAAGAACAGAGCCGGGCCCTCGGCTGACCCACGATGCACAGGTACCATGAGAGAGAAATAAATCCTTGTCATTTTAAGCTGTTTAAGTTTGGGGAGCGTACCTTACCGCAGCACAACCTATTGTCTCCCGACAAATACAGGAATTAGTTTCCAAAGAGTAGAGTTCAAACAAACACATATCAGCAGGCCAGTGTCCATCCCTAAAGGTTGTGGTGGCTCACAGACGTAGAAGAACTCTGTGTCTTCCACTTCAGAGTTGGGACGCAGTTTCTTAAGACAGAGCCAATGTCAAGGGCTTGGTCCTTGGGTCAGCAACAACACTCTGTCCTAGAGCCGCGGGCACGCTGTTAGTCATAGCCAGGGTCTCGCTAAGTGAGAGTTACGGGTTTCATGAAGACCATGGAAGCTTTTACAGTACACCTGTCCTCCTTATTAGAAACCTCACTCAAAGCTTGTCACCTCCCCAGTCACACTCGGGATCATCTCTGAACTCAGAAATTTAATGTGTCAAAAGACACCCCACCACGGCTACAGTATAGAGCAGAAAATGAGAGAAGAGATGTTTTATCTCCAAATTGAAATGTTAATGCTCTATGGGAAAAAAAAAAAGTATTTCCATCTGGAGGAAGAAATGACGGGGCACAAACTCGGTTCCTAGAGAAGGAAGGATTACTTAGAAAACTTGCTTTATTTCAGGGGCACCTGAGTGGCTCAGTAGACTAAGCATCCGACTTCTGCTCAGGTCATGAGCAGTTCGTGGGTTCAAGCCCCGCATCGGGCTCTGTGCTGACAGCTCAGAGCCTGCAGCCTGCTTCCGATTCTGTGTCCCCCTCTCTCTCTGCCCCTCTCCCACTTGTACTCTGTCTCTCTCTCAAAAATAAACATTAAGAAAAACAATTAAAAAAAAAGAAAACTTGCTTTGTTTCACAATTAAAGAAGTGGAAATAATCATAGTGATTTTTACCTTTAGTTTCAAGCAAAAACACAGGCAATTTGAGATCAGGCAATTTAATATTCCCAGAAACTATTAAAATTATTTACCAAGGTTCTAACTGGTAACCACTGGCTGTATAAACAGTGAGCCTTGCCCAGTTCTTAGTTTTCTAATCTGTGAAATGGGACAAATATTATTAGATCGCTTTGCTTAAAGACAACTGTAAACTTTTGAAAGACAAATATAGAGAAATGCTATGTTTAAATAAAGAAGATTTGTTCTGCTATGTAATGTTCATATGGCAAAACTATTGATGTTAAAATTGTTTCTCTGATTTGATTTTTAAAGGTACCACCAACAATGTTTCTATACAAGTATCAGAACTGAGAGTTTGTTTTGCAGTTCTTCCTTTACTTTTCTTTATGTTTATTTATTTATTTCTCTGTGTGTGTGTGTGTGTGTGTGTGTGTGTGTGTGTGAGAGAGAGAGAGAGAGAGGATGAGAGAGAGAGAGAGAGAGAGAGAGAGAGAGAGAGAGAGAGAGGCAAGCATGAGTGGGAGCCTGATGCGGGGCTTGATCTCACGTATTGTGAGATCATGACCTGAGCTGAAATCAAGAGTTGGACGCTTACCCCGACTGAGCCACCCAGGTGCCCCTGCAGATGGTTTTTAAAAGAAGAAGATTAATGGATACTCATTGTAACAAAAACTTAAACACTCAGCTAGGGTGTCAAATGGGTTTCTCAATCCTGGCACTATCGACATTTGGGGCGGGACATCCTTTGTATGGATGTGTACGTCCTGTGCATCGGGGAATGTTTAACAGTATTGTTGGTTCTACCCACTAGAAGCCAGCACTACTGCCCAGCTCCCCCAAATGTGCCCAGACATTGCCAAAAATGTATGTAGACGTTGCCAAATGCACCCTGAAGGACACAACCACCCCCTGTTGAGAGCCACAGTATAAAGTCTATAGTACAAACTCTAATTGAACGTGCCTCGCCCCCAGAATAAGAATGTCCCAAAAGTAATCAGTCTTATCAGTTTGGTTGATATCGTTCCAGCAATTTTCTAGGTAGAATCCAACATCATACACTCACCTGACTCCACCTCCCGTGGACACACAGGCTGAGCGTTTCCCCCCCAAGATCGGGATTGCGCAATCCTTGGCAATTTACTTTTCATTTAAAATATATCTTCTTTACCTTTTCCTGTGTGCGCATTTAGAGCTTCTGCATACTTTTAAGGAAATACTAACACTAGTCCACTGGATTCATGTACTCGAATTCACTGAACTACCTTCTCACTGATGGATGTTGAGGTATTCCCAACTTCCCTACAATAAACAACACCGTGTCGAATATTTTTACACTTGACATCCTTGCACACTTTGTTAACCAGCCTTTCTAGAGGAATTGTTGGATCGAAACATATGCACCTAAAATACTGATAGATTTCTGGAGGTTTTCCACCAAACACCTAATAGCTGTCTACCCTCCTTGTCAGCCTTGGAAACGCGATGTTCCGGTGTTTTTTTTTTTTTCTTCTGAACTGAAGTTCTTCTGAACTGAAGTTCTTCTGAACTTCCATAATAGCACAGTAGTGAGTATCTTGGCTAAAAGGCAACAGTTCTGAGGTTGAGAAACTCTGCATGAAAGTAACAGAAACCTAAGTCCGAGTCCCAAGTCCACATCATCAGGCAGACTGTTTGACCCTTGCTCTCCTCCTCTGTAACAATAATGAGAACAGAAGTATCTCCTTCAAAGCCTTGCTGGCTGGAATTTGTTGACATTATATACATGCCCCGTGCACTGCAATTAATTATCGTTGTTCCTAATAAAAATCAAGGGAGGTTCACAAAAGTAAAGCGGAAATGTGCGCACAATCTAGCAATTACAGAACATTTGTGATGCCAGAGAAGTTTAGTGACTGCTACAGAGATGACCTTCCAACGATCATAAAATGAACATGATCGAAGGGAAAATATTTCTCCTCACCAAGGAGACTGTAATTAACGTGTGAGCCGCTGGATGCGTCTGAACCTAGCAGAGGGATAAATATCTGGGTTTATACACATACACACAGAGAATATGAATATACATGCTTTTTAAACACGCCTCCACACATTTATATAAGAAATGCTGTGGGCATATGGATTTTCCCTACATGTGGGTAACATGCCGCCATGCAGGAGACGCTGATTTCCTTCCAGGATAATTTCAGAACATTCCTCTCTGTACTTGCTAAGAGTGAGTCACTCTTGTAACCAGATAACCTGGAAAACTGGTTTCCGACTTCACCTAAAGTGCATCAAAGGAACTGACATTTTTTTTTAAAAAATGAGCAAATGCCGGTGGGCTGCTTCAGGGCCGTGGGTTTCGAGGATCATCTTGACCCTATTTGAACATTCGTCCTCCTCTCTCAAGTGTAAGGAGACCCTTGGACATGCACTGAGGAGAAAGACAAATTCGTATCCATTCAGATCCTGGCTCTCCCACTGAATAGCTGTAGATTTTCGGCTGATTTAACCCCTCGGGGCCTCACCTTCCTCCTCTGCAGAATGGGATCATCACTATGCC
This sequence comes from Herpailurus yagouaroundi, assembly GCF_014898765.1. Lineage (NCBI taxonomy): Eukaryota > Metazoa > Chordata > Mammalia > Carnivora > Felidae > Herpailurus > Herpailurus yagouaroundi. Next base: position 3,746,374 of record NW_024412463.1, on the reverse strand, counting down.
CCAGGGTTCTCAGAAGATTAACGAAGACAATGCATGAAAGTTGGCATCTACCTACCTGGCATCTGGTCATGTGACCCCGATCTTCCTTGAGATACTGCCTCTTTTCCGCTGTGGGTCCTCAAGAGTTACATGGACTAACTCCTAGGCTGGGTTCAAGGCTGAACCCATGACCCGGTGGCCAATCAGGGCACTGCACTGCCCTGGACAACACGATTGCTCTGGGTCTGGGCATGCGAACCAATCTGAGCCAAGGAGACTCCGTTCTGAGATGTCGTTCGAAACGCGAAAGAGTAATTCTGGAGTTACCCAAGTGTTGAGATGGAACCTTATTTGGCACCTTGCTACATCCTGAGAGAGATGCATTCAGAAGAAAGCAGAGAGGGAAAGAATAAAGCCTACTTCTGATGATACCTTTTGAGTCATTACATTCCACTTGGCCAAAGCCGAGGCTTCCCTGGCCTTTGGAGATAGGGACTCCCCCCCCCCCCCGCCCCCCGCTCCCCAAATGAATCTTTTCGATTTAAACCAACTGGCTTTCCCATCCCTTGAAACTCCAAGTTCTCACTAATATAACAGGCAAAGTGTTTGCTGTGCTGTCTGGTAATTAGCACGCAAGGAGCCGGGTGGGCGTCTGGGAGGGAGTTCTACGGCGGAGCCCGGCGGGTCTCTTTCCCCCTCGGCACCCACGGGGAGAGAGCTGACTGACAATGCAGAGAGATCAGGTTCATGGCTCAGTACTGAAAGCAGCTGCCGTGTGAATAGAAAACACCTACGGGAGCCCTGGGCCCAGTTTACTCACAACTGGCCCCGTGCCAGGCTGCAGGGCGTCACACGCAGGGAGGGACAGGACGCTGCGAGCACTGCTCCAGCCGGGCTGTGCTTTTGCTGGCGCAACCTGGGCCCCACTCTGTGATCAGCCGGAAGCTGGCCTGAGTCGCCCGGGCAGGGGACCACTGGCTGCAAGGGGGGACCCCGATGCTCCTCACAAACAGGAAAAAAAACCCAAAGCAAACCCTGCCACCAGCTCCAGGCTACAGGCCCCCCGAGAGGGATGGGGCTTGCCTTGATGCTAAAGTGCACAGAGGAGAGAGAGGGAGAGGGAGAGGGAGAGAGCGAGCACACGGGCAGGGGTAGATACAGCTGCAGTATTTTCGGGTGGGGGCAGATTGTGGACTCAGAGAGCCCAGTTTCTCTCCTTGCTTTATTGATTTCAAGCTGTGCGATTTTATTCATGTATCCAGATCTCCCCTGAGCTCAAAACTCTCCAATGGCTTCCTACTGCATTCACAGTAAAGGCTGGAATTTTTAGCAAGGCACAGAAGTCCTTGCGTGAACCAGCCCCCCCTTTCCTTCCTCTCTGACTCTACCTGTACCCCTTCCACACCAGCCATGCTCTCTCGGTTTCAAACTCACCCGTGTGCCTCTGCCCCGGGACCTTTGCACTGGCTGTTCCTTCTTTCTGGAATACTTTCTCCCCAGACATCTGCATAACTTGCTCCTTTACTTTATCCAGATCTCTCTGGAAAATATCACCCTGTCAGATGGGCCTTATCTGAGAGCAGCTCATCTTACCCCAACACCATTACCTACCTTCTGTGCATCACCCTCTGAGATATTATTTATTAATTCTTTTGTTAACAACTGTCTTTCCCTCCTAGGATGGAACTCTTTGTTTTGTTCACTGCAGTATCGTCAGTGCCTAGAACAGAGCCAAACTGTATGCAACAGGTGTTTACTTAGATGTGCAACACGGATCTGCTGAGTGCCTACCCGTGTCAAGTGTTAACAAAAGAGAAGAGAGAGAGAGAGAGAGAGAGAGAGAGAGAGAGAGGGTACCTGCTCTTGTTTTGAGAAATATTCCTATAGACAAATGAAAGCCAAGAGAAGCAGGCTAACTTCAGAATGTGGAAAACTCTCCAGGGTGATAAAGGGTGACAGAACTGTCATTACTCAGGTGGTCAAGGTAGGTCCCAAGGTAGAGGTGAAGTTGCTGAAACGGTAGGAAAAGCACATGTCACCAGTGTAGAGCGGGAAGACGGAGGGTTCCAGGTGGCGCAAATAGCAAGTGCAAAGGTCCCGGGGCAGAAAAGGACCGAATACCTAATACCTTTATAAAGTGAAAAGCATTCAGCATGGCGAGAGGGAGGAAGAGACAGAGAGGAAACAAAGTCGGAGACGTGGGCACGGGGAGACCCCTGAAACACAGGCAAGGGATTTGGGTTTGCTTCTAACTTTCAGACTCAGTTCTATCCCTCATGAAACAGAGGTGATAAACACCACGGCAGGGAAAGGAGTCAGCCAGAAAAGGTAGAGAAAACGCCTAGCACGATGCTAGGTCCATGGTAGGTGCTTCATAAACATCAGCAACTCTGCAGTCCTCGCCGAGAAAGACACACAAACTTGATGTAAGGTAGAAGTTGGCTGGGATATTCCGTTTCTGCCTCTCAAACCCAAAGGCTTATTGGCAGCAACGGCCAGAAAGAAGCTTTAAGGATCAACCAGGCTTCAGAACGACTTTAGAATTCTCACCGGCTCCTTTCTGGTGCAGGGCAGACCGTCACTCCCTCCCCGAAATGTGATTCTGCGTCAGACAAAACGTGCTGCTCAAGCTGAAAGCACGTGAGTTGTCAGCAGAGCGAATATCAGGATTAGTGGCGAAGCGAGATAGGCAGGGTGTGTGGAGACCCAATCAGGCGGTGCTGTGCCCTCTGACCTGACAGCCGTCCCTGCCTGGCAGGTGGCCACCTGCTGCATGTTAGGAGGCCGCGTGGGGAAGGAGGGAGGGCCAGAAGCAAGCCTTGCAGGCAGCGGACTGCCCTGGAACAAGTCTGTCTGCGCGCACAGAGGCGAGAGGAGAATTTTGTCGCATTCAAGCAAAAAGCCTTGCTCAGAGGATGCACAACGGGGCAAATCCGTCACGCCGCCACCTGCCGTTAGGTAGGTCAAAATCACATCCTTCAAGACCTTAGGAACACAGCTCTAAAAACAGGTCTGCCCAAAGGCCTGGAGCCTTAAAGAAAATAGGCACTATAAAAACACGGCATGATTAACAGTGTGCTTGGGAAACCCAACGCCCCAAACCCACATTATCCAGGGAAGAAATGGGCAAAAGACGCGAATAGACAGTTTCCCAAAGAAGACATCCGGATGGCCAACAGACTCATGAAAAGATGCTCCACGTCACTCCTCGTCAGGGGAATACAAATCACAGCCACAATGAGATGCCACCTCACACCCGTCAGAGTGGCTACAATGAACAAATCGGGAAATTGCAGGCGTTGGCGAGGGGGGCGGAGAAAGGGGAAGCCTCCTGCACTGTCGGTGGGAATGCAAACGGGTGCAGCCGCTCTGGAAAACAGTGCGCAGGTTCCTCAAGCACTTAAAGCTAGAGCTACCCTACGACCCGGCAACAGCACTGCTAGATGTCCATCCAAAGGATACAAAAATGCCGAGGCGACAGGGCACGGGCACCTCAATGTTTACGGCAGCACCAGTGACAATGGCCAAAAGTGGAAAGAGCCCAAATGTCCACTGACTGACAAAAAGATAACCAAGATGCGGTATATATATATATATAAAACGGAATATTACTCGGCGATCAAAAAGAACGAAATCTGGCCACGTGCAACAACGTGGATGGAACCAGAGTGTGTTATGCCAAGTGAAATAAGTCAGTCAGAGAAAGACAAATATCGTATGATTTCACTCAGATGTGGGATTTAAGGAACACAACAGAGGAACATAGGGGAAAGGAAGGGAAAATAAGATAAAAACAGAGAGGGAGGCAAACCATAAAAGACCCTTCAATACAGAAAACAAACTGAGGGCTGCTGGAGGGGAGGCGGGTGGGGGGATGGGCCAGGTGGGGGATGGGCATTAAGGAGGGTGCTTGTTGGGATGAGCATTGGGTGTTGTATGTAAGTGAGGAATCGCTAAATTCTACTCCTGAAAATAAAAAAAAGGCAATAACGTCACTTTGCTTCAGATTAAAAAAAAAAAATAGTTTGCTTGAGAGATGATTTGAATATCTAAAGAAGTTTCTCTGATCTAAGAGCTATTTAATTTCAAAGAAATTTACTCTTACTTGGGAGTCTCAGGAGCGCATGAGTACCCCACAAGCCAGAGAAGGAACTACGGCAGGACTCGGAAATGCTCACCAGTGTTTCTGCCTCAGCACCATGTGACTGGATTTTATTTTTTTTTTAATTTTATTTTTTGATTTAATTTTGTCGTCGTTGTTGTTAAGTAGGCTCCATGCCCCACGTGGGGACTGACGCGGGGCTCGAACTCACAACCCTGCGATTCAGACCTGAGCTGAGATCAAGGGTCGGACGCTTCACCGACGGAGCCACCCAGGGGCCCCCTGATTTTGCCTTCTTAAAAAAGAATGTTTTCGCTGCAGACTGATCTGACTTAGTGATAGGAAATGTGGACCCATTTCTGCATCTACTTACTGAGCTCTCACGGACCCGCCTTAACAGCACATCCTGGGGGCCCTCAAAGGCGGCGATGGCCATAATCGGGGAAGCCTTGGCCTGAGAGGAAGTCCACATCAGGCAATGACCCTTATTTAGCTAATGGGATGTTCCTCGCCACAGGAGGGAAAAACAGGTATAATTCAAGTGTCTAACATTAGGGGAACTGTAGTTGACTCAAGCTACAATTAAATACATTACAGCTCTGTATATTCAAACAGTGGAATAGTCAGCAGCTGTTAACATGTGAAACATAATTTAATGCCTAAAGTGCCTAAAATTTATGAAACTTTGAGTAACAAAGGCAGAAACGAGACAAATAGTAAGCACTTAAAGAGATGTCTACCATACATATATAAGCTTTATGTGATACAATAATATATCACGTATATGACTATGTATTGTTATATATTTGTATAAATATATAACATCACATGTTATTTAATATGTATTGTATAGTTATATAATACTCACATTATAAATACATATATCACATATTAATAGTATACAATACACTAAAATCAATTTCTCTATATTATGTAGGATATAAATAATATGTAAATTAAAGTGAATTTTTTACTTATTTTAAATATTTATATATATTAGAATTAAAGAATATACATACATACACACCCCCCACGTACATGCACATATATATGATTAAAAGTACATTTGAAATGTACATTTCCAGATACATATCCCTTCTGTAACATGAAAAATAAGTTATTTTTAACCGACTTTAAGACATCTCTGGTAGATTCACAGATCATGACTTACTTATTCCGATCACAGTATCTTGTGCAAGGTGGATGCTTAATTAATAATGTTCATTATAGGGGCGCCTGGGTGGCGCAGTCGGTTAAGCGTCCGACTTCAGCCAGGTCACGATCTCGCGGTCCGTGGGTTCGAGCCCCGCGTCAGGCTCTGGGCTGATGGCTCAGAGCCTGGAGCCTGTTTCCGATTCTGTGTCTCCCTCTCTCTCTGCCCCTCCCCCATTCATGCTCTGTCTCTCTCTGTCCCAAAAATAAATAAACGTTGAAAAAAAAATAAAAAAAAAAAAATAATGTTCATTATATTGAGAAAAGAAAAAGCAAGGTAAGAGAACAGAATCACTTCCATGAACAAGAAACAACCCCCAAACCTCATGTGAAATCCCGGATACACGTGAGTCAAATTAAGTAGATGTAACGCCATAAATGTTTACTTCCTTGTGGCTCTTCGCAAAATGGGAGCCTCAACCTTTTCCTCTGGTCTAGAAATGGAATTCTTATCGGGCTTAAAGAAAACCTGTACTTGGGAAGATGGCATTGAAAGATTATTGGTGAGATGTCTTTCCAGATGACCAATAAACATGTTTCATGTGGAAGTGAATACTATGTATATGTGCATATTAATCACTGGTATTTTTAATAAGTATATAAAAATATATACTTATGAATCAGCCTTAGGTTCAGGAGTATCTAGCTGATGCTAATGATTTGATGCACGCTCTAATCTTTGTGATTTAAAAATGATACTGGCGGGGCGCCTGGGTGGCTCAGTCGGTTGAGCTTCCGACTTCGGCTCAGGTCACGATCTCACGGTCCGTGAGTTCGAGCCCTGCGTCGGGCTCTGTGCTGACAGCTCAGAGCCTGAAGCCTGCTTCCGATCCTGTGTCTCTCGCTCTCTCTGACTCTCCCCCGTTCATGCTCTGTCTCTCTCTGTCTCAAAAATAAATAAACATTAAAAAAAATTAAAAAAAAAAACGATACTGGCGTAGTCGGTTATGTGTCTGACTCTTGCTATCAACTTGGGTTGTGATCTCTCTGTTGTGGGTTCAAGCCCCGCATCAGGCTCTGCACTGAGCGTGAGGTCCACTTGGGAATCTCTCTCTTCCTCTCTCTCTGCTGCTCCCCTGTTATAATACATAAATATAGAAATAAATAAAAAGATTAAAAAAAATAAAATAAAAATAAAAAAACAATTTTATTTATTTACTTTGAGAGAGAGAGAGAAAGCACACACACACAAGTGGAGGAGGGACAGAGAAAGAGAGAGAGAGAGAGAGAGAGAGAGACAGAGAATTCCAAGCAGGCTCCACACTGAGCATAGAGCCCCATGTGGAGCTCGAACCCACAACAGAGAGATCACGACCTGAGCCAACATTAAGGGTCAGATGCATAACCAAATGAGCCACCCAGGTGTCCTCATAAATAACCATTTTTCAAAAATGATACTAAAAAAACATAGAAAAGATCCTGATGTGTCTGTCAGCCATACCTTGCCAGTATACAAATAATATACCACTCTTGTGCTACGAACCCAGTGGACTCTGTTTTCTTTTATTGAGTTTCTCTGGTACTCGGTTTCCCCCTTAAACCGTAATCTCCATGAGAGCAGGGGACATTGTCTGCCTTGCTTACCCCACATCCCAACGCAGAGCAACACGACTGGCAAACACGTGTGGAATAAATAAATCCATGGATCTTGTTATCATATGATATTCCTACAGGGAAGTAACATTTCCATTAATACGCCACAAGAAATACTGTATTTCTTGGTCCCAGTCTTGTATCGCATGTTCATTGGTTTGCATTTTATCGTCTCTTGTGTTTTGAGAGCAAGTTTCCTTAGAATCTTTTAGGACACTAAGTGGGGTCCATATAAATACTGAGTTAAGACACAAAACAAAAAGCAAAGCAAATCAGCAACTCCAGAAAGCAATCTCTGCTGGGGTCGCCTGTGTCCCTCTTTTGTTTGAACCACTGCTGATTTCACACCTCCCAGGAGCCAGAGCCAAAGCCCCTGACATCTCAGCTCAATCTCACCGGGGAAGAGAGGGCTCATCTCTGTGGAGAACAGGGCGCCCCCGTGGCAAACCACAGGGGGCAGCGGGGAAACAACTGGAGAATACGGAACGCTAATTTGTGTACTCCAGGCAGCTGGTGGTGACCTCCCAGAAGCCCAGCGTGTTGCTCTCTCTGCCTCACCCCTCCATCCTGTGGTTCTATCTCCAAACCGCGTCCAATGCCCTTCACTCCTTTGTCCTAATGGTGAGCATCTCTCCCTGGACAGGAGCTTCCTAACCTATCTTCCTGCAACTCATTCTGTCCCGCTATAATTGTCACACCTGCCACAGTAACGATCTTGGAAAGGAAATCAGACTATGTCACCCATCTGTGAAAAACCCGCTGATGGCTTAGCCTTCATACTTGGCATAAAATATTTTACCCTGCCCTATAAAGTTCTGTAGGAGCAGGCTCTGAGTACCTTGGACTTCATCATTGGCCTTATTCTTCCTCGTTCACAATGCACCAAGAACTCGGGAGCAAGCATTCCCGCCTCAGGACCTTTGCACCTGCTGTCTCCTCAGCCTGGAAGTCTTCACCTTCAAATATTTGCATGCTTGGCTCCTTCTCATTGGAAACTCTGCACACAAGTCCCTCCTCCAAGGAGCCTTTCTTGACCATCTCTTCCAAAATAACCTGCCCACTCCCGACCACATCCTTCTCCTCTGTTATCTTCCTCGGAGATCCACCCGCCTCAGATGATCACATTTGTCTGCGGTACTGTCTGCCTCACTCACTAGTATATCGGCATCGTCAGGGTAGGGGACTTGCATATCTTGTTCTCCATTGCCTGTCTTGTTCCCCATTATCCCCAGTATCTAGGGCCTAGTGTAGAGCCTGAGATAAAAAAGATGCCCAATAAATAGATTCCTAGGATCTCTATAGGGCAAACACTTTATTTTGCAATAATTATAATAAAAGCTAATATATCTATCACCCACGTATAAGTCAATAACTCTATAACACAGTTACTATTTCCCTCAACTTGCAAATGAGGAAACCGGGCTCAGAGAGACTAAGACAGCTCTCCAAGAACACTTAGCTAGTATTGGCAAGCCTGGATTTGAACTTGGTTCTTTCATTTTTAATTTTTTTTAATGTTTATTCTTTGAGGGGGGGAGAGAGAGAAAGAGAGAGAGAGAGAGAGCGTATGAGCAGGAGAGGGGCAGAGAGAGGGAGACCCAGAATCCGAAGCAGGCTCCAGGCTCCGAGCTGTCAGCACAGAGCCGGGCACGGGGCTCGAACTCACGGACCGTGAGATCATGACCTGAGCCAAAGACGGACGCTTAACCGACTGAGCCACCCAGGGGCCCCGTGAACTTTGTTCTATGTCTCTTCATGGGCCGTGTTCTTAACCGTCTGGATCCATGGTCTTTTATGTGATGCTTCAGCATGTTATGACTGTGAACTGAGCTCAAGCAAATCATTTATGCATCGGCTCATTCAAGGAGTATTTACTGAGAACGTAATGCATTTCACGACTCGCGCCGGGCTTTCCCGATACCCCTGCCCACTTGACTACCACACTCACCCTTTCACTATTCAATGAGTAGGTTTTGATCCCTGAAGAGGGAAACTTAAAAAAAAAAATCCTGGAATAAAAATAGTGTATGTTGAGCACCTTCTCCGTGCTGGGCGCTGACCTAGGCCCTTTGTATAGACTGTATCATTTAATTCTTGCAGACAGCATTAGAAGGCAGGTGATGTTTCTCTCAATTTAATGATCACTGCGCTGAGGCTCAGAGAGGTTAAGTGGCTTGATCACATAGGTAGTCAGTGACAGCGCTTGTCCGTGTCCAAATTGTCCCCTTTCCACACCACACATTAACACTTGCACGCGGGAGGATGCACTCCATAAATGTGCTGGGAATGAATAAACGAAGCCCCCGTTAAACCCAGCTCGGGATGCAGGAAGTCACTTGACCCACATCACAGTAACTCCCAGCTGTAAAAATGGGATTCCGTTTGGGAAATCAGTTTTACTACTAGATGGCATAATGTCCTTTTTGCTAATGGTTTTGGGAGAAATAATACCAGCTCTAAATGCAAATCACAGCGCTCACTTAATTTATTTGGACTCATCAGGTCCTACACTTTTCCCGGCATGGAAGGTTATCAGTTGACTGTCCTCCAGTCCATAGTCTTCAATATCTGAAAACTCCCCATGCATCAGGCATGGTTTGTGGCCCTTTGCATGTACAACCCCACGGAATATGAGCGATTACTAGCTGTGTTTCCCTCCCCACCCCCCTGCCCCGAGCAAGACAACTCACTGAGGAGTTAAGTGGCTGCCTCAGTGTTGCACAGCCACGAGACGCGGCTGAGGCAGGCTTATACCCAGGCTCTGCTAACCTACTCCGTCAGCAGGCTTCCAGGAAGTGGGGAGTCGGACAAAATTACTGAGGACGTGGGGGAAAGAAGCTCAGGAAACCTCCATGCCCCCTCACCGGGTCTCACACGTCCCTATCAAGTTGAATCCAACAACGAGAAATGATATTCCCCCAGGGTCTGACCCCCAAATGCTTCAAGAGTGAATGCCTTGCTTCCCTCACCACAAAATTATTCAAGTGCTCACAAGGCGATTGCTGGCCTCTGGAACCTGATCTCAGAACCTGCAGAGGGCCTGAAGGATGGTCCTAATGATATTACCAAGTGGCGCTTCCCAGTTCCGACAGCCGTCAAGAGTTCACGTCCAAAGATTATTCTACCAGACGGGTCCCGTGGATGTGATGGGATTAGCCAAATTTCAAAGCTTATTTTTGACCTCCAGTAGAAAATTGAGCACATCCGTTCATGAAGGCCACGGGGACTATGGGAGAACATCAAGTTGATTCATCAAATTAGCTCAAACATAATTGTTCTGCACGACTGGCTATAGAATTCATCAGCTATAAACCTGTCAAAAAGCTATCCACTCCAATGTTAAATAGAGACACAAAGTAATGTTGTTCGGAATCTGACATTTGTCGGACTTTAGCCTGCTAAGGATGCTTTGTTTCCTCTTGAAGGAATTGGTCGAGAGATGTACACATAGGTCTGAGCAAAGCAAAGAGTGAATAGGTCAGAGCAAAGCAAAGGAAACCACACTGGTTTCTGGAAGTACCAGCTTGCATATATCAGACCTGTAACTATATCCTTTCCTTTGAGAGACCGATCAAGGTTAGAGTTACACATTTTGAATTTGTGTGTGTGTGTGTGTGTGTGTGTGTGTGTGTGTGTGTGTGTGTTGCTAATCACATGGCATGTGGATCATTCGCCTTTTTACAGCGAAGACTGTTCTCGGCAATGAAGAGAAAGGACCCACCGCACCGCTGCAAATCTTTGCTTCTTTTCTCTAACACGTCCTCTCGCCCATGCTCCCAGGGGGTGCTACAGAATGCAAAAGCTGCAAATTAGAAATTTCTGCAGAGAAAAATCGACAGCGTCAGGGCAAGATTTAAGTCAATGACCTTCCAGCCACTGTTGAAGGTCACAAGTCCCCCTCCCGTGGCTGACCGTCTGAACCCTCTACACCCTTGTTAGCTCCCTTCGTGTATGGTGGGTGCCCTCGCTGGGCCTCACTCTGGGTGCCTCCGCGGGCATTCATGCCATGCCTTTGTCTCTAAACCCAAACAACTCAAATGCACCTGATGCACTCCACTCTGGATGCGAAATTCTTTCACTGTTGTCTTCCTTGTCTTTTCTCAGTGACTACTTGTCTGGTTCCTAATTTTTATGCCATTTTGGGGTAATTTTTCCTTTTTTTTTGTTATTGACAAAGACAGAGGAGGCCTCCTATAATTTGTGGGTGACTGACAAGGCTGAAGGTTGTTAACTCAAATGTTTTGATTTACATCAGAGAGGACCTCCAGGCCCCAGACATGACAGGCCACAATAGCTCCTTTAAAGCTAGTGAGTATTAAATTCCTAGCAGGCAACCCCTTTATGTGCTAGTCAATACATTCTTCCTTCCAGGGTAGTTTGGTGCTGAGTATTAAAAGGCTTAAAATAGGCATAATCCCCAGCAATTCCACTTCTGGGATTCTATCCCAAGAGATAAATACATACGTGGGCCACGATCTGAATACAAGGATGTTCATCTCAGTGTTGTTTAGGACAGGAAAAGGTTTTTTTTTTTTTTTTTTTTTTTAAAAAGCTACATACCCAGCAATAGGGTTAAGTAAATAGCTTAAGTAAATCTGGTTCATCCATGCAATGGAATATTTACAATAATCAAATTTCTTGTGTGCAACTTTTTTATTGATAGAAGATATTCACCATAAATATCAAGTGGAAACTAGATTTTAAAACTCTGTTGCATTAACTCATCGTCTATATCATATCTATATCATAACTATATCATCTATATCATATGTGTGTGTATGGCAAAAGCTTTTGAAAAGGCATAGTCCAAATATGAACAATGTATGTGTATTCCTACTTTACAAGGTATGCGTATTCCTTTTATAGCCAAAGGAAACAGAGAGATTTTTATTTTAGAAGAGCAATGTCCACTGACTCAAGAGAGAAACTTTTCACGGACTGTAACTCATTTAAAAATATTGCTGTCTATATCCAATTAGAGTGGATAGAGCTGAGCGTAAAGGGCCACCAGAATAAAAAAAAAAAAAAAAAAAAAAAAACTGACCAGGAGCCCAGAAAACCTACTGTTCATTCTTACTAACCACTGCTGTGTTTGATCTCTGCTTCTTGGCTGACTGAGTTAGAATTTTCTCTTTGAAAGATGAAACTGTGAATTTCCTGTTAGGCAAGTCTCAGGTTGATTATTTTTTAAGTCACTGCTCTACGTCTAGCGAAACTGAAAACCTTAAGAATAGTGTCATCGGAAATTTACTTTGTATACGTCTTCACCAAAACCCGACCATTCGCAGAAGGGATTAAAAGGAGGTGGTATAGCTTTGGGTAACCACATGCTCTCTCTGTGGCTCCCCCTCCTCACTAGTAAGATGGAACTAATATTGACAACACTGTCTGCCTTATGGATGGGTCATGAGACTTAAGTTGTGGGCAACTGACGCATGATAAGTACCTTGTAAATGTTGATTGCTAACATTATGGCAATTCAACTCTCTTCTGGAGAGCACTGGTGCTGGACCAAATCCCTAACTTACACTGTTAGTTACCCACCTGATTTGCCAGCTTACCTATGCGACCTGCTGTTGACTGTTTCCTAAATCCTGATGTGTTTGATCTTGATTTGTTGGCCTACTGAGGCAGAATCCTCACTTTGAATGGCCTGGTTCTCGCAGTGACTCTTACCCTTATTATTACATGCTGTAGCCTTTACTTTAATCCCCTCCAGACCCAAAGGTCTGAAAATGTACTGAAGCAAGACCGTTCTAACCTCTTACCCTACAGGAACGGTAAAACAAGAGTTGATCTAAGGCCTCAGAGGAGAGGTCAGAAGCAAACAGCTCCCAGGAAAGACTCCGTCTAAAGAAAGACACATTTTATTTGGCAGACAAAGCAGTTTTTCAATATCATAAATTACTTTCCAACATTTAAGAAATTAGTACAGATCACTGTAACTCCTAGGTTGCAGAATTCCTTAAGAAAAAGAAAAGCTGTCCTCTCTTTGAAAGGTACAGGGAAATTCTATCATATTGTAACTTACATGTAAGTTACGTGTAACTTAATACATGTCTGTAATTTACCCCTTTCAGCACATTTCTGTCTAAGATTGATCTATATGATTCCTATACCTGTGGTTTATGCATCTTTACACCTGTATGGTATTCCACAGCATGAATAGGACAAAATTTATTTTTATATTCTCCTATTAATAGATATTTGGTTGTTTCGAGCGTTTTGCTAACACAATGTTGCTGTGAATACTTTTGGACTTGCCTCCTTGTACCTGTGCAACAAACCAAAGAATGTCTTGTTGGGGGAGATAAACCCATGCGGTGAAACCTTGAAGAGAAGCAAGGGAATTACAAATGCCCGGTTCGGGCAAGTGGCTGCTTAGGTGACGGGGCGCATTTGACAGGGGAGGGTCACACAGGGTACTTCAACAGTATTGGTAATATTCTATTAGACTGAGTGGTTTCCAATCTAGATTCTATTACGTGAGCTCTTAGGGGCTCACGTTAGTAGTATGCTTCACAATTCACACACGCTTTATACAGAGTCTTTGTAAGAAGCCAAATGAAAAATATTTTCTATTTTTAAATAAAAAAAAATTTTTTTAAGTTGGGGAGAGAGAGAGGATCCCAAGCAGGCTCTACGCTATCAGCACAGAGCCCGATGTGGGGCTTGAACTCACAAACCTCGAGATCACGACCCGAGCCGAAACCGAGAATCGGATGCTCAACCGACTGAGCCACCCAGGTGCCTCGGAAAATATTTTTGAGTGAACTAAAAAAATGGAGAGATCCAGCAACACTGGGTCCACATTCTCAAATGCCTCTGGAAGAAAAGTCAAGGACTGTTCACTCATCACCGTCCTACAATCTCACAGTTATACCTGCCTGCTTAATCATTTATGTTCCACCGGGGCCCTTGACATAGTGGCAGTAATGGTCTCAGCCCTAAGGATGATGTAATCTCTAGGGTACAGGCTGGAGGAACCCATCCCCCCTGCCCCCCCCACACAAAGTCCTTCCCTGAACAGGAAAATGTGTGAAAAAGGTATTCATGCATCTGGCACTTCTCACAGCCTGAAAGGCCACCGTGGTGACCACCAAGAGACGGTCACAGGGGGGCCAAGATCTTAGGGCTCCACCTCAGCCAAACGATGTGACGTGACATCACAGCTATGAACCAACAGAGTCGAACAGCACAGAGAAAACAAGCTGTGCTTTCCCCTCCTATCTGGAAGTCATAATTTCCAGGTCAAGGAAATACACCCCTGACGTGGGGCTCCGTGAGTCGTCAGATATTCCTAAAGGGGCTCCCTCTGTAGGATCTGTCGCCCGCATTGCCATCTCTTAATCGAAACAAGCAGACGGTCGAAAGACGGCCATTGGTGGGATGTGTTTCCCAGATACGCTCATTCTAAGGATGAACCCACATTATTCTCAGCACCGCCTAGAAAATCCACTGGAGCCGTCCAGGTGAAGGAAGATGTGGCGGGAGATTCAGTGAGCTTGGCTTCATGAAAATGATCTCCTCAGTCTTCCCAGGAACGCCCCGTATGTGTGAGCGAGCGCCCCACATCTGTTATCTTCCACCAGTGTGGCCCAGCTAAAGCCCTAAATTGAGTCCAAGCCAGAGAGGAGCCCGCGGATGGCCGGCACTCTGTTCTTAATAACTTTTTTAAGTTTCTTTCTTTCTTTTGAGAGAGATCAGGAGGAGGGGCAGAGAGAAAGGGAGAGAGAGAGACAGAGAGAGAGAGAGAGAGAATGAATCCCAATCAGGCTCCATGCTGTCAGTGCAGAACCCAATGCAGGGCTCAAACTCACGAACCTCTGAGATCATGACCTGAGCTGAAATCAAGAGCTGGAGGCTTAACCGACTGAGCCACCCAGGCACCCCAGACATCCAGGTCGTCTGCTTCTTACTGACTTTGACAGCTGCTCCCGGGGCCCCCACATCTTTCCATTCCGTCCACCTTGACCCACTCCCCTTTCACCTGGACATCAGCAGGATCCCCACTTTTTTTTCTGAGCTGCCCCCATGGTGCCGCCTGCAAAGTATAAAGTCCACAGCCCTCTCTACCCGCATCCCAGCCAATCCAGACTGTTTGCAGGTGCCTCGAGCCCAACGTATTTTCACCCCTGCCAAACCTTTACCCCTGTGACTCCTTCTACTTGGAAAATGTTTCCTCTTCACTGCCTCGTGAGCTGCAGTGTTGAGTGTAGCTATCACGATCTCCAAGAAACATTTTTTTCCCCCAGCTACCAAAATTACATAAGGTGTCCTACCGCAGCATAGATGGAACCAGATGTAATGGATGAAGCTATTTCTTTTCATATGTATACGAATATACGTGGGGGTAATAGAAATATGTGTGTGTCCATATGAATCCTACATATACACGCATATACTTCAAAATAAGTATAGAAAGTAGGTCTCAACCCAAAAACACATCCTTTGGCTCCATAATTCCACTTTTTAGAAGTTATCCTAGGAAAATAATCATAGATGTATTCAAATACTTAGCTATTGTTTTTTTCTTAGAACATGGTTGTACAGCCAAAAAGTCAGAAACAACCTAAATATCCAATAGGGGATTGGTTTAATGAGTTAGGGTGTTGACTGACAAGTTTCGCTGACTTATTTTCTTCTTATTTTTTTTAATTTTTTTTCTTTTGAAATTTTTATTTAAATTCTAGTTAGTTATACAGTGCAATACCAGTTTCAGGAGTAGAAAGAATTCAGAGATTCATCACTTACATACAACACCCAGTGCTCATCATAACAAGTATCTTATTATACTTTTAAAATTTTTTTAAAGTTTATTTATCTTGAGAGAGACAGAGATCGCACGAGCAGGGGAGGGGCAGAGAGAGAGAGAGAGAGAGAGAGAGAGAGAGAGAGAGAATCCTAAGCAGGTTCCTCTGCACTGTCAACACAGAGCCTAACATGGGGCTCAAACTCACAAAACTGTAAGATCGTGACCTGAACTGAAACAGAGAGTTGGACGCTTCACCAACTGAGCCATCCAGGTGTGCTTTGTCCCTTATTATTTTTGAAGGAACATGAGATAGAGCTCAGAGAGCCTTGTTTGTGTAGGAATCTTAAGGCTACAGTTGTTGGGTCATGAGGCGATGTCACCGAGAGAGTGACATTCAGAAAACGAATGCAAAAGCAGGCACGAGGAAAACCCATTTGCCTTCTTGCAAACCTGATGTCAAAGTGGCTCCAGTTCTGGCCGTCCCGCACCTTGCCTGTGCATCCGAGCAACTCTGGGTGCGTCCTGGGAGAGGGCTTTGGTTTCACAGAGTTGGGCCAGAAGTAATTTCTTGCTTAGAAAAAGTGACAAAGAGCATCTGCAGGGCACAGGAGGAACCTATGGTGGCAGGTAACCACCAGGTCACAGCCTCCCACTTGTGGAAGGGGTCTATTGTGCAACCCGTCATCCTTGCGGGGGACTTTGCACAGAGCTCAGGGGTGAGAAAGAGGATCCACTTGGATACAGAAAGAACATACGTGAACTTGAATTTACATGTAATTTGTATTTACTTTTTGTGTACAAAACAGTAAGTTTTACCTTAAAATAAGAAAACATACTGGGGTGCCTGGGTGGCTCGGTCAGTGAAGCGTCCGACATCAGCTCAGGTCATGATCTCACACTTTGTGAGTTTGAGCTCCACGTTGGGCTCTGTGCTGACAGCTCGGAGCCTGCAGCCTGCTTCGGATTCTGTGTCTCCCTCTCTCTGTCCCTCCCCCACTCGCGCTCTGTCTCTCTCTCCAAAAAAAAAAAAAAAAAACAAAAAAACCATTAAAAACAATCTTTTTAAAAAGAAAGTATGTTGAGGCTGGTGCCCTGACTCATTCTAGGCATGAATATGTCATCTATCAGATGAGTGAATATTGTCATGAGTGGGGGAAGGGGGCAGTTCACGGAGGTGGAGGGTTGATGTGACCCTTTTCTCCTTCCTTAAATTTCCAGGCAACTCAAGTGTTCCCATGCAAGTGGACAGACATATTTTATTCCCTAAGCTTAACGGTCTCCACTTGGATCCATGCATTTTTGTGTGGTGTCTCAGCTAGGACAGTCATTGCGACCAAGTGAAAAAAAAAAAATAAAAAATTACAACCAGACATTTGAATCAATGAATCATGAAGTGATCAAGATCTTCAAAAATTATGAAGCAGATTCAATCTTGGCTCTCACTATAAAAATTTTGAAGATATAAAAGCCAGAGTTTCAAAAAATACGTCAAGTGTAATAACATTATATATGGAAAGATATACACCCATATGTATAGTCACGTATTTGTGCATACTTATATAACACGTTATATATATGTACTAATGTATAATATAATATATAAATGCAATATAAATATAAAATATTTATATCTCATTCTTTTAAAATTTCCATTCTGAACATATTTTAATAAAGCACGTTTTACTTGTACAGTGGTACCTGCATATAATAAATGCATAACATACGTATATTCTACCTGCAAGGCAAGCACAAAATGCTGGCACACCACTGGCTCAGTGTCCTGTCCCCACCTAGACCAGGAACTCTTTGAGGTCGGGGATGAAGTATTTGTATGAATCCTGTTACCACATTTTCTTGGCTCTGAGGTACAAAATAAAGGTTTATCCAATGAAGGAAATTTCCCTTAAAAACACACATCGGGAAAAGCCAGACTAAGAGAAGAGTGGTGGGGCGCCTGGGTGGCTCAGTCGGTTGAGCGTCCGACTTTGGCTCAGGTCATGGTCTTGTGGTTTGTGAGTTCAAGCCCCAGACGGTACTCCGAGCTGACGGCTCAGAGCCTGGAGCCTGCGTTGGATTCTGTGTCTCCCTCTCTCTCTGCCCCTCCCCCACTCACATTCTCTCTCTCTCTCTCTCTCTCTCCAAAATAAATAAACATTTAAAAAAAATTAAAAATCGGGGCGCCTGGGTGGCACAGTCGGTTAAGCGTCCGACTTCAGCCAGGTCACGATCTCGCGGTCCGGGAGTTCGAGCCCCGCGTCGGGCTCTGGGCGGATGGCTCAGAGCCTGGAGCCTGTTTCCGATTCTGTGTCTCCCTCTCTCTCTGCCCCTCGTCCGTTCATGCTCTGTCTCTCTCTGTCCCAAAAATAAATAACCGTTGAAAAAAAATAAATAAATAAATAAAATAAAAAAAATTAAAAATCATAAAAAAAATTAATAGAAGGAGAGCATATGACTTGGCTTCCCCTAAAAACACAAAGTTTGGGCCAGACCCACAGCAATCACTCCTCAACACTGGCCAAACAGTTTTAAGATAAGATAATTGTTCGTGTACGTATTTACTTTGGTAAAATATCAAACCGTATGCTCTCGGTTATAACTACAGCCATGGTTGTTTTTTTTTTGTTGTTTTTTCACTGAAAAAAGTAAGAGAATGGGATGAATTCTCTCTTCCTCTGGCCCGCACTACTTCAGAAAGAAAAAAAAAACCCCAAAAAACAAATGGCCTCCCCTTTATGGCAATTTGTAGCCTGGAGCCAGTTTTTAAAGCTGAGTAATAAATCCCAGAGAAACAGTGACTGCGATGGAAAGGCTGACAGACATTTAACACTCTAATGGTGCAAACAGAGGGCACACAGGAAAACACTCCAGTCCCAGTCCCCACGCTGAATGTTCACACACTGCTCACCAAAGTGCTGTTTTTTAGTGGACAATTTGCCCGTTCATAAACAGCAGAAAACTTCCAAAATGCTTGCAAACCCGAGGGAGAAGAAATTTCCTTAATATTCCTGTTTCCTACAGGTGGGGTTCTTTGCTGGATACTCCAACTGCTCTGGCTATTGTTGCTGGGTTGTTTTTTTTTTTTTTTTTATTTTTTTTTTTTTTTCGGGGAGAGAGAGAGAGAGAGAGAGAGGGGGGTGGGGAGGGGCAGAGAGAGAGGGAGACACAGAATCCAAGGCAGGCTGCAGGTTCTGGGCTGTCAGCACAGAGCCAGAGGCGGGGCTGGAACCCACGGACTGCAAGATCCATGACCTGAGCCAAAGTCGGACGTTCAACCGACTGAGCCACCCAGGCGCCCCTACTGTTGCTGTTTTTAACCATAAGGAACAAAAATGACATTTGAACCGTGACAACTTGATAACTGTTAAAGGAAAAAAACCCAGCAAAATAAGACTTAAACTAGAATACCATAACTCGAACTAGGATAGCTTTATGTTAACAGCACTCTCCCATCATCCAACACGTGAAGCATCTAATTCTCTAAATATAATGTACCTCTGTGTAGAGGCAAAAACTGTAAATCGCAAAAATCATTTGATTACTGTTCAAGATAACAAAGGGGAGAAACATCACCCAATCCCGAAGTTCATACTTAGACCTTAATATTTAATTCAGAGGAAGAATATTGGATACAATTCTGCCTCCATTTGTGATATCTGTCATTTCCCACTGGGTTAAGGGCTCTATAATTTACATATGTGACTGTAGGGATAGGAACGCACTTTGGAAGGTCATGAACATCAACCCCCAGTGTCTCACGTTGGACATTCAAAGGTTCCTTCGTAGGAAGGTAACTAGCACGCCCACAAACTGTAGCAACACATCCATTGATGAGACGGTGTTAGGGTGGAAGAGAAACATGCCCAGGAGGTGAGAATTCGTGTTTGAATGCAGTGGGGCTAACCGGGAGGCACCGACAGGAACACAGAGGTGCATTTTCCATCCGAGTCCTGGAAACCCAGTGGAGACAAAAAGCAACAACAAATAATGCATCTCCATGGTAATAAAACCACAAACCTATTCACGTAATTATTCCATACAAATAACGAAGATGTTGGCAGCGCCAAGATGACATTTTATCATCTCAATTGATCTGTTCGGCTCACTCACAGCCCTCTTGTTCACTCAGACACGTCTATTCTGTGAACGTTACTCATGTTAGATGTGTGTACAATTAAGTACGCAATTTTGCATCAAAAACCTGGGTGCCTGTATATGAAATGAGCCAACGCGCTTGGCATTTTTATGAGCGACTATGGATTTTGCAGGCAGATTTACATTATAAGCATTCTAAGGAAGGATTGAGACTGGGGAAAATGGTGTGGATATATTTTTAAAAGATGCTTCCAGCTCACAAGGACTCAATTTTGAAGCCCACGCAGGCATTCTGCATGTACAAGCACTTTCTCTGGGTATAATTTAAGGGCAGTTTGAAACTTTGGCCCAATTTGATCAAATATTGATAGACGGTCCAGTAAAACGTGGTATGGGAAACAGCTACTTTACTGACACTGTAAATTTGAAGAGACACTGTCAACCTGCTGAGCTCTGAAATTTACTTCCCTAAAAGGCAGATAAATCCCACGGCTAACACTGGAGATCTGTGTTAAATATACATACTCATGTACCTTATGTGAGGCCCCCCACAATAAATTTCCCTTTGAGTCTAGTGCTAGGAAATAGTTTGTCTTTCCTGATGAATGTGTCTGCTTTCTCATTAGAGGATGAGACTGTGATTCATCACGTTTCTCTTTTTGCCTGTGCAGCCAGGAACCTCTGAGTTTCACTTTGCACTCAGTGGCAATAGCTCTTCTTAGCTTAGGTTTTCTGGCAGGACACATCTGTCCCTTCCTTACGAGTCTCTTACTCCTCCCTCCCCTTCCCTTACTTTCGCGATACTCTTTTATTTGTATCTTTTTTGTTTAACATTGTATTTTTAACTAATCTCTACGTCCAACGTGGGGCTCCAACACACAACCCCGAGAACCAGAGTCGCATATTCTACTGACTGAGCCAGCCCGGTACCCTTAATTTGTACCTTTCATTGATTGTCATCTCACATTCTTTTATGGGAAAAGAAGGAATAGTCAGAAGGATACTCGGGTCCCGAGATTCCTTCAAGTAACAGTCAGTGAGACTTTGTTTCTGATTCAGTTAACTTGCCTGAAATCAACCAAATACCTGGATACATGATGGTTATCTACTCTGCAAATGAAGTTCCTCTCTTCCCTATGTGCCACTCAGTTCAGCCCCAGAGACACAGTCAGATTTACCTGCCACAGAAAACTGGGGCAAGTGTCCTCCCCACCAAGAGGTTACCCAGACTTCTGATGCGTTCCCGCTGAAATTGCTGAAGGCCAGCCACCACTGCCCATGTCAGTGGGTTTTTCAAAAATGCAAAATGGAGACACACACTTATCACAGGGAGGGTTTATTGGAAGAGATGCTTTTACTCCCCATTATGAGAGGAAGAAATTTGGGTCTAACTAGGCTGACCTGGAATTGCTGAAGGGGGAAAAGGGAAGAAGGAAAGGCAGAAGCCAACCAGAGCCAATGTCGCCAGTCCCCACTTCCACTTACAATGGTGGCTGTCGAACTAGCCTGCGTTGGGACCGCCCACAGGGTTCGTGAGCGCGTGGATGGCTGGGGTCCCTGTCCACGATTTCGGATCCACTTAGGTCCGGCGCGGGACCGAGCATCTGAGTTGGTAACAGCTTCCCAGGGGAGGCTGATGCTGCTTACGTACTTTCACCCCTTTGCCCAGAAAAATCCAGGCTGGTTCAATGACTGTCCTCAAATCTTTCTCCAGCCCCTCGGCCCTTGTTCAGTCCTAGCGCTCCTCCACAGCATCAGAGGAAGACAGGGAAGAGAAGGGCAGGGCAGGGAGACATGCACATGTGTTAAAGAGAGATAGCGGATTCCGGGATTCCCATTAGTTGCAATATCGGCACATGATTTTGTAGCAGTTGCTCTGTCCGTGCCCTGTGCTGCTCACACTGATCCCCCAAGGCAGCCATTGATATTACGCTCTACTTACAGATGAGGAAATTGAGACATAGAGAGGTTAAAGGGACTTGCCTGAGATCACATAGCCAGGAAGTGGTGTACCTGGGGTCAGGGCTCAGGTCTGGTTCCAGAGCCCATGATCTTTTTTTTTTTTTTTTTTTTTTTTTTTTTTAATGTTCACTTATTTTTGAGACAGAGAGAGACAATGCATGAACGGGGGAAGGTCTGAGAGAGAGGGAGACACAGAATCGGAAGCAAGCTCCAGGCTCTGAGCTGTCAGCACAGAGCCCGAGGCAGGGCTCGAACTCACGGACCATGAGATCATGACCTGAGCCGAAGTCGGACGCTCAACCGACTGAGCCGCCCAGGCACCCCTCCAGAGCCCATGATCTTAAGTATTAGACTGTGCAGATTTCTCTTGAGGTAGAAACAGAGACACAATGAGATTCACCACCCAGAAACACAATATCCCTGTAAACCCGAGGTTGTTCCCTGGTCTTTGGATTTCTGTTCCTCAGTTTTCAGGGCGGGTGTGTTCCCCACTTGGACCAGAAGAACAATACAGCAGTCGCTTTCCGCAGGAGGTGAATGGGGGTGCTACCCAGTGACCAGAGAATGTGTCATGAGAACGTGGCCGGGATTTTGTTGGTTAGGCTGAGGACAAACGGGAACCCTCTTGCACTGTTGGTGGGAATGCAAACTGGTGCAGCCACTCTGGAAAACAGTTAGGAGCTTCCCCCAAAATTAGAAAATAGAACTACCCTACCACCCAGCAAATGCACTACTAGGAGTTTATCCAAAGGATACGCAAATACTGATTCGAAGGGGCACATGCACCCCAATGTTTATAGCAGCACTAGTGACAACAGCCAAAAGTGGAAAGAGCCCAAATGTCCATTGACTGATGGGTGGAGTAGAGGATGTGGTTGTTATATATACAATGGAGTACTACTCGGTGATGAAAAAGAACGGAATCTTGACATTTGCCACAACGTGGACGGAACTGGAGGGTATTATGCTAAGTGAAAAAGTCAGTCAGAGAAAGATAGATATCACATGATTTCACTCATACGTGGAATCTGAGAAACTTACCGGAAGATCATAGGGAAAGGGAAGGAAAAGAAGATAAAAACAGAGAGGGAGGCAAACCATGAGAGACTCTTAAATACAGAGAACAAACTGAGGGTTGGTTGGTGGGAAGGTGGATGATGGGCATTAAGGAGGGCACCTGTTGGGAAATTAAAAAAAAATGAAGACTAAGGACCTGATTGTGAGGCTAGTAGCTTCTGGCCTTTTTACACATAGCAGAAGTCAAGATGGTATCTCATCAACTCCAGATTCCGACTGGTGTGAGCTGGGACCCAGCCCGTAGGCTCTCTGTGGCTTTTGGTCGCCCTACAAAGTTGACCACTACCTTGTGTACAAGGGTGATGTGGAATGTGCTGAGTGAAATAAAATGAGAGCAAGAAAAAAGGAGATTAGGGAAAGGAAACTACTGGTATGGACAGTCAAAATGAGCCAGAAATAGGACTATTGATAATAACAACAGTAAGGTGATGGCGGAAAGAGTGAGCCGCAGCCTTCATGGGACGTCCTCTACCGGACGAGCACTGTGCCACACGCTCTGTGGACTCATTTAATCTTCAAAACAGTCCTACGGATAGATTCCAATATTGTCCTTATTTTACAAACAAGGATGGAAAGTGGGAGAAAACAAGCGACTTGCCCACGGTGACATAATTACCAAACGATGGAAGGCGGATGGCCATCCAGGCGGAGTCCTAATCTTCACATGACGGCGGTCAACGTCACAGGCATCATCTCTGGATATTCAAAGGCAAGAGTCTGTTTTGACTCACGGGTACTGCTGCCCTTCCTCAGTAAGAACCTGTGGCTAGTCCCCTCTCCTTGGTCATAGGGGCCCAGAACGCTGGTGACTTTGAGTCTTGCCTCAGCAGCCACGTTGGGCTTCCAAATGACGGAAGCTCTACACGGTTACTATCATACAGGACAGCGGCTTTGTTGTCCTCAAACCAAGTTTGCAAAGAGGTCCTAAATCCAGATTTGGATGTGAAACATTCTGAGTTTTAAATGAGGCCTCCCATTAAAGAAAAAATTGGCAACACACGCATTTATTTTAAACGCAGTGTGGGCTAAACAAACGAAGTCTGTAGATCCCATTCGAGCAGCAGGCCTTCATAGTTGGTCACCTCTTAACCTACATGCCAAGTGGCCAGAAAACAGGATACGTTCTGCCTGCAATTCTGAAAGTATAGAGAATTGATCCTTCCCCCTATTTTCTCCCCCCAGTGTTTAGATTTATCGAAAGAAAACCTGAGAGGAGAAAAGCCCTTTAAATAAGGAATCAAATATTGAACAAATGAGAAAAAAGAATAAATCTGTGTGAAAACAGTCTCCTAGCACTAATGACTAGGATCTAAAAAATAATCTCAACATATTTTTAAATTGGAAGAACACCCAGAAAAAATAAATTGAAAGATAAATTGGGGAAGACGTTTCGAACAGGATGGAACAAAACAGGATTTGCTGGAGAGTTGAGAAATGAGAGTTGTGTGCCGAACTGAGATTTTTTTTTTTTTTTCCACGATCTTCATGGTACACAAAGTGAAACCAAGAAAGGGAGCCTGGGGATACGATGCCAATGCAAATCCTGCAGAGGGGAAGGCAGCATAAGGAGGGCTGCGTTACAGTTCAATCCTCTGCTCTCAGGTTACCTGATCTAAAGGCAATGGTAGCCTGGCTGTGGTTGGACACACACCAAGGAGTCACCTTCAAGGTGACACGGGGGTGTTAAATAATAGTTACAAAATGCTGCAAGTTCAACGGAGTCGGGTTTATGTTTCTCGTTATCTGCCTGCAGTGACTATTTGCTGGCTGTCTTCCAACACCCTTCCTGTCCTCCCCCCTCCTACGGGCCCCTTGTTTCCAATAGAGACTCGCACGGTTCGGGAGTCCAGACACCCCTTCCGGGTCTAGCAGTGGAGCAGGTCACCTGGGTCAAGCCCATCAGCCCATTTCAAGCCAGTGAACACTGAGATTGCTTTGGGAATTTGGCATATGGTGCAAGGTGCTCTAATTAGAGTGATTACCCATACAATTACTGGGAAAGACAGGAAACATAAGAAAACACTTTCTCTTTCCTATTAGATATAAATGAAGAAACATAACTCTAGGGTTTTCTAGCTGCCATCCGGGGGCCCCATAGGGGGGTAGCCTTAGGAGACAGAAAGAAGTTGTGTGCTTGATGATACTGTCTATTTGCTAGATCAAACCTTCCCTGAAGCATGAACTACCTCTGGGGTTTTCAGTTAAATGAAATTCCCTTCTAAATTCCCTTAAGCCAGTTTGAATTGGACATTTTGCTTGTTACATGTACTAGAATTCTGTTGGTACAGTGGCTCCCTAGATTGCAGACTCCTCAAAAGTAAGGTCATGATTTTCTTTAAATATGTCTACCTGGGCCAGGAACTGTTAGGTTAATAAAGATTATTAAGACCCCATGAGAGGCTGGCTCATGGTCTAATGGGGAAGACAATATGATTGGTCCTAAACTATACAAAAAGCACAGAGAAGGAAGTTCTTAGCCACGGAGGTAGGGATGATTAGAAGGCAGGTGATGTTTGAGTATTCCCTAGCCCATGGGCAGTCTTAGCAAATATCAGGCTATTTAATTGACTCATTATATGGAAAAAAAAAATCAGTATTTTCAAACCTCCATTAATAAATCACTTTCACATTTTTTTTTGCATCTGTGTAGTATTCTTATTATATTTCTATTGTACTTAAACGTTGACTAATTTTAAACTTAAAAATTCAGCTAAGCATCCCCTAAGCCGTAATATCTACTAGCTCATGATTTGGCCGTGTTATACCTCGTTCAAATAGACGTTACAATAAATACGTAACGATTAAAGAAAATAATGTTGGCTCATGTGCTCCCTCAAATCAGTTGGAAAGTGGGAACCACCAGGAGTATATCCGCTCCACGTCAAGAGACCCTGAATGGCGAGACAGAAGGGGATTGTTTAAGTGTGACTGATAGCGTGTGGTGCTTAAGGGTGGATGGCCGAGTCAATCAAACTGAGTTCAAACCCAGCTCTGCAACGTTACTAGATTTGACATGGGGCAAGTTGCTGAATAACTCTGCGCCTTGTTTCAAAAACGGGGATTTATAATGCCCTGTGTTTTTCAGAGTCGTTGTGAAAACCCAATTAGATGATGCACACAGAGCGATGAGCAGAGATCCCGGTGCGGAGCGGGAGTTACGGAGTGAAGAGAGTGACCAGCGCTCTTTGACTGTAGAATGCATTCGGCATCGGGCTAAGAAGCAGGGTCGCTCACAGCTCTTTCAATTCTCCTCTTCCTCCAAGTTCACGGTAGGAGACAACCTTCCTGTCTCCACGGACCTTGGTGGTAAAGATGAGTAGAGCCCTCTGTCCCCAACTCCTGTTCGCCCTTCAGCATGAGTGGAAAACAAGTTTCTGTTGTAAGTCGTCTTGTTTGGGGTGCTGTCTACCATGCAGGGTCGGCTTCCTGGGCACGTAGGCCACACTACCCTCAACTCATGCTGGACCGAGAGCAAGAGCCCAAAGCAAATGCTTGCTACGCGGGATCACCCCTTGCTACGCGGGGTCGCTGAGATGTGGGGGCTGTTCGTTTTAGCGACAAAACCTAGCTGAGCCAGTCCGATGAAAGCATTTAGAGGAGTAGGCTGTGTTTTCGCTCACGCCATTTTCGTATCTCGACTTCAGAGCCTTTCCAAAATTTTGGAAAGGTGGGAGGAAAGCGATTTCTCTGTGGACTCGGGGTGCTCACATACCTTGGGCGAGTCACGCGGCAGAAGAACACCGATGGGAGGGATGGGCGGCGAAAGGCCAAGGCTCTGTTCACTGTAATCGCTTTGTTTTCACTCACCGATTAACATTCGGCTAAGGGTCCCTTTCCAGTGAGTCCTTGTCACCAACTCAAGACTGATTTGTTGCTCGCTGCTCCCCCTCACGGGGAGCCTACCTTGCTCTTCCGAAACTGCTTGGTGGGTGCTTTCGTGGAAGTTTAGGGCCGTGACAGACTCTCTCCAGACAGTGACAAAGGGAGTCACGAGGGGAGAAAGAACGAGAAGAAGACAGGGCCGTCCTAGGCAGTGCTAGCCTGAGTGATTGAATTGGAAAACGAGCCATTCCTCGGGTGAGCAAATGATTCTTCATCAGCCAGCAGACGATTCAGCACACCTACATAATAAACGGGTGATTTTCACCGTCATCCTGCGAGGTCCTCCTATTTTCCATTTTTAAATTCCATGTTACTTTTAAAGGATTCGTCCATTATGATGATTTACATCACTGAGCTGAGACAATGATGCCCTTTAATGTCAGAGGCAGAGCATGATTATTTATCATTAAATCAGGCTTTTTATTATTATATATTTTTTTATTCTTCCCTTCCTGGGAAAACCTTTGAAAAATGCTCCCGTCGTGACACAGACGGGTGCCACCCTTGCTTTAAGTCGCTTGAACTGGAGCGGAGGGGAGTGGCGGGGGGTTGGGGGGCCGATGTGTGGCTCACGGCATCTTCAGGAATGGAGAGAGGTGGTCCTCCCCCTGCTCCCCAGTCCTCACCCTCCCACCCTGTCCCAGCAGTATAATCATTCATGAGTTAGCAGCATCACTGTACTAGAGGGTGTCTAATGGCCTGGCATTGAATTCGGGTTCCATTTACTAAAAAATAATGAGGTAGAGGGCCCCCTGTTACATTTCCCCCTATATTTCTAACACAGCACTTTATTTATCCGTGCCACAAACATGTGTTAAAGGAGTGCTCTCTACTGGGCGCTTTTTGCGAACATGAGAGACAGAAGGTGTCACTGCCCTCACGGTACATGGTCTAGTCCCGAGGTTCTCTGTCCTGGAGGTATGGGCGCTGTGGACCAGATAATGCTTTGCTGGGCGGGGGGCTGTCTTGTGCACTGCAAACTGCTTAGCAGCATCCCAGTCTCCCCCCGTTACAAGCCAGGAACACCCTCTTCCCAGTTTTGTCTACCAAAAACGTCTCCAGACATTGCCAAAATGTCCTGTGTTTGCAAATTTGCAAAAATGCGAAATTGCTCCCCTGATTCGAGGATCCACTGTTCTACGTGTAAGATAATTGCACACGATGGTAAGCGCTCTGAAAGCAATTCAAGCTGAAAAGGTTGAAAGAGGATGGCTAAGAAGACGCCAGTTCCAGGAAGTGGTCAGAGAGGGCTTCTTGAAGGAGGGGACAGCGAGAAAGACGAGGATAGGCCAGGCAAGGGGAAGAGCGCATCGGAGAGCAAGTGCAGGTTTGGGAGGACAAAATGGGTCAGCTGTTTTCAGAAACAGAAGGAAAGACAGAGAGGCCGCTGTGCAGGGGGGAGGGGGCGGATGGTGTTATCCCATGCTGGAGAGGTGGGGAGGTGGGCAGGGGAGAGGCCGGGTAGAGAATTGGGCTTTAAGGGCAGCGTGGGAAGCCATTGGGAGTTCCGAACACGGGAGTGACATTGCAAAATGTATCCTTTCATTCTGCACGTATTAACAGAGGGCTCATTCTGTGCAAGGCAGCTTCTGAGGAGTGGGGCTTGAGGGGTGGGGGAGGGGTGCAGAATTTGCTAAGACACAGAAACAATTAGGTCCCTGTCCCTGACCTTGAGGGGCTCCCAGTCTATTGGAAGACACTAACGTGTAAGCCAAAAAAAAAAAAAAAAAAAAAGAGGTCATAAACCTTAATAGAGAAATAGACACAAAATGCTGTGGGCACGTTTTCTAGGATGGAAAGAGGAGGGGGAAAGAAAGCGAAATGAAACTTTAATCGGGAGCGGGGAGGAAGATGGAAGTGGAGATAGGACAGAGAGAGAGCAAGCACTGCCCAGAACAGCCATGAATGGCAGGAGTCAGGGCACATCAGGTCACAGCTGTGTCCCCACATTCCAGCAGAGCTCCTGGTTCACAGTTAGTACTTGATAAACGGATGGCAGGTGAGTGAACTTTTGTGCATTCTCCGGGTGCAGCAGGCATGTCTCTAATCACACGCTGCTATGGATTGAAGGTTTGTGCCCCCCTCCCCAATTTATATGGTGAACCCCTCACTCCGCACTGTGATAGTATCAGGACACGGGGCTTTTTGTGGCGGGTGGTGATTAAGTCATAAGGCTGCAGCCCTCATGAATGGGATTAGTGTCCTTTTGGGGGAAGATATGAGGGACTTAGCTTCTTCCCCATCCCTCTCTCTCTGTCTCTGTCTCTCTGCCTCTATCTCCATCTATCTCCACTATGTGAAGAAACCAAGCAGAGGGTCCTCACCAGAACTTGACCACACTGGCACTTGATCTCAGACTTCCGGCCTCCCGAACTGGGAGAAATACACCTGTTTTTCAAGCCCCTCTCCACAACCCCTCACATCGGCAGTACTTTGTTACAGCAGCTCAAGAGTAATACATACACCTTACACCTGTATCCTCACACACCCCCATGAGGCAGGGAAGGGAAGGGAAGCTCAGCTCCATGACAGCAAGAAGTGTTGTCTTTCGTTTTAATCCCTTACCCCCAGTGAAATCGACGCTACGTGGCACATTACAGGTGCGTCATAAATATTGCTTGAACGAACGTATACATAAGCCTGAATGCAAAGCAAAGGTCTTTTTAAAAAAAAAAAAAAATCACGGGGCGCCTGGGTGGCTCAGTCGGTTAAGCATCCGACTTCGGCTCAGGTCATGATCTCGCGGTCCGTGAGTTCGAGCCCCGCATCAGGCTCTGTGCTGACAGCTCAGAGCCTAGAGCCTGGGGCCTGCTTCACATTCTTTGTCTCCCTCTCTCTCTCTGACCCTCCCCCATTCATGCTGTCTCTCCCTGTCTCAAAAATAAATAAACGTTAAAAAAATTTTTTTTTAAAAATCACATAGGCAATAGGAAGCTATGATCGATCATTGTTTTTTTAATTAATATTATATTTTTTATAAATGTAATTTTTTTTTATGCTTACTCTGTGCTTAGCACCACTTATGCAGAATTACTGCATTTATTCCTTGCCATTTTTGCGTTCGGTTCAGGGGGGGTCTCATGGCGAACAACACAGATGTAGTCCTACTGGCTGAGTGAGGGGGACAGCATTAATGCATGGATGACAGGGGCTCTGATCGAGTCTGGAGGTCGTGGTGGACGCTATAAATATTTGTTAGGCAGATGTAATTGACAACTCCTTCCTGCTCACACAGAAAATAGCTGAACTTCCAGGTTTGCATGTTTCACATCCTCGAGTGCCTATTCTCTGTGTGTCTTTACGCTCAGAAACTATTAAGGGCAAAGATGAGAGTGACGTTTTCATCCAGGAAATAGCCAACTTTCATTAATGAGCAGAGCCTGTCGGGAAGTAATCTCTAGGAAGACTTCACTTCTCTTGTCTCCATCTGGATAATAAAGCCTTTGTGGGAGGAAGTGATCCAAAGGACAGAAAGGTCGATCTGGACCCCCCCCCCCCAACATATTCAGTACGATAGTTATGAAATATGAAGTGATCCATAAATAGTAGTCCATGAGGCTACTAGGTAACTATTCTGTCCCCCATCCCCTCCCCCACCCCCCCCCCCCGGTCAGAGGTGAAATGAGGCAAACAAAACAATATTGCCAACTTTTAACTTACATTCAGTTAAAAATCCTACCCGTCATCCTGAGATTATGAAGGGATACTTGCAGTTAATGCTGGCTTGTTTTCTGGTTTTATTCTCATGTTTTTACTTGGCACGCTAAAAAAGAGAGCAACCTGGAGTGAATCTCCTAAACATCCTGCTGTCCCTGGACGTCCCCAAAGAGTGAGATCCACTGCTACGGAGAAGAGGGGTCTCTGCTGGAATGGCCCCCACAGGACCAAGACATGAGCACGTGGAGAAGCCCACCTTCCCCCAAGTGTACGTGCCTGTGTCTAGGGCCATAAAAAGGGCTCACTTAGGAAAACAAGGCAGTTGCAAGTGGGCTCAGTCGCTGGTGGCTCTGGGAGACAGGCTTCTCTCACTTTAATGTGTTGGGGTCGCATGGGGATCTCGTCCAAATGGACACTTTGTCAAGGTCTGGGGATGACCTGAGAGTCTGCATCTCTGACAAAGCCAGGTGATGCCAACACTCCCAGCCTACAGAGGACATCTGGAGATGCAAGGAGTTAGAAGACGCAAGGAGTTAGAAGATGCCTATGAGAAAGGGGAGGAAGACAGGTGGCCGACTGGTCAACCGGAGGGTGAGAGCGAGACAGGGAGGGGAACAAGAATAGAAAGAGATGGAGGGTGACAAGGGCCAGGCAAGTTGACCCTGAGGTGCTCACTGATCATCATGAGCAGTTAGGAGGAACTCCCTCTGTTGCTCCTGGGTAGCACTGATTCACTGTAGGGTTGTTCACCTCAAAATATTTTGCATTCAAACAGAAATAGACACATAGCGGTTCTCTGAAGGTTGCGGACCACAGTGTAGCGGCCAAGAACCCTGGCTTGGAAACTAGACCTTCTGGGTTGAATCCCAGCCGCACCACCTACCAGCTGTGACACTTGATTTCTCAACCTCTCCAAGCTTCGCTGTTCGTATCTGCGATGTGATGATAATGACACCTACGTCATAACTTTGCTTTGTAAAGTGTGCAGAGCATTGCCAGGCACAGGCTATAACAACCCTACTGGGAAAGCAGATGGAGAGTGAACTCAAAGAGAGTAAGCCATCCACTCTTTGGCCAAAAGATGCTCCACGAGGCAGCTGTGGGTCATTTTGGTTCTCCCAGTCTAAAGAGAAGAGCTCTCAAGCAATGGGGAGCTTACAAATCAATTGTAATCTCCCTACTTATACAAATACAGTATGTGGTCACTCACCCATCTGTTTATCCAGTCAGTCAAGAAACAAACATTTCTTGAGACCCTACTATGCTCCGACATCAATTTTCCACACACTCCTAGTAGGAGGCGATATCAATAAAATTCATTTTCAGGAAATATTTTTGTTAATACCCTTTCCCTGGTATGACATTGTATCAGTCTGCTAGTTCTGGACTATTGGGTTTATAGAACATAAAATAAGGTCCTAGCTTTTTATCAACAATATAATCATCTTGGGTTGGATGAATGAGCAGGTGTTGTTCTCGTTTTATTTAAAACTTTGGGATTATTTATCTGGCCACTGCTTCATTGGAAATGCAAGTACTCAATCATTTGTCATTGGTATTAATGGTGAGATTCTCAGCTAAAGCTGCAATATTCGAAGTCAGAATCAAAGAGGGTGCACAGTGCACTGCCTGTACACCCGTTCATGACGGCTCTGCTTAGCGCAATGACTGAAAACAACAGCAGAGGATTTCACACAGCAAAATTCAGGCCAAGCTGGGTCAGTGTATTTTCCTGCAATATATAAGACACGCTAACTTTAAAAAAGCTGTTAGAACAAGGCTTATCAAATATGATATTCACTTTTTATTTTTATTGGTATTGCTTGTAAGAATTTCGGTTTAAATGGCCAGATTTGATTAAGTTATTAATGTGACTTTTATTACGGCCAAGTAAATCTTACAGAGAACATGTAATAGGGAAAAATGTCCAGCTGTACAAAATAAAAGTGTTCTATGGGGGAAAATAATTCTAGTTTAAGCTTTAAGTTGGTTGGAATATAAGACTAATAAAATTGGGAGGATATCAATTAGTGGCAATTTGGGGAAAATCTTCAGCTTTTCAGGTTTGACACTCCTAAAATGCGTTCGAGGTCTTCAATTTACTGCGCGATAAAGTTGTTGCATTCCACATACATAACCGTATTGGTGGTTAATTCGCTTTGTTTTTTATAATCACCGCAACAATAAAGCTGCCATTTCCCCCTCATGACATGTGTCTCAGTTTGTCATAACTCAGCACATCAGCATTTCATTTTGTTTTGTTGCCAACCCCACTGGCCAAACTAAAGACACCCACTGACCTCCCTTTTCAAGGGTGGAGGCTGGGCCCACGTAGACTCCCAACCAGCCAGCTGGACAGGAAAGTCACATTTTCAGCTCTGACTGATTGGGGCTGTGAGTGGGCGGATTTTTCTTTGCCATGCTTCCTTTAGAAGTGTGTGCTTAGACTTGGTAGGCTGTGGGGGTGAGGTTTTGATGATCCAGTCAAAGTGGGGAAAGGCTCTAAACATCAGACTCTTCCCATTCTGATGGGTCACATCCTGGAGCTTCACTCAAAGGACTACAGTGTCCAGCCCGTGGTGACCACATAGAATGAGCTGTTGGGTTGACGGAGAGACGGTCAACATCTGCTTCGCAGTCTGCGGCCAGAATTGGAGGTGGGAGGGTGGACTCATGGGTGACAGTCTTTCATACACCCTAAAAGAATCAATCGTGATGGTGAAGTGATGAGGACAATAAAAGTTACATCGTCCCAAAAGGCCTAAGACGCATGGGGCCATGACGACAAAGACTAAAACAAACCAAGAAAGTCCCTAAGAGCTTGTGGTTCAGGTATTTTTTTTTTTTTTTTTTTTTTTGGAATTTTGTGCAGAGGGATTCCTACGGGGATGGAAATAATCTGGTGTTTTTGGTGACTGGTCCAAAGGCCTGACATTTGCCATTGAAAAAACGCAGAAGTTTGTCTCCCACGAGAGATCCCAAAAGTCTGAATTTGGAAAGAAGCTTTTTGGCCACGGAAGTCTCTCTCCTTAGAGTCTCCTAAACGTTTGAGTTAAAAATATCATTGAAAGTTTACGCAACCATTTCTCTCTCTCCTTATTTTTAGAACACAAATAATTGATTCCCTAACGCGGCCCCCTTATACTGACTGTTTTTTCGCTAAAGCTCTTCAAATTCCTTCTGATCATTTCAGCCCCTCCTTTGAGGCAAAATTGTGCCACAAAGCTGTTTTTGCCTTTTTTTTTTTTTTTTTTTTTAGGTTTTTAAATGTTTATTTATTTTTGAGAGAGAGGATGACAGTGTGAGCAGGGCGGGTGCAGAGAGAGAGGGAGACACAGAATCTGAAGGAGGATCCAGGGTCTGAGCTGTCCGGGCAGAGCAGGACACGGGGTTCAAACTCACAAATGGTGAGATCACGACCTGAGCTGAATGAAGTTGGACGCTCAACCAACTGAGCCACCCAGGTGTCCCTGCCGTTGGTTGCAACAATGTTTCAAGTAGCTAGCGTCCATTACATTTCACTGGTTCATTAGATCCCTTTCAGAAACTTTCCCCCCTTGCTGAAAATACCTAGTCCCCCAGACTTGCTTCTCCGACTCTCAGGGACCAATGCTCCCCCACACTCTTATGCCATTATAAGTCTATCACATGCCCTCTCCCCCAATTTTATTCAACCAGGGGAATTATCTATTTGCCCAGGACAAGTGAGCAATTCATTATTTCCGTAAATGCCCTGCCCATGTCATTCTTGAAGAACAAGCCATGAATTAACCACAGGCTTAAGTTCAAATGACACCCACTCCCCAATTACCCAATTAACTATATTCCTGAGATGGCTTTTCTCCCTCTTTGCTCGTCTCTGTATCCAGCAACCCCCCCCACCCCCACCCACCGTCTTCTTCATAAAGACTGAACGCACTGTTCTGTTCACATACTGAGAAAATCAGGCTCAAAAACTATAAACTTTTATTCTCAGTTCTATATTCAAGGCTAGCTATGTATTGATTTAAGTTAATCTTTTTAGCCTTGAATATCAGTATTAACCTCCATGCAATTCAACAGAATTGGTTCCTTGGTGTGAGATACAAAGTGCTTTTTTTCTTTACAAATAGGCTTGATAAAGTAGACACACTTACACGTAATTTATAATGATATAGATTCGTTTTGTGAGTCTAAGTAAGATAAAAAAAAAAAAAAACACAGCCAGCGAATTTGCTGTGTCGTATTATTTTATTATTTTTTAATTATTTTAATTTTCCTCTCCAGACCTAATTTGGATGGTAATCATTAACCATGCCATGCTCACCATCACTCTGCAAACACCTAGATATGATACGTGCCATCTGTGCGTGTAAACACACACATTTCCTTTTCATCCTTCTGAATGACTCTATCATGGCCCTCCATCTTCCAGCACATTCTTCAGGATGGTAACTAATCTACACCAGTGCTGTCATCAAGTAATTATTTTATCCAACACATATTTCCTATGACTTCCTGCCTTTTCCTTTGGAAGCCCACACCCTTCTTCTTTCTTTCTTTCTTTTTTTTTTTTTTTAAACTCTTCATCCCTCAGTCACCATCCTGCATGTGCTCTTTAACAAGGACCAAACCTTTATATGTCCTTAAGGCCCAAGTGAATTTCCCAAGTGCCTCCCCTACTATTCTGTCCTTTTCTTATGTGAGCCAATCATGTGAACCTTCCTCCAGTCCCTATAAGTATCCTGATCTCTCCTACCCCAGGGCCTTTGCATGTGAAGTCCTCCAGACTGCTCCTTGGCCTCCAAGTGTCAATTTAAACATCCCCTCCTCGGGGAACCCTTTTTCAACTACTATACGAGGGCTGTTAGATACTCTCACGGTAGCCTTTACTTTTCAGTACCTATTGAAGTGCCACTTCAAGCGTTACTGAATAATTGTATGTTTGTGAACACCATGAGGATACCGTCAGCTCTGGTCACTAATGGATCTCCAGTATGTATTGAAAGAACGAGTGAGGGGTGCCTGGGTGGCGCAGTCGGTTAAGCGTCCGACTTCAGCCAGGTCACGATCTCGCGGTCCGTGAGTTCGAGCCCCGCGTCGGGCTCTGGGCTGATGGCTCAGAGCCTGGAGCCTGTTTCCGATTCTGTGTCTCCCTCTCTCTCTGCCCCTCCCCTGTTCATGCTCTGTCTCTCTCTGTCCCAAAAATAAATAAACGTTGAAAAAAAAATTAAAAAAAAAAAAAGAACGAGTGAACGAAGGAACATTTAAACTCTGCATGAATGAGCGATACAGGTGCTCACTCTATTTAACTCAGGCAAGTCCCTATTTTTTTTTTTTTTTTGGCCCATGTTGAGCCCAAACAAAATAAGACACAGCACTCCTACTCTGCCACCCAGGATGACTTCTTAGTGTTAGAGTAATGCTTTTTATAGGTCTGTAAGAACGTGATAAGAAGAGGGGCGCCTGGGTGGTGCAGTCGGTTAAGCGTCCGACTTCAGCCAGGTCACGATCTCGCGGTCCGTGAGTTCGAGCCCCGCGTCGGGCTCTGGGCTGATGGCTCGGAGCCTGGAGCCTGTTTCCGATTCTGTGTCTCCCTCTCTCTCTGCCCCTCCCCCGTTCATGCCCTGTCTCTCTCTGTCCCAAAAATAAATAAATGTTGAAAAAAAAATTAAAAAAAAAATAAATAAAAAAAAAAAGAACATGATAAGAAGAAAGAATGGAGGACTAAATGACAGTTCCTAGCTTGAACGCAGGCACCACGTGTGTTTCTCTTGTCAACTGATACTGAAATTGAGATTTCTGAATCCCTCGACCAACTGAAAGATCTGGCAAGTCAGATGATGCGTTTCTACGCGATGGCTATAGGCTGGAGCTGAGGGGCCACTGTCTGCATTAGAAGGGGCTCGGGTCTGCAGTATGCCACAGACCCCACTACTCCCCACCGCCCAGTGCCCGTCTACGTCTATGTCCGTCATCCCCTTCCATGCCAGGCGCCTATGGGCTCATAAATGAGCTGGTGTTCCTGCCGCAAATTCTTCGAAAGTACATGGAGACTTCTTTCAAAATGGCTACAAAAAGTTATATTTATTTCTCTGTCTCATTTTAGGCACAAATACTTAAGATTGGGGGAAAGCTATGATTTTTGCTTTTTGACGACTGTTATTGCAGTAGTGATACAGTGATGTTTCGATATGGAGGCAAACGTTTTTTGCAACAAGCGTGAAGTAGAATTTTGTGGGTTGGTCTTGGAACAGATCAACTGGGGGCGCTTCTTATAATGTTGAACAAAACGGTAAACGAGTTTTTTTAAAACCGACTTTCCAACACCAGACTTTTAAGTGAATGAAGGGGCAACTGAACCAGCTGGAAGTATATTTGAGCATGTGCGTATGAGTGCGTGTGTGTGCGCGTGTGTCTCAAGAAAGAAAAGAATCAAGAGCCATGCAACTATTAAAGACTTTCCATCTCAGCCTGTCCTGTGTTGAACTTGATGCCACCCCAGCCAAGGTTCCTCTCTTGAGGATATTTCTTGGAAACACAGGGAAAGACAGGTAAAAGGAACGACAGGGCAAACTGCCCTTGATCCAATGGGTTTAAATTTCACAGAGTTCTCAAAGCAGAAAAGAAAAGAGTGAGAAGATCACCGAGCATAATAGCTAGGGAAGGACAGTCCAAACAGAAAAATGGCCAGAAAGCAATCAGACAACCAGGATTTGATGGAGAGAACACACGTCCAAAGTTTTGCTCTTCTCTACGCTTCAAACTGTCCGTCACTCCAGAAAGTCTAACACCGCAGACCTCTCCAGAGCCTTACACAGGACAGATCAAGAGCAATCCAAGTGTGAATTTATTCAGCTTCTCGTCACCGTGTGACATAGGATAAGACCTGCAGAGAGAATCCCCAAAGCATTTCCGGTCAAGGAAGCCCACGGGTCTACCGCCTGGGGACAGTACCCGTAAGACCTTATGTCTTTCACTTCCTGCTCCTCTCATAGGCCGCCCTTTCTGCTCGGGAAAAGACGAGGCCAGCTGGCAGAACATCTAGACATCTTCTCCAGCTTCAGTGTTGGGAAATGCTAAATAGTTCACTGGAATCTGGGTTCATATAGCACAGATACAAGTGGAGTCTAGAAGCCCAGGAGGACTCCCGATTCCATCACGGATGAGCCGTTTGAGTCTACGGAAGTACCTCTTATCTCTCTACCTTGGTCCACTCATCTGAAATAATGACAGCACCTCCCTCCCAGTGTGGTCACCAGGCC
>NW_024412463.1:3678819-3706319 GCF_014898765.1 Herpailurus yagouaroundi | reverse complement strand
CCTCACAATAGACCTGGTTCGAGTGTTGACAACTTCCGTTTTCTTGTTCCATTTCCTTTAAACCTTGATCACAATGATATTCTTCAGTCTGCTCCCCATCAAAGCAGTGAAATATCATCCAAGAAGCACAGGAACTCCATTCTAGACGAGCATCCTCAAAACCACAGCTATGCCCCATCAAACAATGATACTCTGTTTATGAAACTCGATACGGAAAATGCATGTAATGTTCAACCTTCGCGACATGTCACGCGCTTTTGAACAAGTGTTTTAGGGGTAGACATTTTTGCCTCTTTTCTTTCAACATGAAACAGAAGAGAAGTTGGTGCTTTATTTGGTTTGGGGGCAAAACCAGAAAAAGTTTCCACGGGTAGAGTTCAGCTGCCCCGCACGATGGTAATTTTGAGCTTCCCCGTTCTTGGACACGTCAGACGTGGTGGGAAACAATCACAGTTAGAACTGGACAAAGCTAGAAGCCTCCCTCTCTCTTGGTGTCCTTTTATCTTCTCACATTATTCCTTCTTGAATGTGTTTTTAAACCTAGTTCTTCAAACAGGTCATGAATACCTCACAATCTTTTCTCTTTCCTTGACAGACATTTTGACTGTTGCCAGAAACTACCTTTGATGTGTTCCTGTAAAGAATAACACAGACTTTCCTGTTTGTCTCAAAGCTACTGAACTGAACCTTTAACTGCAGAGGACAAAATGATCTGTATTTAAAAAAAAAAAATCAGCATACCATGCGCGCGCGCGCGCGCACACACACACACACACACACACACACACACACACACTGCTACCCTTGTCATTATAAACCCAGACCTGGCCTCCCCAGGGCTCAACTGGTTCCTGTTATTACCTCCTTGGTTATTTTTGTAAGATTTTTAATCACGATTTCCCCAATCTCTGCTATCTGCGTCTTGAAATAGCAACAGTAATTACCAAATTTCTCTTCCCCCCCCTTTTCTACTCCTGGCTGAACTGGAGAGCCGCTGAGATTTCCCCACCAAACCTCTGAACCCATCTGAGGTTCGCACATCTGTCTTTCTAAGTCGGCAGAAGGGAAAACACAGGAAGACTGTGCCTTGAACTATAACGAATCCTGGCCAACCCCCAGTTTGTGTCAGTATCTCCTGAGGAAACTTCATAGAATCAGAGCCTGGAAGAGACCTCGAGAGATCAAAAAGTCCTGAAAAACAAGGGTTCTAAGAAACTCAAGCTCACAGAATATTAAAAATGGAAAGAGCTATAGTCATTGCTGGCCTTCTATTTTTTTCTTATCCATGTTAAATTCCTTTCAGTATTTTCCTCTTTTCCTACTCACCCTACTTTCTGGCCTTTAAGTCAGTGTTTATCCTTCTATCTTTTTTTTTAAATCATCTTCTTGATTTTTGTTTTATCCCATACTACGTGTGTTATTATTTACTTCATTTGTTTTTCAAAATTGATTTCAAGTGGATTCATTTGTTTTCTTTATGTTGGATTCAGCAATAATACTCATGAAACCATGGTTTTGATGTACCCATTACACTTTCCCTGTATAATACACAGAAAATTAAAACCATAACTATTAAAAAATGCGTGATTCTACCACCAAAAATTATCCTGCATGCAACTGTCTTATGCGTATCACAGGCTGGGAATGAGCTTCTGGAACAAGGACGAGCTCACTTTTCCCATTAAGAGCCAAATAGTAAATATTTTAGGCTTTGAAGGCTAGGAGACAAAATCAAGGATATTATGTAGGTACTTAGGTAACATAAGAGAAAACAAATTTCCACATTTCCCCCTCTGTCGAACATTTAAAAATGTCAAAGTCATTCTAGCTCTCGAATCCTACAAAAACAGGTGGTGGGCTGAATCTGTCTCATGGGTCACAACTTAGAACCCTGCTCAAAATCACATATCTGATATTCATTTGAATCTTCTCTGAAATTCCCATAATGGCGAGTGAGACATAAGAGGACTTATTTCACAGGATGGTTATGAAAAGGAAAACCAGGTGAAACACGTTCAGTGCTTACTTAGCACACGACCTGGCACAAAGTAGTTATTCAGTTAACGTCAGTTGTGGTTCTTGTCCTTGTCATCATCATCAGCTTCTCTCTCAATGAGGTCAATTGGTCACCGAGTACCTTGCCTGGCACACAGTAGGCACTCAACAAATGATGGACGGTGTTTTTACTTCAACTGGTTGGAAAACTGTTTCTCAG
Organism: Herpailurus yagouaroundi; assembly: GCF_014898765.1. Lineage (NCBI taxonomy): Eukaryota > Metazoa > Chordata > Mammalia > Carnivora > Felidae > Herpailurus > Herpailurus yagouaroundi. Next base: position 3,704,104 of record NW_024412463.1, on the reverse strand, counting down.
CCTTCTTTGCAGATCAGACTCAAGTGGGAGGCTATTTTTAAAAACATATGCTGACTTCCACTTCTGGAAATCGTGATGTCAAAATTTGTCCAAGAAATAATCTGAACACTTGTGTGTGTGTGTGTGTGTGTGTGTGTGTGTGTGTGTGTTGGGGTTTTTTTTGGGTAAGTTCTAGGGGTGATTCTGATGATTCTAACCAGAAACCTGTGCCTTCGAGGGCACTTAATCTGGACAACAGAGTCAGAAACTCCAATCCCCAAATGGCCCATCTTCTCTGCCTTATTTTGTGGCCACATACAACAGGGCTAGTGCTCAGTCCCCTTTGGAAAGTCCTATTCCATCAGTCAGTCAACAACTGGGGTTAACTGAGCACCTGTTATGTGCCAGATCTCAAGCTAATTGCTGGGGATACAGCAGTGAAGGAAGCAAAGGCCTACAATACAAGGGCCCCTTCTCCTCATCTACCCTTTTCCATGCTGGGTTTTTCTACTTAGCCCTTACACATTTAAATGTATGTTGGCTCTGCCCCATGAGAGGAGGGACCTGATATATTGTCTCCACTGTCCCCTCTCAGCCTAGAGCTGTGCTTAGCACACAGTGAGTGTGACCAATAAAGATTTATTCTAACAGGCAGAACAGGGAACTCCGCACCTCTTCGAGCGCCAAGCCGATGGCCAACCCAAGGTAGAGCGTGTGCTCAGCCTCCTTGGTGCTGGAGTTAAGGGTGGAGCATATTTTCTTGTCCGGCCCCCTCCTGGCTGTTAAATCTGAAATCCCTGCTTTAAGCCATAGTTGATCCATGTGTTCATTCATGACTGGTAAGAGGTATTAAATAGGATGATGCTCAGTATGAGGATGAGGTTTAACAAGTAGCAGTTCTGTTGCTTCATCACCTGCAAATGACTCAACAGAAGACAGTTCTAGAACGTTCTGACAATTCCTAAGGAGACAGACTGAGTAGCAAGTCACACGCATCTCCTGGTCCTCAAGAGAGGATATGCCTGTGAACGTGCATCTGATTATTGGACAAGTACTTCTTGAGCTTCTAGCATATGCTAGACGCAGTGCTGGGGCCTCAGGACATGGGGACGATAAAGCCAGGCCTCTGCCTTCATGGGACTTACCGTCTAGGGGTGGGGGTGGGCAGCACGGAGAGATGGATGAGAATCAAGTAAGCCAAGAATGGTAAAATGTCAATGCTGAAAAGAACAAAGCAGAGATACACGGTACTTTCCGGCCAGTAATGGGGACGGGGGTGGGCTTGATATAATCCGACGCATCACAGTTTCCCTGAGCAGGTGATACTCAGGCCGAGACCCGAACTACGTGAGGTGTTGGCTAAACTGAGCGGAGGGAAGAGCTGGGCGACAAGGAGAACAGGACAAAGCCAGAGCACGGGGGGAGAGAGCACTGAGGGTGTCCTGCCAGAAAGAAGCCTTCCAGGGCGCTGTGGGCGAACTCTGCTCAGACATAACGCGCTCACAAATCCCCTGGGCATCTTGTTAAAATGCAGTCTCTGAGTCAGCAGGGCTGGGGCAGGGCCTGAGAATTTGCATGTGTCCAGCAAGCTCCCAGGAGACGCCAAGGCCGCCGGCCCCCAGACCGCACCGTGAGCACGAAAGTTTTAGGCCATGACTCGATCCTCGGAGCAGGGGTGAGCCTAGGGGAGGGGGTTTTCCTGATATCCCTCTGGACTCTGTGAAAGCATCTGGCAGCCCGGGAACCCTCTGGAAGCCTGTAAGGTTCAGCTGGTGTCGGTACTCCCTCGCTGAGACTTTGCAGACACCTGTATCAGTCCCAATTCTACGTGGCATCCTCACAGAACAGGCTGTCTCCGCCCGGCACAAACTCCCTCGCTTGGGTGTTGCAATTCGGAAACTCTGAGGAGTCACCGCACACGTGGATTTTTTTTTTTCTTTCAGCCAAACTAGGCTTGCCACAAAAACGTATGGATACAGATATACGTATACACACACACATATACACACGCGTCTATAGACAGTCTTTGAAATGTAACCATAGCCACACGAAGGACTGAAATGAAATCTTAAAGACACTAAATCATCTCACATTAAATCATCGGAGGATTATGAGGCTGGGATGCTTTTGTTGTTGCCGCAGGTGCCCGGGCAGACCCAGACTTCTCCCTCCAGAGGCCGTGGGATTAGACATCTCAGGACCGCCGGTCCAGTGGGCAGGTGGATGCTGAACCCACCTGGGGAGCAAAGCCCATGAGCCAGGGCGGACGAGGCTGGAGAGGCGAGAACCAGGAAAGCAGCTTCGTGCACGCCACCTTCGATGCTCTCTCCCAGGCCCGCTGACTGTCTTTGCAAGACAATCTGGGTGACAAATGTGGGCCCGAGGAACACTGCCCTTGTAAGCAATCCCAGCTGCTCCGAACGAATGTCCCCAAACAAAGGTTGCACGCCACCCCTCCACCATGCTTGCCGCTCAATTTAATGACTCTCCTCGGCAGCTTTAAATCAAAGGTGGCTCCTATTAAGTATAATTACCTTTGCCAGCAGCTTGTAGAACACAGTAAGTGAGGGGCTACTAAGCAGGATGGTTTCTACAGGACATTATATATGCCTTGGGCTAAATCAACAGCGGCCAGGACCCGTAGCTTCGGATACACGTATAACTCAGCCACGAGCAAACGTGTGCTGCTGGTAGAGCATCACATACTCACATAAACACAGCGATTCCTTCGCCTACGTCAGCAGCCCAGAAACACCGCGATGCAGGAGAATAAAGTAGGAGGAAAGGCTTCTCTGAACCTTGAACGCACAGTGCCTGTTTGTTATGTCAGTTTTTCTGCAAGAAGGCAACTTGCCATCCAACCAGCTAGTCTCTGAACGAGTCCCAAATGCAGTAGAAGAAGGCAGGCAGAGTCTCGCTTTCTCAACCGCAGAATGCCCGCATCTGACTCCCTTTCTTACCCCGGGAAAGCGGGGAAGTGACACTACCCCAGCTGGCTTTGACATAGTCATTTTTCTCCCGTTCAACCTCGCCACATCCTTCATTCCTGACGTACAAAAACATTTTTTTAAAAAAAGAAAATCACGGGCATCTTTATCGTTTCAGGCTCGTCAATTCCCATTTTGCCCAATTAATAAATAAATCAACACCTGAAAGGAAAGGAAAGTTGCCAAGGACTTTTGGCCTTCACCGAAAGGAAGCTATGGTGAGCGAGACTTAACAATGTGGTTCTTTCAGTCCGGGGGCTGAAGCTCACCTCCAACTCCACGTTTATTACACAACGTGCCCGGAAGCACGAACATCTCCAAAGACATTACTCTGGTAGTTCTCACGGTTACCTCCATAACCATCACATTAACGAACATGTATTGAGCACTTACTATGTGCCATGTATGCATGAAACGATATACTCAATCTGTATAACCCCCCTGGCAACCCCACATGGTATCAGGATAATTATTTTCAAAACGGAGAACCTAGTGCTTAGAAGGTTAATAGCTTATCTAAGGTCAGACAGAAAGTAAATAACAGCCTCGATTTGAATCTTCATCTGAGTTCAAGGCCATGGGGGGTGTAACCCTTCAGAGCATATAGCATGAGGCTCTTGACTCTGTTGGCCCGGCATCCAGTCTCCCTTACTTTGGTAATATCACCTTGATTTTGCTTTGGTGACTGGCCACCAGCTGCTCCTGGCTCCTGCGGCACTGGGGGCCTACATGAGCAAGGCCGGCCAGTCAGAGGCCAGTGATTGGTTGGGGGAAGGCTATGCAAACCCATGTGGGCCAACGTAAACCCTGGAGCCTATTCGCTGGGGGTCCTCTGAAGGAAAGCGTTCTTGTGCCAGAATTGCTAAGTCATACGCGGCCAGGTGACCACTGTGACCATCATGTGTGAAAAGGAAGGAAGGGTCTCAGAGATAGACCTGTCCCAATCCCACCCCTTGGGTCTCTGTACCTATAGGTGCCAAGGCTGAGGCTCAGTCGAGTCATGCAGATGAGGTCGAATTTATCACCAGTCCACGATTCATTAAAAATCTGGCTGAGTGCACCCTTAGAGGCAAACACTCCTGGGGTTACATTCTAGTTGCACTATATATTTGCTATGTTGGTGTATCACGTAATAGCTCTGTGCCTCAGTTTTCATGGAACACGGGGATATGAACAGTGTGCCTACCTCCTTAGTTTTGAGAGGAAAGCTGAACGAAGTCAGGTACGTGTAAAGGATCCGGGGCAGTGCCTGGCACGGCTTAGTAAATGTTAACGAGTCTGATTCTGATTTTTCAGAGAACAAAGCAGAGACAAGTTTATGGTGAGGAGTGAAAAAGATCCAGTGTAGCCAACTAGGGCAAATCCAAAAACCTTTACAGAAAGTTATTGCCCTAAGAGCTGGGTAGGGGCGAGGATATGCAGGCAAGAAGGGACCTGGGTTCAGGAATGGTTCCTTGGAAGAGGTTATCCATCCTTGATGGAAGTGCCAGGGGCTGCCTGGGATAAAATCTTGACAGATCAACAATTAGACCCAGAAGTAAACACACACACACACACACACACACACACACACACACACACACACAGAGAGAAATGAGCTTGAATTCCTAGTGAGTCATAGATCATCTCCATCCATCCATCCATCCATCCATCCATCCATCCAGTTAAGACTCCCTGGCTTTGTTCTGGGTACTCTATCACTAACCTGTCAACACAGAGGCTATGTCTTCGTTATCCTCATAGTCCTGGCACACAGCACAAGGTCTTGAAAACAACAGAAATTAATAAATATCTGCTGAATGAATAAAATAATGACTCTCAAATACACGTATCCCTTTCATGAACTTATCTTCCACGAATCTGATCGATCCAACCAGCCCTCCTTCCCTCGTGTCGTTTCCATGTCCCTTTCAGGTTATTCCCGGATCGAGGTTCGTGCCCTGGAAGACCTACAGGTAGCATCAATGTCCACCAGCGAAGTTTCACGCTCAAGCCCTCACCCCACAAATTCTCCTCTGCTCCTCTGGAAACAAGAACTGCCTTTTATTTTTACTCCATGTTCCTCCCCTAGAAAATTAAAACATCTCAATCCACAAATGGTTTTGCTGAGTGGTTTATCTGTCACAGCTGTTTTCATGATGCAGGAACTCTAGGAAACCCTTCCCCTTACTTTAATTAATTTTTTTTTTCTTTTCGTAAAGAATGTTGTTAAGTTTCCGTCGCTACTGTTTTATCTTGGGGGACTCGCCACTAACTCGCCCAAGTCCTTCCCTACTGCAGGAGAGCAGATCACAGTACGTGCCCCAGCATTCAAACCGAAGTTACAACCAAGTATTTCTGTTTGTTTATCGGAGTGCTGGGGCAGACGCAAAAGTTAAACCAGAGCACAAAACTTTTCTTGCGGAGTGGGTGCCCAGGGGAATACGGTCTAAAATGAAAATAAGATCATTGTTTTAAAAAGAAAAAGGAAAAAAAAAAACAACCCACCTCATACCGTGCATTGTTACACATTTGAAAACATCTCCATGTTCCTTAAATATTCTGCTTAGAGTACTAACAGGTCAGTCCACAGGAAATGCAAGAATACGTTATATTTTAATCAGGGCACATAAAACACTGTCTAGAATGTTATGTTGCCCAGGGGAATGCCGTGAGCAGGGAACGTTTACAAACTCCAGGTCAGTCCCCCCATTACATCACTGTGAAAAAAAGAAATTTATGAGGTTAAATTATATGGATGTTATATATTGGAACTGTTAGCCCATTCCCAAATGAGCATGTTGGCTGAAATAGCCAGATTCCCTGAGAGAAATTTTTAAGTACTTGTATTGTGGATGTTTTTATGGTAACTTTCTACAAAAAAAAAAAAAAAAAAAAAAAAAAGTTAAGACATATTTTTTTAAAACCATAAAAAAACAAAAAAAAAAAAAAAAAAAAGAGACAGAAGCCTCACAACTAAAAAGTCCAAATTCCAAAAGAGAGGGCACCTAAAAGAGTTACTTATGTTCTGCTTGTCCAAAGATAATAACACAGAAGTTACTTTGTGGAACTTACTCGTGATTTATTTCATCCATTCTTCATCTAAGTGATTGGAAACACAGATGTTGACGCCATAACCTTGCTTCCAGTAAATAATTCCTCAAAGGACACACATTTGCTTAACCGTCGTCACAAGATGATAAAACTTATGAAACATTTATGGAAGCAGCAATGCAGTTTTGTTGGTTTATGGGTTTGGCAAGTTTTGAAACTCGGAGCCCCAAATTTTCCACCTTCCCTTTGCCTCCGTAAAGGGACAGTATCTTTGGGGAGGTTCCCGTACCTGGACTGGAGAGACTGCTGTCCCCCCCCTCCCCACCCCGTTCTTTCTTTCTCCATTTGTGGCTGCAATTTGACAGTAAACAGAAGGGCTGTCGTGCCGATCTCAAAGAACAATAATTAAACCAAAGGGACAGCAGACAAAGTGCTCTGTGGGACCAACAGAGGAAGAATAAAAACCCCGCCAGGGAACTGTTTTCTTACGGTTTCGAGCCTGCTTCAGAGATAAGCAAACGTTCACATGTGCAATGTGTGTGCATTCGCGTATCCATTCAACATTTACTGAGAATCTACTATATTCAGCCCTGTGGGCGCAAATCGTGCAGGTATCTAAATATTCCAAAGGCTCCAGGAACCTTGGATGACTCTTCAATTCACTCATTTAGTCATCCGGGTATTCAACAATAACACCCACTGTAAATGAAATGGTCCCCGTGCAGAGCCTACCTTCCTGCATCAGCTACAACTGATACCCTACAAATTTAGTGCTGATTTTCCTGTGCAGGCAAATAGGTGTAACTATGGTTCTGTTTCTCAGAACCCCCAGGGAATTGTCACAGAGAGACCCCTGGGGAAATACACTGTGATGCTGGCTTCACGTTCACGGGGAAAATCCCGAAGAGCTTTGTGGTTGATTCCATTAATAGGTCAGCCTCGGTGTGAGCGTCTGCATTGACGAGGTCCACCACCAACACAAAACTCATGCATAATAAGGTCCTTCTACACTCGCTCTTTACCCCCAGACACACAAACACTCAAAGCATACGTGATCCTGCCATATGTGAAACATACACCCATGACACACACAAAAGACACACAATCACAACTCACCCCCACAAGAAAACACGCTCACAACACACACTTCGACACATGCTAAGGACGATGCTGATCTTGGTTGTGAAAAGCATCTGGTACCAACATCGACCCTCCAGATCCTGAGGTCCTACCTTATTAATATTTCTCCCCCCGAGGACTGAGCAGCTTGCCTCGCTACATGTTTGCCAAACTGCATTAAAGGTCAGTCTGACTGCCTAACATGCCACACGGCCAACTGTTAACGTGTGTTACGTAACACACTGTTACGGTTCACCTTGTAACACCTCTAAACAAAATCCCAGGGTCCTTCCTTTCCTAACCCAGCCCACCCATGTTTAACACCCCATGGATTCCAGGATCTGGATGGCAATGGTTGTCCGACTCGAAGCTCCATTGATTACACCCCGAGGACAAATGCAATTTCTTTTATGCTATTCACACTTCCCTTTTAACGTCTCTGTGTTCCCCACTCCACCCCAAGACGACGAATGGTCTCATGCTGGATGTACCTGAGATTCAAGCCATGTTGATGGTTGAGTCTCACGCATTATTGGGATTATTGACGTCTTTTATTTATTCAGTTTACTTGCTTCAAGCAGACATTTCACAAGCGCCTACTAGGTGCAAATGAGCCAGTTAAATTTTTGGTAAGGTAAGTGTATATTTCAGGAAAGACGCCAAGAAGGTTCAAAGTAAGAAATACCAGCTGTTTCCATAATGTTTACTTTTCTCAATTGATTCTCTTGCTAAATGCAGTAAAATTCTCACAACTGTTTTTCTCTGCATCAATTATTTACGTGACAATTGTAAAAATTCTTAAGAATATCCAATACAGGATTGTACGTAATAATGAAAACTTTAAAAATATGCTAAATGTCTATTAACGGAGGAGTTGATAAGTGTGTAAAAATACACATTCTTACGGTAGAATATTATAAAGCATATGAAAAGGAATCCACTGTACTTTTAAATCTATTCTCTCTGTCTCCCTCTTTTTTTCTTTAGCTGCCTATCTACATACTTGGATAGAGTCTACACACAGACTTAAAAATCAATGTGCAATACATAGTGTAAAAAATATTTACATAAAAATATTAAACATATACAGAAGGACAATAATGCCCGTCGCTACATATATATGCAGGCAGAATTAGAAATAATGGAGGATATGCCCACCAAAGTCTGAATAGTGCCTGCCTCTGGGGAGAGAGGGAGGGTGGGGGGAAATATTAGTATCTGCTGAGCACTTACTATCATGGAACACTGTTCTAAGTACTTAACAAGGATCTACTTTTTAAAATCCTCATACTGGTGCTTACAAGTCACTGCTCTCCTTTATGCCTATTTACAGGACTGAGGCACAGAAATTTTAAGATTGGTATTCAAAAGTGATATAACTTTATCTGTAAAGTTTAACTCCTTTCTATCCGAAATTTACTCATCAGGTGAAAAACGCTCATCTTATTATTGACAGCTCTTCCTTTTATTCTCTACAATTGACTATCCCCATCCAATATTAATAATGAAAATGTTTACATTAAAGACAATAAAAGAATATGATTATTTCATTCCATTACTTACTAAAATAACCTCAAATCAGAGAGCGAGGCAGTTTGCCAAACTGTGTTATTACAACACTTGCTTCAAAATGCCACCGCATTCAAAAATTAAACACCACCACCAACAAACAGATCCACAAAACCTACAACCAACAACAACTACAAATAATTGTTAGGGGTTTCCTTTTTTTCCCCCTAAGAAAGATCCTATCATGATTTCTGTTGTAAGCAACATTTTCCCTCTGAGACCCAAGCCCCTCGACCTTCACAATCATCTCTTTTTCAGATTCTTCAAAGTAATCATTTAAATGTCACCTATAATTAAATACTTACAAGTAAGAAACACCTTCAGAGACCCTGACCATAAATATTATGAGGAGCGCTAAACGGGAAATCTGGGAGGCCAGCTTTTCATTTGCTAAAATAAATAACGGGCCAGCATCATTGCACGTATTCCACATTTTTGATGGCCAGGAGGAGTCATGGGGCCTACAAGAGATTTATGGAGAACAGATGAGCAGCGTCTGATTTCAGGACACATCCGCAAAGATGCTGTAGGAAGTGGACGAGCACGATCACTTACTGAGACACCCCAGATGGACCGTGTTCGTGGTTTTCATGTTTCTGTGATCGTGGTTTGCATGTTTTTTTCCTCCTTCTGTTTAATCAAACAGGAATGGACTTACGAAATGCCATTGTGGCATGTGGAAAGCTCAAGAGGTTTCAAAAATCATATATATATGTGTGTGTATATATATATATATATTTTTTTTTTCATCTTCATAGGCTCAACTTTTAAAGGTGGCGCTTTGGATTTAGATAAGCAGGATGATGCTCTTTATTTATTTATTTTTTTCTTTGCCACAACTGACTGACTTCAACCTGGAAGAAACCCTAAATTTCAGTTCGCGCCCTTAGTCTGCACGTCTCTCTCCCAGCCTGGGGACGTTTGTTTACGTGATGCTCAGCTATTGAGCATTAACTACTGTGAGAAGCAATGAAACACAGTGTCTGAGTACTTGGCCTTTGGTAGGCAGAGCCGGGTTTCAATGTCTTGTTTGGAAGCTTATGTGATCTTCAAGCTATTTGTCATTCGTAATTCTCTCATCTCTTCAATGGGCCCATAATAACACTATCTGGCCTTCAGGATGTCATCGGGAGAGACTTTATGTAGATGGCCTGCATGAAGTCCATGCTCCGTAAATGTTAACTAGTAAGGGTAGACTTTCTGGTTTGGCATCGTGCGGGTCGACAAGCGGTATTTTATGTTGACGGTATGATGCTGACTAGGTTGACGGTCACTGTTGCATTATGACAGCGACAGTTAGGACTGGCATCATCTTCCTCGTCACCACCATCATCATTTTGGTCCCATTTGCTCACGGAAGCCCAGATGACAGACAGAAAGGGCTCAGAAATCTCATTGTTGGGAGGAACCAGGAAAGAAAAAAGAGGGAATTGATGAAGGAGAAGAGCCACTGAGGAAAGTAGGAGAAAACTATGAAACAGAATGAGATGGTGAAGGAGGCACCAAAGAAAAAAAGCTAGGTTTTCTGCCCTCCCATTCTGTAGCGTTTCGGGAACTTCAGAGACTGTAAGAAACAGAAAAATCAAGCTCTGGGCGATTCCTTGTGTTTCCTTCTTGTCTCTTGACTCTGGTATCTAGGGTGCTGGCCAACTCCCGGGCAGACAGGGCCCCTATTCTATATTGGCTGCGTTGCTTGTCTTTCAACTTAGCTGAAGGATTCTCTGGGCTCTGATGTTCCGTGTTATGACTAGGTAGATAGATGAGCGAATGGATGCATTTCTCTGTTGAAAGGCATCAGGGAAAGTGGTCCCCCCATTTCTAAAAACTAGGCGATTGCCACAAGAGACTGAAAGGAGAGAGTACTTATATATTTTCTGTTGACTAAAAGCCAAAAGTGGATATGGATCCCCTTGGGTAATTTTTTAAATGTTTTGGCATTCCGAATTGGGAGAGAGAGGGAGGGAGGGAGAGAGAGAAAGAGAGTAGAAAAAGGAAGAGGGGGAAGACAGGATCTGGCTTTGGTTTTTACAGCATCCTTCTGGCTGCCATGTGATGTATTAGAGACCAAGGCTTCAGGCAGTTTGACCACGCAGGAGGCCATCTACTTAGATTCCCGCCCCCCCCCCCCCATATCCTGCAATTCAAAGCCATGGTGGGTGCTTCAAATACAGATTCATGGGCCTCCGCCCCATCCTGTGGAATGAGAACTACTAGGCCCCGGCCTGGGACTCCGCAAGGTTGCACTTTCGCCGGTTTTCCAAGTGATGACGACACCAAGTAAAGGAGAGAGCCACCCCTCTATTCCACATGCCAAACCAGAACGTTATTCCCAATTCCTCCGTATCTGCAAAGTTTCCTCGGCCAGTAAAGGCTCTCCAGTGTTTCTCTCTGATGTTCTGACGGGGGGGGGGGGGGGGGTTCCTTCTGGTGTTCAAAGTGTTTTGAAGTTTTACTGAAAGCCTCTGTCTTCCGGGTGTTCCTTTGACCCAGATGCAACTCAGCAGCCTTTGGGCACATCTGGGTCATGAATCCCCTGCCCTGTCCGGGTCCTGGGCAACCACAGGGTCCTCCCAGCTAGTCATTCTGCCCCATCCTCACAGTCTGTGCAACTCCCTGCCCCCAACTATTGCTTTCTCTATATATTTCCTTACAGCAACTCCCTCTTTAATGTCCTCATGTAATTTTATTTTATAATGACAATTTATGTCCCCACAGTCCGTGAAAACCCAGCATCGTTTGCCGTTAACAATCAGAAAAGGAAAATCCAAGAGTTACTTGAAAAAGTCTCTGAATTCGAGGTCTACCCTCTCTGACAAAGGGGCATGAGACAGCTGTTTAAGGCAGGCTAACACCAACTAAGACTTGCTTCTTGATTAAATCAGAGGGGTTGACAACAGTGTTGGAAAAGGAACATCATTTGCACTTAGTGCGTGAGTCCGTGCTGCTTAAAACTATTTACCACCAGTGGTACGGCCACCCATAACGGAGCAGCTCTGGCTTTAAAAGCCCTCAGGAATAGGCTTGCTTTGCTCACTGAAACCCTGCAGAAAGCTCTGGCAGGCCTGGGCAGAGGAGATGGCCATCTGGAGTGACCACTAGAGGAGGCCATGGTACCAGTCAGGGGTCTTGTTTGGCCCCTCCCCACAGAGACGCAATTTTGTCTCGTGGGGTTTTCTCCCTGTGACTGCCAGTCACCATGCCCCCATCATTCATTCTATCAAATCACACTGATTGAGCACCAACTACGTGCCAGGCTTTGTGGACGGGCGGCAGGTAAGACAGAAGGCAGGTCCCTTCACGGTCATGAGCTCAGACTCACGGTCATGATTATCGAGCACTTACTATGTGTGAAGCACTGTTCTAACTGCTTTGCAGGGGTTCATACTGTGCTCCCCAACAACCCAAGGGGGAGGTTGTATGACCGCTACGTTACCAATAAGGAAATCAAGGCATGGAGAGGTTTATTAACTTGTTACCGTAATGACTAAAATGTATTGACCACTTACCTTGTACAGGGCACTGTGCTAAGCACGCCCTCTGATTTGTCTCGGTGAATCCTTGTAAAAACCCCATGAGATGAGTTCTTCTATCAGGTCTATTCTGCTAATGAGGAAATTAGAAGTCGGGGAGGTAAAAGTGCCCAAGGTCATACAGGGAGGAAGTGACCCTTTGGAGAGAAATCGACTCCAGGGTCACCCCCTTGCCCTGACACTGTGTGGTCTGATGGGTGTGTGGAGCTGGGGAAAGGCGATTCCAGGACTCCACGAAATGTGCTTGGAAGAGGGCCCTTTCCCCCTCTACAGTCAATTCTAGAATCAATGCACCTTCAAACGTTTTCCCTCGTTTCCAGTCTGGCTCAGAGAATGATAGACTTGACAATTTTCAGTAAGAACCTGGTATATAACTACAGGGGAGAAATAAACGAAGGAATGAGGGAATTAGAATTAATAGGATAAACCCAGGCCGGTATTTCAGACACACCTCTCAGGATACGCCACGGCCACCTGCCATCCTCTGCACATCTTGTCTGACTTTGGACTGAGTCTCTCACCTTCCCCACCATCGGTCGGGTCCAAGATGGCGGCAGCTTTGGACCGGACTGACACAGGGGCCTCCTACACGGTCAACCTGCCTGCAGCCTTGCTCTCTGATACATCACAAGGCAGCCAGAAGGATGCTGTAAAAACCCAAGCCAGATCCTGTCTCCCAAGCACGCCCGCCCCCCAGGGCACGGCTCCTTAGAGGTCTGGGGTCCTAGAGGCTTGGCGGTGGCCTGTCCTCCTGTGGGGACCCCGCACCATTCCTCCAGGCTCCGCCACCCTGGCCACCTTGCTGCCCGCCGGCCCCCGCCTTGCTCCTGGCCCACAAGGTCACACGTGTCCCCAGTGGGCACGGGGGGGGGGGGGGTGGCGCTTCTCTCCCCGCGACGTCCCTCAGAACCCAGCTGCAATGTCACTTGCACTGAGAGGCCTTTTCTGGCCCTCCCATCCAAGACGGCGCCCCCTCCCCTGGTGGCCTACGCCCTGCCCGCCTTTGGGCCTCTCTCGGGCACACGCTACACACTGGCATATGACCACATGCACCCGCTCACTTGTCTGGGATCTCTGTCTGCCACACTAAATGGAAGCTTCAAGAAGGCAGGCCTCTGCCAATTTCCTTCAAGCCTCCGGTTCCAGCACCTCCCGCGGTGCCTGGTGCATAGCAGACCGTCAGTAACATGGGTTAAATAAAGATTTCAAGGCAGGCAGCCCAAACTCCCACCTGCTCTCGCCACCGAGATCCCAAATCCCTTTGTCCTGAGATACACCTTAACAGGCACCAGCCAGCCTCCCTTCTCCCCTCTCCCAGACGCTAATCTGAAGGTGACAATTAAAAAGTGGAGAAGGCGTTACCAGGAAACAGCCTGTAGCCTTCTCCCATTAGCTTAACAACCCCTAAGCTTTGCCGCCTCTCCTGGGGCCTGAGGGGATGAGCACAGGTTTGCCCTGGGGGAGGGGCAGTTGCCCAACCCTGGGAGGCTGCGCACCTGGAGGGCAGAGGGAGAGGTCCAGCTCAGGGGTCAGAAATGAGGATTCCCCAGCCCCTTCACCAACATCAGGGACCCTCCCTCTGAGGGTCTTGGCTTAATGAGGAAGGCTACTAACCCATATCGGCAGCAAGCACTGTGTACGAGATGAATACGTACTGTTTACTGCAAAAAGGCGAAATGCCTGCTCTTCGCGGGAAGGCAGATGATGTCATGATGAACAAAATGCAAGTTCATTACCAAAATCACTGTCTTTTTGTCATTAGTATTTTTTTAACTGATAAATATTCAGAGTGCCGTTCTGATCATGATTGGTACCTAGGTCTGCCAAAAAAAAAATGTTAGATGTGTAAAAGAGATCCTTCTACTCAAAAGTAATTAATTAGTATACAAAGTAGTACACTAATTAAAGTATTTATTCCTTTATTTACAGCCTCATTTATTCATTCATCGGGAAATATTTATTTAGTGCCTAATAGGTACCAAGGACTAATTCAAGAGCCTAGATTTTTTTTCCCCCTAGAATCCCTACAGACAAAAAATAACAACAGGAAGGAGAAGCAACAGGAGCGTTTAGGAAAAAGATCTTGTGTGCGTGCCAGGGACTGCACCGAGGGTTTTCTCTACGTCGCATTACCTAACCGTCCTGACCACAACGGGAGGCGAGAGATATCCTGTGCCCACTCGACAGATGAGGACTTGGAGGGCAGCAAGGTTAAGGAGCTTCCCTTCAAACACTGCTGGCCAGTTAAACAGGCAAGCCCTGCGAACCCCATCCCCGATCGGCTTGGCTCTTAACATTTGCTTTTCAACAGCCTCCCCCGTTTGGCTGACCAGGCACCAGGCAATCCCTCCATAAAGGCTGGGTTTGTGCTTTTATCTCCATGTGCTGCCTCCATGGTTCTGACCATCCCACTCACCATCACTGAGGGGCCAGGGGGGCAAACTGAACCCAATCCACTGGCCACAACAAGTGCCTATGTTCTGTTGAACACCCAAATGGATCACATCGCTTCCCTTCTGGAAACCCTCCCTCCCCTCACACTGAGACCCACGTAGGGAAAGCCACACCAGACCTGCCCCCGCCCACCTCCCCTGCCTCTTTCCTTATACCTCCTCCCCCATTTTAACCTGCCCTGGCCCCACTGGACCCCTACATATTCCTCAAAGAGGCAAGTCAATTCTGGTCGTAAGTGCTTACTGCTTCATTTGCCTGAAACTTTTCTCCCAGATCTGTGCTCGGCTGGTTCCTCGCTTTTTGTGCAGGGCTGGTCAAGTGTTGGCACCTGAGGAATACCAGCTCTGACCATCCTGTATAAAAAGGCAACCCTCCCATCCCTCTTCATTCCATTAATGCTAGTGGATTTTTCTGAAATGCAGTTAGAACTATTTAATGTTGTATTATATATTTATCTGTGCATTAGCTTTCTGGTCTTAAAAGAATTATATCTGTGGGAGGGCATGGGCTTTTCTGCTGTGATACACCAGCCCCTAGATCAATGCCCGGCAGACAGTAGGTGAGCAGGTCAACATCTGTTGAATGAATGAATGCACAAATGCACATCCATACACAAGAAGGAACCCTCGAGAAAGAACCGACTTCATATATGGGAGAGGGCCCGAGATTCTATTTGGAGATGCCACTGAAGGCAGCATCCTCCATCCGTGTTCTCAGTACCCTCCCCGCAGGCTTAGACTTCACAACAGATGCAGGGAAAGAATAATAGGAACGGGGCCCTTCCTTGGCAAATGACTATAGCTATTCCAGATAAAATATCACAATAGATTAAGTGTATGGGCTTTGGAAGCAGGGAGTTTAAAACCCAGCTTGGCCACTGCATGACCTTGAACGGGCTGCTCTGCAGGTTTCTCAGATCGCCATCAGTAATAGGGATTACGCTGGCATCTAAGGCATAAGAATGTTAGAAGGATAAAACTTGGCTCAGACGTCCCCCCTGGGACAGGTCTCTCCCCTGGCCACCCACACTTGTATTGCCAAACTCCCACTCTTCAACTTTTGCTTTTTTGAAACCGCTGTCATCATGGAGTTTCTTTCCTATATGAAATTTATCTTTTTTTTTTTCTTTGTTAATTTACTTGCGTGTTCTCCTGCTTCCCCTTCTTGGAGGGTAAGATCCCCTATTCATCCTATTAACTGCCTCTGCCTCCTTCCCCGGGAGGCAGGTGACCAGAGCAGAACCTGGCACGTAGTAGGGACTCAAGAAATAACTGCTGTTTAAATAAATGAAATATAAGCACTTGGTAAAGTGCTTGGTATATATAATAAGCACCTCCATAGTGGGAGGTATCGTTATTGCCATTGTTGTTATAGTTGTTGCTGCTAGTGTTATAATTACTATCTATTGGGAAAGAAATATTCTTTTGAGCCGGCACGGGGCTCCAACCATTCCCTCTTCATTCTCAGAAAAGGCTAAAACCCTACTCAGTGACTGGATTTCCAGTTTGAAAAACCAAAATGCACCCATGTCTGACTTCTTTCAAGCCCCGGCCTCCTAGTCTTATGATATTTGTTGGTTGCTCATTTCCTTTCTGGTGTAAATGCTTCATGGTCTGGCTATTCAGGGTGAAGATACACTACTGTCAGGTTTGACCCCTAAGAGTTTCAGTGCACTTTCTCAGCCCCAGTCTCATATAATCCTTTCAAAAACCCTGGGCCTTAAGAAGAACTATGATTACCCCCATCTTATAGGTTAAAAAGTGGGGGGGGGGGGAACCGAGATTTGAGCGGCTTGCCCAAATCTATAAGGCAAAGAAAAGGAGTAGACCTAAGGATTTGAACTTGGGTCGTTCTGAGTCCTGAACTCACGTTCTTACCCCTGAAGCAAGGTTTCTCTCTCGAGCTTGTTCGGGGCCGCACAATGAGCGTGGGCAAAGCTGGAACCATTACCCAAGTCACTTCTCCCTTATAGAACACCTTGACCTTCCGTGTCCTTTTTGAATTGTCCGCGTCACCAGATTTCGTGGATTTTTCGTGATGCAGGAAAGCGTTTGGGAAGTTTCTTCCAAATTCATGACAAACAGAATGGCTGCTGACAACAGCTCTGATCTCCTTCTGCCCTTTGTAACTATTTTCATTGAAAACAATAACTGTGTTCTGCCCACCTTAATATCTAAACTGGGTAACTTCCATAGAAATGACTTAGATGGAGCTTTAAGAAGAAAGCTCAGGGGTGATTTCAGAGTATTCATTCAGTTCTGAAAGCACTCAACTAATTAAGACCCGTGATCTTAATTTCTGGACTAACAGAAACTGCAGAACGATGTCTTTTTTTTTTTTTTTTTTTTTTAAATCCACCTTAGCATTACGGCAGCTTTATGGAAACATGAGGCTTTTCCTTTAGCATAAATGGACACTACAGCTTTTCAATTAAATTAGTCTTTGGAGAGAGAGAGATGCAAAAGAGCTAAAAAGCTCCTTAAAAATCTTCCCTGCTCTGCAACTTTTCATGTGCCAAGGGGAGATGTGTAGTTAAAATGCACTGTTATTCTCTTCTTACCCTGCCGAACAAAGTTTTCGATCTTGAACCCTGAGCTAGCTAGAATAACCTGTCGAGATTTTACTATTATTTTGTGTGCCCACGTTTGGGTTTCTAAAGCTATTTTGCAAACAGGGACGTGTGCTACGGTGTCCTGTGTCCTGGTCCATCCAGAGAGAACTTTATTAGGTAGACCCTGTTTAAGGTTGAGGAGCAGGTATGACGATACTGAAATTGTTGTTTTTGTTGTTTTTAAACAACACGGATAGAAAGGGAACTCTTAGAAAAATTCAGGACAAATGCTTTCAAATATCCAGGTTTTTTTTTTTTTTCCCCTGTGTAATTTCTCTAAATTCATTACCTCTAAAAATACCGATATATTAATAACAGCATTATCTGGCCGTGCCTCCTGAATTTTAATTTCTAAAATTTTAACCAATTTTAGGCCTCGCTTTGGCATCATGGCGTACTGGAGGATGCCCAGAGGGCATCTTTTTTTTTTTTTTTTCTTTCTGCAGAGGAAATGCAAAAGGTTCAGAGGCAACACATGAAAATTCTACAGAACCATTTTAATGACTTTCAAGTCTCTTCAAATTATTTTATCACTTCACCCACAGAGTTTGCTTTGGAAACAAACATATCAGCAATTCCCACTTGGCCTCTCAGATTCCTATTCTGTGTGTCTGTGATGCAGACAAAGTCTTCAGAGGGGACCTAAGTCCTACACCCTCATGAAGGTCTCCCTGTTGAAGTGAGGGGGGGAAACCACCCCACTGGGGACACTCCAGACTGGTGTCCAAGTCAGATGCCAAACCATGTGTTTACGGAGGCACTTTCCCGTGAGTTCGCATAGTCCGGAAGTGGATATATGGGCTGTGAAAGGACCAAATTTTTATTACCATTTCTTAGAGACCAGTGTTTCTCGAAACTACCTTTCAATTAGCATTGCAACACCTAAAACAAACGAGTGACTGAAAGGTCAGTAATACCAAAAAAAAAAAAAAAAAAAAAAAAAATGAAAGAAATGGTAAATCCAGTGAAAATCGGCTTCTATGATACAGGCCGGTAAATATATGGTGTTTTTTTTGTTTGTTTATTTTGTTTTGTTTTGTTTTTTCTTACTGCAATATCCAGGCAATCAAGCAAACCCTCTCAATGAGGTTGTTTCTTATGTGGCTAGAATGACTAAGCTCATTTATAATCAAAGAGCTGCTCACCAAAGGTCACCCTAAGGAACAGGAGAATTTCTAACTTGAAATGGAATTTATAAAACTCAAAATAATAGAAAAACTACAAATTGTTACCAATTACTGAAAAATGGATGTAAAAACATCCAGGATGAACAGGCTCTACGAAGGCAGGAGAATTGAATCTCCCTGATACAGACGACAGGAAAATATACTATGTATTTGTCACGTTAGAAAATGAAAATAAATTTCTCCCACGTAAATAAAAATAGAAGTGCAGTCTCAACTTGCGAAGCCATAAAATTATTTGTGTGCCAAGCTTCTTTTAATACCACTGTAATTTTTTTTTTATAAAAGTCGCTCGATTTGATTGTAATTAAATATGTAATGAAAAAGCAGTGCTTCAGGGAAGCGATACAACCCTCTCTGTTAGTTTAATGTATTTCCAACTGACTTTGCATCAAACAAAAATGATACTCTGTGGATGCCTGGTCTTAACATAGAATTTGTTAGGCCATCCTGTGCTTTTTAAAGGGAACTTGGGCGCATGCAGACACGCCTTTGAAATAGTGGCACAGTCTTCCCAGACCTTGACATACCTAAATAAAATTGATGGTAAGCATACAGTGACGGAAGGGAAGATCTAGTCTGGTCATTTAAACTCATGTTAGCTCATTACAGACCCCGCACCAACACGAACAGGTTTTCTTCCTGGCTGATTTTCCTAAGCTGAGCTGCAGAGGAGCAGAAGCGTCTCGTTTCAATGGCCTTAAATAATGCCACGCGCAGTGCCCCTTTAAAACCTGCTCAAGTGAGAGAAGAACCCCCCAGCCAGTGGGAAGAGAAATAGATGAACCCAGGTACGTTATCCGCTTGGAGAAATTCCGTCAAAGGCGTCACCTGTGATGAAACGAAAGCATAAGCCTCTGTTGGAGAATGTGACAAAAGGCAGGGTGCTCCCAGGCACAGACCTGCTACAGATGCCTAGGAGGGATTTGTTGGATGTGAAGGTTTCCCAAACGGTAGCAACAGAACCGAGGTGACTGGGAGAAAAATCAGTGTAAGGTGGCAGAAAAATAAAGGCATGGTAGTTCCGAGGAACGTTTCTACCCTCCTCAAAAGTAGCCTTCAATCTCCAACCCCCGAGCCTCAAGAAGATTTTCATCCGGCAGAAGTTTCTTCAGAGCCCCCTCCCCCTTCCCTACCTTCCACTAGAACTCCCTGTCACTTGCAATCTGCTGATTAGGGCTAATGTATTGTGTCCTGATATGGCAGATTAAAAATGAAATCAATAAATGCCTAAAACAAATGGGCTTTTGAGATGTCCCATTCAATCTGGGTCTTTAAGGGTGAGGTGAGAAGTGGGAGAAGGAAGTCAGGCAGGGAGCTGGGGAAGGGACCACTTAAGTAATCAATTTCCATCCAAAACGCTCCGGTGCAGGATGTGGTTTTCCGTGGGACCTGTCCTTCCTTTTTCAGGGATCTGTCTTAAATAACAAGAAGAGCCAGAGCAGTTCGAGCTGCTGCGCCCCTCTGGGGGTGTGTGTGTGTTTATGTTTTCCATTCATCTGTTAAAAACGTACTGTTTGGGTAAGTGAATGGGGTCTATAGCATGCAGTATTTAAATCTGCAAGACGTGAACTTGTCTTTCTGAAGTATGTTTAAATAAAGTGAGAGTGCCAGGGTCCCGACTCTACCCAGATTCCTATTCCCTGGAATCCCATCCCACTTGCCAGTAAATTAAACGTGAACTTCACCATGAGTGGCCTGCCGCCTCCCCACCCTGCTGGTACAGATTGCTAGGACCTCAGTGGGTTCACCCAGGCACCAGCTCTCAGTAGGCTGAAAAGGCTATCGCTGGGGTCAACTCCTGCTCCACTGCAGGATTCAGAACTGTCCCTGATGAATATGTTTCCCATGTAAATAAGCTATGCCATTAAGGTGCAAATTGTAACTTTTAAGTAATGATTGCTAATAGTCTAATGTTTACTGCCACACAAGGACATTCATGAAAACAAAATCTGCATTATTCATCTCCATATTAAATAAACAAAATAAATTGAGGGAGCCATTCTTCCCTGAGAGACTTTCCTCAGATCTGGATTATCAGATAGTTTAGGAGAGTCAGCAAGAAGGAGACATTTAATCTCTTTGGGCTGAAAGAAGCAGAATCCTGCAACTTACGCGTACATTCGATATTCACAAGCCCCAAAGATCGTGCATTCGACTACAATTGGCTGGCATTATATAAAAACAATAGTTCAGGGTGGTAAAATAAAATATACGTAGTACACATGTCTGTGTACAGAGGCTATGACAGATTGTAGAAAATAGAAGGGTTTGCAGCGTAAGTCTGCAATTTAAAATTTTTAACTACGCTGAATCCTGCAAAATACAAACAAATCAAAACACTGCTCTGTTTTATTTTACCTCTCTGCCATCTTCTCTATCTGCCCTAAAATGGAGAGGGGGGAAAGATGCTGATAGAAAATCCCACAGTATTCTCAGGTAAAAGTGGATGCATTTTAGTGGTGAGGGAAATATACATCCAAGGAAGCCAGCACACACACTAACACATACACAAACCCCTGGGGTACCATAGGCTGTTTTCTGAACTTTTTTTTTCTTGCCCGAAGTAATAGTATGGTGGAAAAGCATAGCTTTAGAAAGCCAGGAAGAATGACATTTCAGAGGGAAACAGAGGGAAATGTTCTGACTTAGCTGTTTCCTTAAAGAGAACTGCCTACCTCACATCCCTTCTTTTAAGGCGGTGGGGGGGGGGGGGGGGGGGGGGGGGGTAGAACAAAACAAATAAAGACCGAGATTCCCCATCACTTATAATATCATCTTGTTCATTCTATCTGCATACCTGCTTTATTAGAAAGTTCTGTAACTGATTCCCTGAACCATGGAACTTAAAACTAATAATGCAAAGAAACCAAATTGCCTCGAACAGTTCTTGGGAAAGAGTTTCAGCTCTGATTCACTCACAGGCTTTTTCTATCTTACATTATTCATTAATCAAGCTAGAAATCAAGCTTTCAACATCAGTCCATGGGAGTAATTACTTACAGTTGTGCATTGCGTTTAATTTCAGGCAGCGATAAAAGTTAGTACGGCCACAATCCTGGAACCCACCTTGTTCTTTTCCCTTCATGACCAACTACCTAAAGAATCCCAAAGTGGCTAACTTTGCTCATGGATCGCCACCTCAGCTACAACGGAAGACAGCACCGATGACTTTGGAGGAAAGAAACATCGCAAAAAGAAAAATCTGTTTCATTCATATGTGAGCAAATAAATACTGTAAGAAGGGCCTCCTCGCATGCAGTAGGAATGATTCCCTTTCAGCTTGACAAGGGTTTCTGCTTTCTTCAGTGAAAATAATAAAGCCATGAAAACAAACATAAAGACACCAGGAATTTGACAATGGGCTAGTGAACTGAAACTGGAGTCATAACTTTCAAACGCACACACACACTACAGTAAATAGACAAGCCAGTTCCAATAGATACCAGCTTAATGAAAAGGATCTAATTTAAATAATGTGATACAGCATTATGTTACTACACCTGGATCCTCATTGATCAGAGGATAATTATAATCAAAGTAGTGCAATTCTGAGCAATGCACTTTTTGTAATGAGCTAACCAAAGGAGACATGTCCAGTCATTCTGGTAATTTAAATTACTGCCTAGTTGTTGATGGCCTTTACCGGAACAACAAGGGGGAAAAAAAAAAAGAGTAATTTTCAGGGCAGTATCACTTCTTGCTGGACTGTTGCCCAGAGTTTTCTTTTGGGACAATAAGGACGTTATCTCTAATCATCTAGCTACACGAAAACTTGGGTTGTTAGAGCTAGAAGGAGCACGCTTACTTTTCCTGGGTCTAGAAGGCCAGTGCACACCCCAGTGCTGTCAGATTGCAAAACAATCTTAAGTTTTAACAAATAAGCGGTTGAAATGTAGACACGGACAGGGGCAGGAGGGAGAAACGGTTTTCAAAAGAGGTAGCCAGAGTTGCAGAAAAGAACACCTCACTGACGAGGCAAGCTCTACATATATACGGCACTAAGAATATTGCAATTATTTTGCTCTTTGGGAAACAGTTGGAAAACACACGAATCAAAGCTTTATAAATGATATTTCCGCACGCAATTTGACCCGATCTACGCGTGGTTACGGAAGCAATTCTGCGCTCTGGAGGGAAGATAGCTGGGGATATTTCAAAGCACATGGACTGCCATTCATGCTGGAACCAAGCCATGGTGGAGGATGAACTTGGTGGTCCAGCCTGTTCAGACGCAAACACCCACTTTGCTCAGATTTGTGACTAACTTTGGATTTATTCTAAGGGTGGCTTTATAAAGTTTACAAAAGTGTTCCACTGAACTTCTTCCTAACGTTTCGCTCCCGTTACAACAGAAGGAAATGTGTTTTGGGTCTGCCGAACACCAGCCTTCACTGATGTCCCCTAAAGCATGAAAGTAAAGACAGAGAAGTGGGGGGGGGGCGGCGGTAAGAACTTCAGCTTTTTGCTAAAGCCCTGATTCAACAGAAGGACACAAAGAAATAAAAACGCCCACATTAAAAGCCAAACAAGATAATAATTGTGCATGTCTGGCTCTGAATCTAGAGGGCAAGGCTTGCGTCACTGGTACTCTGAGTTACCATGGTGAGTGATTTATTGATATATATCAAGAATGAATAGATCAAAGGCAGCGAGATGACAGGTGATCAATCAAATGTCAAATCAAAACTAGCAATCAAGTGGAAAGCTGATTTTTCAGTGGGTGGGTCTGGCAGGAGAAAAATGAACTTTCATATTACACTTCCGAGAAACAAAACCCCAGCATACTATTAAAAAAGCAATTAAGCAACCCAAAAGGAAAAAAAAAATCCTTTAGAAGGTCTATTGTACTGATCCATTAACCTGTTCCTCTTTTGGGGGGAGGGGAAGGGGTTAGTAAGGAAAGATTCAGATGGGATACCCTACAAATCAATTTACAAAGTTTGCAACTCTCTCTGGGCAAAGAAAATCCTGAGCTGTTTCAATGTTCTATTGGGCATTTTCCCTTTTCTTTCTTTCTTTCTTTTTCTTTCTTTCTTTTTTTTTTTTTAAGAGAAAGAGTGATTAGATTTCCAAGCATATTTAGAAAGCACATTGAAAGGTTCATTCCTTTCCTGGGGTGGGTTTTTTCCACCTTGGCGATCAAAGTTAGTCTCCTTGCTTGCCCCAAAGCCAGCCTGCAGCCCAGGGCTCTGGCATGCCTCACACTTCGGCGCCCCAAACCCCAGCGAGCGCAGACACTGTCCCTCGAGGCCAGAAGCCACTGGCACTGACCACGCGGAGGGATGCGGGGGTGGACGGACTGTCTCCCTACCCCGCACCCCAAATCCACAACCCAACTTTGGCCGGAGAGGCAAGAAACAGACTGGGAGAAAGTTAGGGGTGGGGTAGAGGGTGGAGGAAAAAAAAAGTTTAAGGAGGGAAGGCTTGGTGGGACAGCTTCCCCCCCCCCCCCCACCCAAGCGGAGCCTGCAAAGGGGAGGATTTGGGAGATGGGAGAAGGAGAGAGAGGGGATGGGGTTATTCGCGGGGCAGAGAGGGGCGCCCGGCGCGAACTCCCCCCACAGCTCAGGGGGTGGCGTCCTGGGGCACCCGGGGGCTGGGAGGGCGGGCGAGGAGCTCGGTGCGCCCCGCAGCCCCGAAGCGGAGCCGAGTCTCTTACCTGCCGCCCGCTTGGGTGCCTGCTGTTTCCTCCTTGGCATCGCTCTACTTCGCTCCAGTCCTACTTCTGGCGCCCCAGCCCCGAGCCGCGCGCGGGGGCCCGCTGCTCGCTCGCCTCTCTGGGTGTCCTCCGCCTCCTGCCCGGTGGCTCCTAGGGCGTCACTCGGCCTCTGTCCCCCTGGCGATCCCCCCTGCAACTCCTCCACCACGGGCCAGAGACCCCCCTCTCCGGGCGGCAGACACGGGTGGCTTGTGCCGGCTGGTTGGAAGCAGAGGTTGGTTCTGCCGTGTTTGTTTGTTTGTTTGTTTTGGATTTTGTTTTCCTCTCTCTCTCTCTCTCTCTTTTTGTTTTTGCTTTTTTGGAAATTTTTGGTTTTTGGTTTTTTTTTTCTTTTTCTTTTTTTTTTTTTGGTGACTGTTGAGACACTTGATTTCTTTATTAAACATCCAAGACCGGGTTCGGATGGAAGGGACGAGGGGCGCACACGCGCCACACGCACACGCGCGCGTAAAGATAAGGGGGAAAAAGGCAATCCTGGGAAGGTAGTGGTTTCTTCTTCTTTTTCTTCCTCCTCCTCCTCCTCCTCCTCCTCCTCCTCCTCCTCCTCCTCCTCCTCTCCTCCTCCTCCTCCTCCTCCTCCTCCTCCTCCTCGCCGGTCTCTATGGCGGATTCGCGCTAGGGGAGAGAGATCACTCACTGTAGATTTGCGGCCGCTGTCAGATTCCCGTCGGTGAATGATATGCGAGAGGACAGGAGCGGGTTTGGGAAAGACAGAAAATCTGGAATTCACTCACTCACTCACACACACTCACACGCACGCAGACACACACACAGACACACACACGCACACACACGCGCACGCACTCGCGCTTCCTCTCACACACTCACACCCCCCACATATGCGCGCACACACACACACACACACACACACACGCACGCTCACACACTCACACACACAAGACAGGGCGAGGCGATTCCAGCAAACATCGATCCCGCTGAACAAACTGAACATTAACAAACTCCTCCTCCTCCTCGTCTCCCCGCGACCTGATGACAGGGAGAAATTTACTCCCCAGCCGCAGAGCGCCAGGCAGAGGGAGTCTATTAAAGGGACAGTGTCCCGCCGCGGAGAGGGGCTGGGGGCGGGGACCCCGCGC